>NC_135233.1:64765833-65087500 GCF_051348905.1 Ranitomeya variabilis
TCCATCCTCCACCAATGTATTCAATATTATCTGCATCCTGAGAATGCAGATAGTGATATCAGCAAGAGGGAAGTGGAGGGCATGATGCGGCCTGTGGGCTACTGTTTCCAGCCCTTCGGCTGTCTTGGTCCATGGGCCAGACTGGAACAGTCAGAAGCCCAGATGTAACCCGCGGGCCGCACTGTACTCAGACTTCACCCAGATTTGCTCTAGAGAGATTTTTTTTTTGATAAATCAGAAATTTCTAAAAAAAACCTTCTGGCAAATAGGGAAGAGGGACACAATTTTTGGGCCCTTTACCAAGCAATAATTACCTTAGTGATGTGGTCAAATTGGCGAAGCATGCTGTAGTGCTTTGGTTGCATTCGAGTCTCAAAATGTGCCCTTATAACCGGAATGTAATGTACAATGAGCTGCAGGCACCGGGAGGACAATGCTGGAAAACAACCATTATCAGCATTAAAACATCATTGCAGTTATCAATATCTATGCACAGTCTATACAAAAAATAAGGTGAAATATATGATCATTATATACCAATAGATTCTTAAAACTCCAAAGGCTGAAAAGACTTGGCCACAGTAAGGACATCCTTTAATGAAAATCTGTCACTTGCCATAAATCTGTCATTTTCAACATTTTATAAATGCCGCTGTTCTCCTAAATGTGGCCTTGTTTTTTTAGTTCCTACTCCTCTCCATTCCTGAGATACAGCCCCCTCTTCCTTGTATGTACAGCCAAGAAGGTGTGGTCCTCATGAAAACACCCAGAGAAGAGTTGAGGACCACACCCCTTTGGATAACATGACTAGAGTTACATACACAGATGAGGGGCCTGTATCTCAGAAATTGAGATGAGCAGGACCACAAGAAAACCACCTACAGATTCAGGAAGACAGTGGCATTTAGAGAAGTTAAAGGTATAGGGTGCATAATCAAGACCCACAAAGATCTCCAACGTGACATGAACAGATTCCAACTTGGTTCATTTCTCCTCTACGTAAATAAAAGCTACAATTTTAAGAGTTTTTCCATGACTTTACACAACTTATGTTTTAAAATAAAGAAGTTGCTATTACTTTCCTGTAAAGCCCCCGCTGCTCTAATAGTCCTCATGTGTTATACATTATTCATATGACCACTGCTGCCAATCACTGGTCTCAGCAGTACCATCTATGGCACATGACGCAAGTGATTGACGGTAGTGGTCATGTGAATGATGGTTGAGGGGTCAAAATTGCAACAATGACACGGACAACAAGAATTAAAGTGCTTCTTTATTTTAGAACATTTTTTAGTCTTGTAAAACACCACCAAATCGGTAAAATCCATGAAAATTTACTGGTTCTGGGTAACATGCCAAATTATTCTAATCAAGACACTACAGAAAGTGTCAGTTATAAATGTATACTTTAGCCCTAAAGATAATGCAGCAGGTTAATCAGCAGTACATACATAAGCAAGTTTGTTGTATTTATAGAAGGGACACAAATGAAAATTACCAAGATTTTTTGTGGTTATTGTCTTCAATCCAACAACTTGAAGAGCCCCGGCTCCCAGAACCAGCTGACAACTACGCGAGTTGAAGTACTAGGCAAAAAAATAAAGACCATCAGCTCAACTGTCATCATAGTAGATCTCCGCAAAGTCTTTATTCTCATCACAAATTATCAATTACATTTGAGGCCTTGAGGACTCTATAGATAAAATGACACACACATAAAAAACCTAAAAAAGTTGACGCAGGAGGGAACTAAGCTGGGACTGGTGGAGACTACGGAGATGGAAAAAAAGTCCAAAATAGAGATCCAGCCCATGTAAAAACACATCCATCTTTATTACAAAATGTGTAAGAAAAATAAATGGCAACAAAAAGATGTCAACCTTGCATAAAATGAAAAAAAAAAAGAAAAAGAAAAGAAAGAGTCCTTTTTAGTCCATGATCATTGACATGTTTTGAGGCAAACTGTAAATTATATTATACATAAACACAAATACACTCACTGGCCACTTTATTAGGTACACCTGTCCAACTTCTTGTTAACACTTAATTTCTAATCAGCCAATCACATGGCGGCAACTCAGTGCATTTAGGCATGTAGACATGGTCAAGACAATGTCCTGCAGTTCAAACCGAGCATCAGTATGGGGAAGAAAGGTGATTTGAGTGCCTTTGAACGTGGCATGGTTGTTGGTGCCAGAAGGGCTGGTCTGAGTATTTCAGAAACTGCTGATCTACTGGGATTTTCACGCACAACCATCTCTAGGGTTTACAGAGAATGGTCCGAAAAAGAAAAAAAATCCAGTGAGCGGCAGTTCTGTGGGCGGAAATGCCTTGTTGATGCCAGAGGTCAGAGGAGAATGGGCAGACTGGTTCGAGCTGATAGAAAGGCAACAGTGACTCAAATCGCCACCCGTTACAACCAAGGTAGGCCTAAGAGCATCTCTGAACGCACAGTGCGTCGAACTTTGAGGCAGATGGGCTACAGCAGCAGAAGACCACACCGGGTACCACTCCTTTCAGCTAAGAACAGGAAACTGAGGCTACAATTTGTACAAGCTCATCGAAATTGGACAGTAGAAGATTGGAAAAACGTTGCTTGGTCTGATGAGTCTCGATTTCTGCTGCGACATTCGGATGGTAGGGTCAGAATTTGGCGTAAACAACATGAAAGCATGGATCCATCCTGCCTTGTATGGAGCATCTTTGGGATGTGCAGCCGACAAATCTGCGGCAACTGTGTGATGCCATCATGTCAATATGGACCAAAATCTCTGAGGAATGCTTCCAGCACCTTGTTGAATCTATGCCACGAAGAATTGAGGCAGTTCTGAAGGCAAAAGGGGTCCAACCCGTTACTAGCATGGTGTACCTAATAAAGTGGCCGGTGAGTGTATATTCTGTATATAAATATATATATATACAGTGCCTACAAGTAGTATTCAACCCCCTGCAGATCTAGCGGGTTTACACATTTGGAATTAACTTGGCATTGTGACATTTGGGCTGTAGATCAGCCTTGAAGTGTGAAATGCACTGCAGCAAAAAAGAATGTTATTTCTTTGTTTATTTTTTTTTTAAATTGGGAAAAGTATTTTCAGAGGGTCATTTATTATTCAACCCCTCAACCCACCAGAATTCTGTTTGGTTCCCCTAAAGTATTAAGAAGTAGTTCAGGCACAAATAACAATGAGCTTCACATGTTTGGATTAATTATCTCTTTTTCCAGCCTTTTCTGACTATTTAAGACCCTCCCCAAACTTGTGAACAGCACTCAAACATGGTCAACATGGGAAAGACAAAGGAGCATTCCAAGGCCAACAGAGACAAGATCGTGGAGGGTCATAAGGCTGGCAAGGGGTACAAAACCCTTTCCAAGGAGTTGGGCCTACCTGTCTCCACTGTTGGGAGCATCATCCGGAAGTGGAAGGCTTATGGAACTACTGTTAGCCTTCCACGGCCTGGACAGCCTTTGAAAGTTTCCTCCCGTGCCGAGGCCAGGCTTGTCTGAAGAGTCAAGGCTAACCCAAGGACAACAAGGAAGGAGCTCCGGGAAGATCTCATGGCAGTGGGGACATTGGTTTCAGTAAATACCGTAAGTAACGTACTCCACCGCAATGGTCTCCGTTCCAGACGAGCCCGTAAGGTACCTTTACTTTCAAAGCGTCATGTCAAGGCTCATCTACAGTTTGCTCATGATTACTTGGAGGACTCTGAGACTGACTGGTTCAAGGTTCTCTGGTCTGATGAGACCAAGATCGAGATCTTTGGTGCCAACCACACACGTGACATTTGGAGACTGGATGGCACTGCATACGACCCCAAGAATACCATCCCTACAGTCAAGCATGGTGGTGGCAGCATCATGCTGTGGGGCTGTTTCTCAGCCAAGGGGCCTGGCCATCTGGTCCGCATCCATGGGAAGATGGATAGCACGGCCTACCTGGAGATTTTGGCCAAGAACCTCCGCTCCTCCATCAAGGATCTTAAGATGGGTCGTCACTTCATCTTCCAACAAGACAACGACCCAAAGCACACAGCCAAGAAAACAAAGGCCTGGTTCAAGAGGCAAAAAATCAAGGTGTTGCAGTGGCCTAGTCAGTCTCCTGACCTTAACACAATTGAAAACTTGTGGAAGGAGCTCAAGATTAAAGTCCACATAAGACACCCAAAGAACCTAGATAACTTGGAGAAGATCTGCATGGAGGTGTGGGCCAAGATAACTCCAGAGACCTGTGCCGGCCTGATCAGGTCTTTTAAAAGACGATTATTAGCTGTAATTGCAAACAAAGGTTATTCCACAAAATATTAAACCTAGGGGTTGAATAATAATTGACCCACACTTTTATGTTTAAAATTTATAAAAATTTAACTGAGCAACAAAACTTTTTGGTTTGTAAGATTTATGCATCTGTTGATAAATTCTGCTCTTGTTTGAAGTTTGAAGGCTCTAACTTATTTGCATCTTATTAAACCTGCTAAATCTGCAGGGGGTTGAATACTACTTGTAGGCACTGTATATATATATATATATATATATATATATATATATACACACACACACATACACAGGCATACAGTATATATTGTGTATACACACACATGACTGGGAGGCTGAAGCTTTAAAGGCTTACTAGAAGGGAAGTGATAAGTCTATAGATGTTAATTGGACCTTCATATATACAAATATACGGAGTTCACAACACTCCATGGCTCGCTCTCAAATCCTTAATAAGCAACAAGTAAATTTCAGAAAGTAAAACAGGTTGATTTAAAATTACAATAATAAAAGTGTATATCTTTGAAGTTTTACTAAAAGTTAAACACAGATGCTAAAAACACAGATGGACTGAAATGATCACCTTCAGTAGCTCAGACAGACGGGTGAGCATGTCTGTGGTGATAGAAGGGATGTCGTCCACACAGCTGCAATACTCCAGAATTATTCTGATTAAAATCAGAACAGTGCTGAAAAAAATACAGAAATATATGAATATTTGGGGAGAATATCACAAAGAGCCAAATCTGATACATGTGAATGGAAGAAGCCGCATACCCAACCACAGCGTACTTCTGTCCGTCAACGGTAAGAAAGTCAAAGGGCTTCCGTTCTTCTACAACTGAAAATGAAATGAAGAATAAAAATTAGTTCCTTTTTTCTACACTATAAAATAAAATTAACTCCATGGGAAAAAGGAGGCTTGGGGTCTATATGGACTCTGCTGAGTGGGCTTCCATGCTGACACGTTCTGATAGCACTCCATGCTCGGTATAACCGAGCGCAACCAGACTCTGTGACAAATAGACGTAGAACTAAGCACCTGAACTACCAATGAAACCATTACTTAAAAAGAAGGGTAGAACATAACTGGGGAGAGAATCTGGACTGAACTGACATTATTTCTGGGCGGTAAGGAAATTGGAGAGATTATTCTATTTATGAGTATGAAAACAATTTGTGCTTTTTACTATAATTTGTGCGCTGCGGTTACTGTCACTATACAGCACAGGAGCTTTCAGAAAGGAGTGGCAATGTCAGCCGCGCACAGCAGTAGAGTAGGAGGACAGGTGCCTGCGGCCGGGGGAGACCTGTAATTAGGAGGTCACGTGCTATCGGCAGCAGGTCCATCCAGTTTAGAGACTAAATAATGCAGCAAAAGGGGAGAAAAGACACTGAAATACATGCAATGAAGGATCACAGTAAGTTCATTTTTGCTTAGCCAGTCTTTGTGCAGACTGATTGTGGGATAAGCCCACCGGGACTGTCCCCAACTGCTACTTTATTAGTATAAGAGCTGATTTCTTTAGTCCAACAATGCATTTTATGCACCATAATGGACTATTAATCCTTCAGACTAGCATAGGCTAATGAGTCAGGACTAATCCTAGGAGGTGTCTCTTCCAATGGCCTAGTCCTGCCTCAGACCTCCTAGTCAGGCCTTCCTGGGCTTGGTTGACAGACTGCATAACTGTCCTACTGTTTGGAGCCTGTCACTCATGCCCATTGGAGGTGCGACTAGAAGAACCAAGGCAGGACTAGTCTATTCCCCCTCCAGATTAGTATTGCCTTATTAAACATGTGAGACTCCATAGGATAAAAGTTAATTCTTCCAGCTTTGCAAAGTTAGTAGTGCACATAAAACACCTTTTAGAATAAAGAAATTGGCATCCATACCTTTTAAGCAGCTGTTGGAGACAGTCAGAAAACCTGCCAAGTTCCCTTTAAACAGAGCTCTGCCAAAAATGATAATAATGCATTTAAATACTTACCCATCGCCCTATTTTCCGCTTTCCAGCGCTGCTGCAGTCTACTTCTGGCCCACACGACTGGTCACTGCGTAGGGAAGTGCTTATTTTCCAATGTAAGTTTATAAGAACCAAAACGAAGCTCCATAGACTTACATGAGAAAGCGACTTCTGCTCCACACAAACTCCAGTGTGAGCCGACTGGTCTGATTTCAGATCACGTGGGACTGAAGAGCAGCGGAGCTGCGCTGGAAACTGGAGAAGACGCGATCGGTAAATATTTTTTAATACAACTACACCATATAACATACATAGGTAAGAAGGATGAGAGATTGTTGTTTTGCTGACACATCTTCTTTAATCTGCGAAGAACTTTGGATTCATTCAGATTAAAGAAAAGTTGCACAACAGCACTACATCCAGCTTTTACAGTGACTTATTTACCATGATATTGTTCTGCATGACTGACATAAATATGAGAAACAAAACGTTAATTACTAGTCTCAGTGAAGTAATCTATGCCCCGCCGCAGGAGCTTACACAAATATTACCGGGGGCTCGGAGCTTGCTGCATGCAGATTGTATGGCACAAGCTAAATTATTAAATACCAACTCACATCCAGACTTCCTCTCAGGTAACATTATTTTGCCATCTGTTATGGAATCAACCAAGTCCTGAAATTCGGCAGGGACATCGGCCTGTTTCCAGCGCTCATTATCCAGCAGAAGGCTAAGGAGAAGAGAATACACTTTAGGAAATATTGAATATTATCTGGTTGATCATGGCTGGCATATGCGGCATACTCTCTATTAGCAAAGCAAGAAAAATGTCATTTTTTTGTGGATACATCAGGTTGAGATGAAACAACAAACCAGGTTGAGAATGACAGTAAATGGCTCAATTCATAGAATGCTCCACAACGTACCGTATATCTTGGAGGTATACATGCGGAGTATTTTCCAAGGTAACCCTCCAAAGTACGCCAATGAATAGCCATCCACTGACATATGTCGGCCATTAGCCTTAAAAAAAAAGTATGCTTACACCCCCTTAACCCCTTCATGACCCCCGGAGCTTTTTTCGTTTTTGCGTTTTTGTTTTTTGCTCCCCTCCTTCCCAGAGCCATAACTTTTTAATTTTTCCGTCAATATGGCCATATGAGGGCTTATTTTTTGCGGGACAAGTTCTACTTTTGAACGACATCATTGGTTTTCGTGTACTAGAAAACGGGAAAAAAATTCCAAGTGCAGTGAAATTGCAAAAAGTGTAATCCCACACTTGTTTTTTGTTTGTTTTTTCTGCTAGATTCACTAAATGCTAAAACTGACCTGCCATTGTGATTCTCCAGGTCATTACGAGTTCATGGACACCAAACATGTCTAGGTTCTTTTTTATCTAAGTGGTAAAAAAAAAATTCCAAACTTTGCTTAAAAAAATTGCGCAATTTTTCGTTACTCGTAGCATCTCCATTTTTCATGATCTCAGGTTGGGTGGGTGCTGAGCTGACGTTTTTCATTATACCATTTTGGTGCAGATATGTTCTTTTGATCGCCCGTTATTGCATTTTAATGCAATGTCGCAGCGACCAAAAACTAGGAGTTAGACATACCGGTAACGGTATTTCCAGGAGTCCATTATGACAGCACCACAAGGAGGTTGCTCTTCATATCCTTGATAGGGACAGGAACACAGAAGAGGTTAAATAGCCCCTCCCCACCTCCACCCTTCAGTGATTTTACAAAGTACCACACCAGGATGGATACAACGCAATTTTATTGAACTTCCTCTCTATACATGTTTATATCACACATCAGACAGGAGTTCAAGGGAGGGTAAATAATGGGTGCTGTCATAATGGACTCCTGGAAATACCGTTACCGGTATGTCTAACTCCTAGTTTCCAGGTCGTCCCTTATGACAGCACCACAAGGAGAAATACCAAATAACTCCTACTTAGGGCGGGATTACAGCTTGGAGGACCTTCCTCCCAAAGCCGGTCTGTTGTTTTGACAGAACGTCTAGTTTGTAATGTCTACAAAAGGTATTTGAACTAGACCAAGTTGCCGCCCGGCAAATTTGGTCCATGGATGCACCCGCACTCTCTGCCCATGAAGCAGATATTGCTCTCAGAGAGTGGGCTTTTAGATGTTCTGGAGGGGATTCACCGGCTGAAGTATACGCAGCGCAAATAGTAGATTTAATCCATCTAGCTAGAGTCGCTTTTGAGGCTTTTTTGCCTCTATTTTTCCCCGACATCTGTATAAAGAGATTTGGATCAATTCTCCAGCCGTCTGTAAGTTTCAAATACTGCAAAACTGTTCTCTTAACATCCAGGGAATGGAGAGAACGTTCTTTTTCGTTCTTAAAGTTCTGACAGAACGTAGGCAAAATTGGTCGAGTTGTCTGAGAAGACTCGGATATGGTGTCCCTGCACTTCGTGTTGGCACCCCTTTAGTGCTTTCCAGACCGCTCTGAGTTCCCTGTAATTGGAGGAACTGTTGCGTATCGATGGTGGCCATGTCCCCTGAAGGTATCGTCCTTCTATGTGGGCTCCCCAGCCCTTTGAGCTTGCATCGGTCGTTATGTTTACGCATGGAGATATATTCCATGGTTTTCCTCTTTTGAGGTTTTTTATATCGATCCACCATGAGAGGGACTGCTTTACTTCGCTGGATAACCGCATCCTGTTGTCTAAGGAGTCTTCCTTTCCATTCCATACCGAAAGAATTTCCTTTTGGAGCATTCTGGAGCGAAACTGACTCCACTGTACGCTGGGAATGCACGAGGTCATCAGTCCTAGGATCCTCATGGCTTTCCTGATGGAAATGTATTTCCGTTTTTTTATCGTTTGAAATTCTTTTTTGATTGACCGTTGTTTTTGGTCTGGTAGGAAGGAGTATTCCAGCTCGGAATTTAGAAGTACACCCAGGAATATTTTTTGTGTCTCTGGTTCGAGACTCGACTTTTTTAAATTTATTACCCACCCCAGATGTTTCAGGAGTGACATGGTAACTCTTAAGGATTCTTCCATCTGTTGGGATGAATTTGCTACCAGCAACAGATCGTCCAGGTAGGGTGTAATGAGAATTTCTTTTTCCCTCAAGTGGGCCATGATCTCTGTCATGAGCTTTGTAAATATTCTTGGGGCAGAGGAGAGACCGAAAGTAGACATTGAAACTGGAAATGCAGAATCCCCTTGCGACTTCTTATTGCAAATCTGAGGAATTTTTGATGTGATGGGTGGATGGGAACGTGATAGTACGCATGTTTGAGGTCTAGCGTGCACATTACCGAATTCTTTTTTATTAACGGTACGATTGACTTGAGAGATTCCATCTTGAAGCGTTTGTACGCCACCCATTTGTTTAACCCCTTCATGACCCAGCCTATTTTGGCCTTAATGACCTTGCCGTTTTTTGCAATTCTGACCAGTGTCCCTTTATGAGGTAATAACTCAGGAACGCTTCAACGGATCCTAGCGATTCTGAGATTGTTTTTTCGTGACATATTGGGCTTCATGTTAGTGGTAAATTTAGGTCGATAATTTCTGAGTTTATTTGTGAAAAAAACGGAAATTTGGCGAAAATTTTGAAAATTTCGCAATTTTCACATTTTGAATTTTTATTCTGTTAAACCAGAGAGTTATGTGACACAAGATAGTTAATAAATAACGTTTCCCACATGTCTACTTTACATCAGCACAATTTTGGAAACACATTTTTTTTTTGCTAGGAAGTTATAAGGGTTAAAATTTGACCAGTGATTTCTCATTTTTACAACAAAATTTACAAAACCATTTTTTTTAGGGACCACCTCACATTTGAAGTCATTTTGAGGTTTCTATATGGCTGAAAATACCCAAAAGTGACACCATTCTAAAAACTGCACCCCTCAAGGTGCTCAAAACCACATTCTAGAAGTTTATTAACCCTTCAGGTGTTTCACAGCAGCAGAAGCAACATGGAAGTAAAAAATGAACATTTAACTTTTTAGTCACAAAAATGATCTTTTAGCAACAATTTTTTTATTTTCCCAAGGGTAAAAGGAGAAACTGGACCACGGACGTTGTTGTCCAATTTGTCCTGAGTACGCTGATACCTCATATGTGGGGGTAAACCACTGTTTGGGCGCACGGCAGGGCTCGGAAGGGAAGGAGCGCCATATGACTTTTTCAATGAAAAATTGGCTCCAATCTTTAGCGGACACCATGTCGCGTTTGGAGAGCCCCCGTGTGCCTAAACATTGGAGCTCCCCCACAAGTGACCCCATTTTGGAAACTAGACCCCCCAAGGAACTTATCTAGAAGCATAGTGAGCACTTTAAACCCCCAGGTGCTTCACAAATTGATCCGTAAAAATGAAAAAGTACTTTTTTTTCACAAAAAAATTATTTTAGCCTCAATTTTTTCATTTTCACATGGGCAACAGGATAAAATGGATCCTAAATATTGTTGGGCAATTTCTCCTGAGTACACCAATACCTCACATGTGGGGGTAAACCACTGTTTGGGCACATGGTAAGGCTCGGAAGGGAAGGAGCGCCATTTGACTTTTTGAATGAAAAATTATCTCCATCGTTAGCGGACACCATGTCGTGTTTGGAAAGCCCCTGTGTGCCTAAACATTGGAGCTCCTCCACAAGTGACCCCATTTTGGAAACTAGACCCCCCAAGGAACTCATCTAGAGGCATAGTGAGCACTTTAAACCCCCAGGTGCTTCACAAATTGATCCGCAAAAATGAAAAAGTACTTTTTTTTCACACAAAATTTCTTTTAGCCTCAATTTTTTCATTTTCACATGGGCAACAGGATAAAATGGATCCTAAAATTTGTTGGGCAATTTCTCCTGAGTATGCCGATACCTCATATGTGGGGGTAAACCACTGTTTGGGTGCACGGCAAGGCTCGGAAGGGGAGGCGTGCCATTTGACTTTTTGAATGGAAAATTAGCTCCAATCGTTAGCGGACACCATGTCGCATTTGGAGAGCCCCTGTGTGCCTAAACATTGGAGCTCCCCTACAAGTGACCCCATTTTGGAAACTAGACCCCCCAAGAAACTTATCTAGATGCATAGTGAGCACTTATAACCCCCAGGTGCTTCACAGAAGTTTATAACAAAGAGCCGTGAAAATAAAAAAATAATTTTTCTTTCCTCAAAAATGATTTTTAGCCCAGAATTTTTTATTTTCCCAAGGGTAATAGGAGAAATTGGACCCCAAATGTTGTTGTCCAGTTTGTCCTGAGTACGATGATACCCCATATGTGGGGGTAAACCACTGTTTGGGCGCACGGCAGGGCTCGGAAGGGAAGGCACGCCATTTGGCTTTTTGAATGGAAAATTAGCTCCAATCATTAGCGGACACCATGTTGCGTTTGGAGAGACCCTGTGTGCCTAAACATTGGAGCTCCCGCACAAGTGACCCCATTTTGGAAACTAGACCTCCCAAGGAACTAATCTAGATGTGTGGTGAGCACTTTGAACCCCCAAGTGCTTCACAGAAGTTTATAACGCAGAGCCATGAAAATAAAAAATAATTTTTCTTTTCTCAAAAATGATTTTTTAGCCCACAATTTTTTATTTTCCCAAGGGTAACAGGAGAAATTGGACCCCAAAAGTTGTTGTCCAGTTTCTCCTGAGTACGCTGATACCCCATATGTGGGGGTAAACCACTGTTTTGGCACACGTCGGGGTTCGGAAGGGAAGTAGTGACGTTTTGAAATGCAGACTTTGATGGAATGCTCTGCGGGCGTCAGGTTGCGTTTGCAGAGCCCCTGATGTGCCTAAACAGTAGGAACTCCCCACAATTGACTCCATTTTGGAAACTAGACCCCCAAGTTCCCCAAGGGAACTTATCTAGGTGTAGTGAGCACTTTGAACCCCCAAGTGCTTCACAGAAGTTTATAACGCAGAGCCGTGAAAATAAAAAATGTGTTTCCTTTCCTCAAAAATATTTTTTTAGCCCAGAATTTTTTTATTTTTGCAAGAGTAACAGGAGAAATTGGACCCCAAAAGTTGTTGTCCAGTTTCTCCTGAGTACGCTGATACCCCATATGTGGGGGTAAACCACTGTTTTGGCACACGTCGGGGTTCGGAAGGGAAGTAGTGACGTTTTGAAATGCAGACTTTGATGGAATGCTCTGCGGGCATCAGGTTGCGTTTGCAGAGCCCCTGATGTGCCTAAACAGTAGGAACTCCCCACAAGTGACTCCATTTTGGAAACTAGACCCCCAAGGGAACTTATCTAGATGTGTGGTGAGCACTTTGAACCCCCAAGTGCTTCACAGAAGTTTATAACGCAGAGCCGTGAAAATAAAAAATGTGTTTCCTTTCCTCAAAAATATTTTTTTAGCCCAGAATTTTTTATTTTTGCAAGAGTAACAGGAGAAATTGGACCCCAAAAGTTGTTGTCCAGTTTCTCCTGAGTACGCTGATACCCCATATGTGGGGGTAAACCACTGTTTGGGCACATGCCGGGGCTCGGAAGGGAAGTAGTGACGTTTTGGAATGCAGACTTTGATGGAATGGTCTGCGGGCATCATGTTACGTTTGCAGAGCCCCTGATATGCCTAAACAGTAGAAACCCCCCACAAGTGACCCCATTTTGGAAACTAGACCCCCCAAGGAACTTATCTAGATGTGTGGTGAGCACGTTGAACCCCCAAGTGCTTCACAGAAGTTTACAACGCAGAGCCGTGAAAATAAAAAATCATTTTTCTTTCCTCAAAAAAGATGTTTTAGCAAGCAATTTTTTATTTTCACAAGGGTAACAGGAGAATTTGGACCCCAATATTTGTTGCCCAGTTTGTTGTTAGTACGCTGATACCCCATATGTGGGGGTAAACCACTGTTTGGGCACACGTCAGGGCTCGGAAGGGAAGTAGTGACATTTGAAATGTAGACTTTGATGGAATGGTCTGCGGGCGTCACATTGCATTTGCAGAGCCCCTGATGTGCCTAAACAGTAGAAACACCCCACAAGTGACCCCATTTTGGAAACTAGACCCCCGAAGGAACTTATCTAGATGTGTGGTGAGCACTTTCAACCCCCAAGTGCTTCACAGAAGTTTATAACGCAGAGCCGTGAAAATAAAAAATAATTGTTCTTTCCTCAAAAATTATGTTTTAGCAAGTAATTTTTTATTTTTGCAAGGGTAACAGGAGAAATTGGACCCCAACAGTTGTTGCCCAGTTTGTCCTGAGTACGCTGGTACCCCAAATGTGGGGGTAAACCACTGTTTGGGCGCACGTCGGGGCTTGGAA
Organism: Ranitomeya variabilis; assembly: GCF_051348905.1. Taxonomy (NCBI): domain Eukaryota; kingdom Metazoa; phylum Chordata; class Amphibia; order Anura; family Dendrobatidae; genus Ranitomeya; species Ranitomeya variabilis. The sequence continues at coordinate 64,779,342 of NC_135233.1, forward strand.
GGGCGGGAGCACCATTTGACTTTTTGAACGCAAGATTGGCTGGAATCAATGGTGGCGCCATGTTGCGTTTGGAGACCCCTGATGTGCCTAAACAGTGGAAACCCCTCAATTCTAACTTCAACACTAACCCCAACACACCCCTAATCCTAATCCCAACTGTAGCCATAACCCTAATCACAACCCTAACCCCAACAAACCCCTAACCACAACCCTAACCGCAACACACCCGTAACCCTAATTCCAACCCTAATCCTAACCCTAATCCCAACCGTAACCCTAATCCCAACCCTAACCACAACTGTAACCCCAACACACCCCTAACCCTATCCGTAACCCTAACCACAAGCCTAATCTTAACCCTATTTCAAACCCTAGCCCTAATTCCAACCCTAACTCTAATTCCAACCCTAACCCTAAGGCTATGTGCCCACGTTGCGGATTCTTGTGAGATTTTTCCGCACAATTTTTGAAAAATCTGCAGGTAAAAGGCACTGCGTTTTACCTGCGGATTTACAGCAGATTTCCAGTGTTTTTTTGTGCGGATTTCACCTGCGGATTCCTATTGAGGAACAGGTGTAAAACGCTGCGGAATCCGCACAAAGAATTGACATGCTGCGGAAAATACAACGCAGCGTTTCTGCACGGAATTTTCCGCACCATGGGCACAGCGGATTTGGTTTTCCTTAGGTGTACATGGTACTGTAAACCTGATGGAAAACTGCTTCGAATTCGCAGCGGCCAATCCGCTGCGGATCCGCGGCCAATCCGCTGCGGATCCGCGGCCAATCCGCTGCCAATCCGCTGCGGATCCGCGGCCAATCCGCTGCCGATCCGCTGCGGATCCGCTGCCGATCCGCGGCCGATCCGCTGCGGATCCGCGGCCGATCCGCTGCGGATCCGCGGCCGATCCGCTGCGGATCCGCGGCCGATCCGCTGCGGATCCGCTGCGGATCCGCGGCCGATCCGCTGCGGATCCACGGCCGATCCGCGGCCGATCAGCTGCCGATCTGCTGCGGATCCGCGGCCGATCCGCTCTGTGTGCACATGCCATAACCCTACCCCTAACCCTACCCGTAACCCTAACCCTACCCCTAACCCTACCCCTAGTTCTAACCCTAGTTCTAACCCGAACCCTAGTGGAAAAAGAAAAACAAATATTTTCTTTATTTTATTATTGTCCCTACCTATGGGGGTGATAAAGAGGGGGGGTTTTTTTATTATTTTTTTATTTTGATCGCTGTGATAGAACCTACCACAGCGATCAAAATGTACTTTGCCGGCCGGCAGATGCGGCGGGCGCACTGCGCATGCGCCCGCCATTTTGGAAGATGGCGGCGCCCAGCGAGGAGGCGTACGGACACCGGGAGGATCGGTAAGTATGAAGGGGTGGTGGGGGGGTGTATTGGAGCACAGGGGGGGTGATTGGAGCACAGGGGGGGTGATCGGAGCACAGGGGGGAGCGGACAGCAGGACGGGGGAGCCGGCAGGCGGACGGAGGGGACCGGAGGACTAACGGAGGACTGGGGGGGCGATCGGTGGGTGTGGGGGGGGTGACTTCAGGTTTTCCAGCCATGGCCGATGATATTGCAGCATCGGCCATGGCTGGATTGTAATATTTCACCAGTTTTTTAGGTGAAATATTACAAATCGCTCTGATTGGCAGTTTCACTTTCAACAGCCAATCAGAGCGATCGTAGCCACGGGGGGGTGAAGTCACCCCCCCTGGGCTGAAGCACCACTCCCCCTCTCCCTGCAGATCGGGTAAAATAGGAGTTAACCCTTTCACCCGATCTGCAGGGACGCGATCATTCCATGACGCCACATAGGCGTCATGGGTCGGATTGGCACGGGTTTTCATGACGCCTACGTGGCGTCATGGGTCGGGAAGGGGTTAATGGTTTTAGGTTTATTATTGTGCGGTATTCTCCGCTCGGTTTTCTTATGGAGAACAGACTGGAGTAATGCCCCTGGAAGTGCTGATGATGGGGTACCGGTATTATGACGTGTAACTCTAAGAGTTCCTGTATGTCCGTTAGCAGTCTTTGATGTACTGCTGATGACTCCGTCTGTGTCAAACAGAATCTCTTGGGGGGTAGATGAGTAAACTCTATCTTGTACCCCTGTGCCACTGTCTGCAGAATCCACTGATTCTGAGTAATGTTCTGCCATCCCTCCAGGAAGTATTGTAGTCTTCCTCCTATATTGTTGGCGTCATTGTTTGCTGGGTCCTGATGACTGGTCTCGAAAGGAACCTCTTCCTCTGCCCCCTTTAGGGTAGCTCCATCTGCCGGACTTCCCTTTTCCTCTGTAGTCCTGTCTTGGGTGAGAGCGAGTTCTACGAAAAAATTGTGTCTTCTTTGGCTTCTCTTCAGGGAAGCCTTTTTTCTTATCGGACGCCTTCTCGAGTAGCTCGTCAAGGACTGGGCCGAACACGTGAGATCCTGAAAATGGAATCGAACACAGCTTGTTTTTGGATTGGGTATCTCCCGACCATGATCTCAGCCACAAGGCTCTTCTTGCTGCGTTTGACAGTGCATTGTTCCTGGCAGCAAAACGTACCGATTCCGCGGAAGCATCCGCCATAAAATCAGTTGCCATTTTCAGCACTGAAAGAGATTTTAGGATCTCTTCTCTTGGGGTTCTGTCTGTAATATGACTCTCCAACTCGTCTACCCAAAGACTCATAGACCTTGCAACAGAGGTAGCCGCTATGTTCGTTTTCATAATGGCGGCCGACGACTCCCAGGCTTTTTTGAGAAGATCTTCTGACCTCTTATCCATCGGATCCTTTAATCCTGATGAGTCCTCGAAGGGGATAGCTGTTTTCTTTGTGACCTTAGCCACAGGAAAATCAATCTTTGGAACCGATTCCCAGATTTTAGTTTCTTCTGGATCGAAGGGAAGACGGTACTTGAAGTCTCTCGGGACTACTAGTTTTTTTCCCACGTCTTCCCACTCTTCCATTATCATTGCTGTAATGTGGTTATTGACCGGAAAAACTCTATTTCTGCGAGTTCTTAGGCCCCCAAACATCTCCACTTGAACCGATAGTGGTTCAGACGAGTCCTCTATCTTCATGGTGCTTCTAACTGCTTTGAGCAGTATGTCCGTATTTTCGGATGAAAATCGGTATCTCTTCCGTTCTTCTGGTGATACCGAGGATGGACCCTGTTCCTCTGAGCCTGGATCGGAATACCCCGAGACCTCTCCTTCCTCGGAACTTAGGTCCATATCCCATCTGGGCCTTTTGGGTCGTGGAGACTGGGGTGGCACCATTGTAGACACCGTAGCTTGGACTTCGTCTCGAATCATGGTTTTAATATTATCCAGTAACGAAGCCTGTTCATCCTTTAGAAGTTTAGCGATACATTTTTCGCATAACTTCTTTTTATAGCCATCGGGAAGCTTGACGGTGCATAACGGACATCTGGTGGACCTTTTCTTAACAGTCGGCCTTTCAGAAGTGTCCTTGTCCTGTAAACGTAAGGGAGACCCCTGTAGCTACGGATCTAAGGCACTGTAATGTTTCCCATACCACGTATTATTCACATGGTCCATGGGCAGCTCTAAGGAATGGACGTCTGGACGACTAGCACCTTCCATTTTATCTGAGTCAAGTGTGCTGTCAGTTGTCCGTCATTTAAGTAGTCAGTCTTCCCCAGCTTCATGACATCTGATTCGTCCTCCTTCCGAGCTCAGCTGCTGGCGTCCATGGTGATTACAGGTCCCCAGCTGTATTGCACATGCGTCATCTGGAACGCACGCCGACAGCCTGGGACCAAGATCCGGCGAAAAATCCGGTGTTGTCTGGCCTCTCTGTTTGCTCCCCCAGCCTCCCGGCGCCCCGGAAATGCTCCGCGCCGCCGACCCCGGGAATCCGGCCACGCCCCCCGGAAGTCACCGAAGCGCCGGACCGGAAGTCCGGGGAACGACGCCAGCAACGGCCGCACGTGGAGACGAGGGAGCCGGACACCTGCAGCAGCAGCCGCTGCCTCAGAGCCCCTTTGTGAGGGGATGAGGCCGCGTGTGGGAGCACCCAGCTCTACCTCTGTCGGTGGAGGGACCTCTGTCGGTATCCTGCGACTTGGGGAGTCCCAGACTCCCGCGGCCAGAGCCCCCTTCAGGAGGATGGGACCGCACTCAGGAGCTCCTGCTCAACCGAGCCTGCCTGCGACCGAAGCGCCGCTTCCAATCAGGTAACCCTGATCTTCCATAGATCTCTCCTGCGTCTGTCCCTGATAGGGACAGGAAAAACACTGAAGGGTGGAGGTGGAGAGGGGCTATTTAACCTCTTCTGTGTTCCTGTCCCTATCAAGGATATGAAGAGCAACCTCCTTGTGGTGCTGTCATAAGGGACGACCTGGAAAAACGTAATTCTGGCGTTTCGATTTTTTTTGTCGCTTTGATTTTTTTTTATTGTTTTATTTTGAATGGGGTGAAAGGTGGGGTGAGAAACTTTTATATATATATATATATATATATATATATATATATATATATATATATATATATATATATATATATATATATATTTATTTTTTTTATTCATATTTTTTAAAACATTCATTATTACTTTTGCCATGCTTCAACAGCCTAGAATAGGCTAAAAGCTGGCACAACTCGATCGGCTCTGCTACATAGCAGCGAAGCATAGATTGCTCCTATGTAGCTGAATTACTGCATTCCTACGAGCACAGGGTGGCGCTCACAGCAATCCGGCAACAACAACCATATAGGTCTTCAATAGACCTCTGGTTGTCATGCCGATGCATCGCTGACCCCCGATCACGTGACTGGAGTCAGTGATGCGCTCATTTCCGGCCCGATGCCCGAAAGCGCTAGTTAAATGCCGCTGTCAGCGTTTGACAGCGGCATTTAACTAGTTAATAGCGGCGGGTGGATCGCGATTTCACCCACTGCTATTGCAGGCACATGTCAGCTATACAAAACAGCTAACATGTCCCGGCTTTGATGCGGGCTCACCGCCGGAGCCCACATCAAAGCGGGGGTTCTGACCTCGGACGTACTATCCTGTCCGAGGTCAGAAAGGGGTTAAGAGGCCAAAAGGACACATTTTTAGCCTCCATTAGGAAAATGGGGCCCTATTGCTACCAGTGCTGTGGAATCAGAGTCGGAGCCCTGACTGCTACGAACATGGGGTCTTAGGGTGAGGTGAGCATAGCCTAACCGGAAATGATCACCGGGCCCGCGATGCGCTCAGGAGCCCCCCCTGGATGAAAAACTCACCGCCGGATGTCTGAGGGTTCCGGGTCTACTCCTTAAGGAAGTGATGGGCAGAGCTGCTACTCTGCACGCAGGTCAGGGCTGCAATAGGGGCGGTGCAGGAACCCTCAATCCACCATCCCTTTGAGAGGGAGGAGGAGAGGGACCGTCCAGCTCCCTGCAGCACCGCTGTTCCATCAGTGGTGGTGCAGTGGGAGCAGCACGGACGCCATGGGAGGGGAGAGCCTCTGTGTATCCTAAGTGTGTGCTCCCCTAGGATTTCACAGGACAGGTTGTCCGGCTGTGGCCTGACTCAGAAGGGGGTACATGGAGGTGACACTACTCCGTGTTCCCGTCTGTTGATGCTGCGGGAAGATTGGCGCCCTGAAGGGAACCGTCGCTCCTAAAATAGCTCAGGCCTGGGATCCCACATCGCAGGAGAGGATGCGGGGAGGCGACACTGGCCGTGCTCACCTGCTGTTTGGGGGAGATCGGCCCCTTGAAAGGGTCCGTCGCCCCAGTCTTCCTCTTGCCCATAAAGGTTTATAAAAAATATAAAAATAAAAAAGGTATGGTCTGAATAGCAGACCCCAGTGTGCCTCCTACGGACACTAAGCATGAACTGGTTCTATCCGCAGCCAGTGGGCGGTGTATACTGCAGAGGAGGAGCGAACCCTTTTTGTATCCACTTAGTGGCAGCCTCCTAGTGGCAGCAGCATACACCCACGGTCATGTGTCCCCCAATGTGGCGAAGGAGAAAACTAGATTAGGATTATTCTATTTTCCAATAACATAAAGAAGTTGTCCACCATTTGGGATTTCTTTTTGTTACTTAAATGAATGTATTTTTTGCACTTTTGGGCTTCAATAAGAATGTTTGCCTTCTAAAACCTCTGCATTGCACCATCTATGGCTGGCAGGAGAACGAGTTAACTGAAAATCCATCAGTCAGGCCATTACCGTGGTGTGATAGGGAGTTTGTAACACTTCTCTGTCTTCTTCTGAGCTCCTCGCAGATGATTAATAACCACAGACCACATGAAAGTTGAATGGAAACAAAGAGCTTGTAAAAGGCAAACAATGCAAAATTTTCAATGAAAACAAATGGTAAAAATGTTTTTTTAGTTAAAAAACACGTGCATAAAAAAAAAAGAAAAAAAAAGGCGAACTCCAACTATTCTGATATTGACGATCTGTATGAAGGGCAAGTCATCAATATCTTTGTCGTGGACAACTCCTCCTAATTCGTTCACACAGGATGGTTGTTATGTTGATTTCTTGGGAAGAGTTGCACATAAAGCAGCTGGATTGGTAAAATCTGAGAAAATTTTTCACGAGGATAATGATCAGTATGTGGGTTATTAAATCTGCAGCAAATTAATTTATGTCACAGATTTATTGCAATCTTTTTTCTATAGGGGAGTAAAAATCAGCAACAAATCTAAAATGAAATATTTTCTGGCAGATTTTTCACACGACGTGGGTATTTTACAGTCATGCCAGTAACACCAGACATGCCAAACTATACCTGAGTTTGGTTTTCCTTTCATCATGGAAGCGGTTTACAAACTTGTTGGCCTGGCTCTGCAGCGCCCCTCGGAGGGACATGCTTCTCCTACCGCAGATTTTCTCTGTATCCTGGACAAACTCTTCAACTGATCGGGACAAGGACACAAACTCTGAGGAGTTCAGCTTCTCAAGAAACCCGTCCTAGAAAAAAGAAGCAGAAACACTATATAACGGACTGATCAGACTTAGGGTACTGTCACACAGTGCAATTTTGATCGCTACGACGGTACGATTCGTGACGTTCTAGCGATATCGTTACGATATCGCAGTGTCTGACACGCAGCAGCGATCAGGGACCCTGCTGAGAATCGTACGTCGTAGCAGATCGTTTGGAACTTTCTTTCGTCGCTTGATCACCCGCTGACATCGCTGGATCGTTGTGTGTGACAGCGATCCAGCGATGTGTTCGCTTGTAACCAGGGTAAACATCGGGTAACTAAGCGCAGGGCCGCGCTTAGTAACCCGATGTTTACCCTGGTTACCAGCGTAAACGTAAAAAAAAACAAACAGTACATACTTACATTCCGGTGTCTGTCCTCCAGCGTCTCAGCTTCTCTGCACTGTGTGAGCGCCTGCCGGCCGGAAAGCGAGCACAGCGGTGACGTCACCGCTCTGCTTTCCGGCTATGGTGCTTACACAGTGCAGAGAAGCAGAACGTCGGGGACAGACACCGGAATGTAAGTATGTACTGTTTGTTTTTTTTACGTTTACGCTGGTAACCAGGGTAAACATCGGGTTACTAAGCGCGGCCCTGCGCTTAGTAACCCGATGTTTACCCTGGTTACCCGGGGACTTCGGCATCGCTCCAGCGCCGTGATTGCAAAGTGTGACCGCAGTCTACGACGCTGGAGCGATAATCATACGACGCTGCGACGTCACGGATCGTGCCGTCGTAGCGATCAAAATTGCACTGTGTGACAGTACCCTTAGCCGGGCTCGCTGACACAAAGCAGCAAACCTTCTGATGCAATTCACACGGTAATAGAGTCAGATAATACAATTCTCATTGCCTGCAGCGATCACAAAGGGAGACACAGGTGGGATTAATAACGGAGTCCAATGGGAAATGTATAAATTATTAGGTCGTTAGCTCCCCCTGTAATAGCTGCAGACAGCAGACAGCACCTCTATGGCCCTGCTCAGAAAAGTAGGATTTGGAAAGCTGTATAAGAAGAAAATACATAACATTTTGGACCGATTTGGATAATAAAAGGAAATTGTGCCCCTAGGAAACAGCAATTTCTCAAAGTACAGTGTTTACTTCCTACACACGACCTGCATGGAAAGATGCGGGAAGCTCACCCCGCCGTGTGCTAAGAATGACAAGTCCCAATTGTTGGTTGTTCCTGAATAGTGCCCACAAGTCCCACAGGCGCTCAACGTGACTTACTTGGGTCAAATGCGTTACTCATTAGCCTATATTCTTTCATCTGAATTTTTGTCTTGAAGATTAATCACCAGCGAGAGGAACATTACAGTTTTTAATTTGTAGGTTTCGCATTCCTCCAATAAACAATGTAATGTGTGCTACTTCATCTTAAATGGGTTATCTCAGAAGAAACATTTATGCCATATTCAGCGGCACGGATAGAACAAATGTCTGAGAAATGAGGGTCATACATCTAAGAACCGCACTTGGGTCCAAATACGAGGTCCCGGGAGGAGAGATGGCAGCTCACGCGTCAGCTCTCTCCTCTCATGGCTATGGGAGTTCTGTCATTCATCAACCAATGCAAACGCTCTCCAGACACATCACTTTTAAATGGATATTTCACTAATTAATGCAAGTCATATACTGTACAGGTGCTTCGTACTAAATTATAATAGCATCAAAAAGTTAATTATTTCAGTTCTTCAATAGAAAAACTGAAATTGATATATTATATACAGTGGGTACGGAAAGTATTCAGACCCCTTTAAATTTTTCACTCTGTTTCATTGCAGCCATTTGGTAAACTCAAAAAAGTTCCTTTTTTCTCATTAACCCCTTAATCCCATATGACGTACTATCCCGTCGAGGTGACCTGGGACTTAATTCCCATTGACAGGATAGTACGTCATATGTGATCGGCCGTGCTCACGGGGGGAGCGCGGCCGATCGCAGCCGGGTGTCAGCTGATTATCGCAGCTGACATCCGGCACTATGTGCCAGGAGCGGTCACGGACCGCTCCTGGCACATTAACCCCCGGCACACTGCGATCAAACATGATCGCAGTGTTCCAGCGGCATAGGGAAGCATCGCGCCGGGAGGGGGCTCCCTGCGTGCTTCCCTGAGACCCTCGGAGCAACGCGATGGATCGCATTGCTCCGAAGGGTCTCCTACCTCCACCCTGCAGGCCCCGGATCCAATATGGCCACAAGGCTGCTTCCAGGTCCTGCAGGGAGGTGGCTTGCAAGCGCCTGCTCAGAGCAAGCGCTTGCAAGCATCTCTGAACTGCCTGTCAGATCGCTGATCTGACACAGTGCATTGCAAAGTGTCAGATCAGCGATCTGACCCTATAACATGATGACCCCCCCCGGGGCAATGTTGTTAAGTAAAAAAAAAAAAAATAGTCAAAGATGTATATATATATATATATATATATATATATATTGTTCCCATAAATACATTTCTTTATCAAAAAACTAAACAAACAATAGAGGTACACATATTTAGTATCGCCACGTCCATAACGACCCGACCGATAAAACTGTCCCACTAGTTAACCCCTTCAGTGATCACCGTTAAAAAAGAAAAACGAGGCAAAAAACAACGCTTTATTATCATACCGCCGAACAAAAAGTGGAATAACACGTGATCAAAAAATATGGATATAAATAACCATGGTACCGCTGAAAAAATCATCTTGTCCCACAAAAAACGACCCACCATACAGCATTATCAGCGAAAAAATAAAAAAGTTATAGTCCTCAGAATAAAGCTATGCAAAAATAATTATTTTTTCTATAAAATAGTTTTTATCGCATAAACGCGCCAAAACATTAAAAACATTATATAAAAAAAAATGATATAAATGAGGTATCGCTGTAATCGTACTGACCCGAAGAATAAAACTGCTTTATCCATTTTACCAAACGTGGAACGGTATAAACGCGCCCCCAAAAGAAATTAATGAATAGCTGGTTTTTGGTCATTCTGCCTCACAAAAATCGGAATAAAAAGCGATCAAAAAATGTCACGTGCCTGAAAATGTTACCAATAAAAACGTCAACTCGTCCCACAAAAAACAAGACCTCACATGACTCTGTGGACCAAAATATGGAAAAATTATAGCTCTCAAAATGTGGTAACGCAAAAAATATTTTTTGCAATAAAAAGCGTCTTTTAGGGTGTGACAGCTGCCAATCATAAAAATCCGCTAAAAAAACCGCTATAAATAGTAAATCAAACCCCCCTTCATCACCCCCTTAGTTAGAAAAAATAAAAAACATTTATTTATTTCCATTTTCCCATTAGGGTTAGGGTTGGGGCTAGGGTTGGGGTTGGGGCTAAAGTTAGGGTTAGGGTTGGGGCTAAAGTTAGGGTTTGGATTACATTTACAGTTGGAAATAGGGTTGGGAATAGGGTTATGGGTGTGTCAGGGTTAGGGGTGTGGTTAGGGTTACCGATGAGATTAGGGTTAGGAGTGTGTTTGGATTAGGGTTTCAGTTATAATTGGGGGGGGTCTACTGTTTAGGCACATCAGGGGTTCTCCAAACGCGACATGGCGTCCGATGTCAATTCCAGCCAATTCTGCGTTGAAAAAGAAAACAGTGCTCCTTCCCTTCCGAGCTCTCCCGTGTGCCCAAACAGGGGTTTACCCCAACATATGGGGTATCAGCGTACTCAGGACACATTGGACAACAACTTTTGGTGTTCAATTTTAACTGTAACCCTTGGAAAAACACAAAACTTGGGGCTAAAACACAATTTTTGTGGAAAAAAAAGGTTTTTTTATTTTCACGGCTCTGCGTTATTAATAGTAGTGAAACACTTGGGGGTTCAAAGTTCTCACAACACATCTAGATAAGTTCCTTGGGGGGTCTAGTTTCCAATATGGGGTCACTTGTGGGGGGGTTGTACTGTTTAGGTACATTAGGGGCTCTGCAAACGCAATGTGACGCCTGCAGACCATTCCATCTAAGTCTGCATTCCAAATGGCGCTCCTTCCCTTCCGAGCTCTCCCATGCGCCCAAACGGTGGTTCCCCCCACATATGGGGTATCAGCGTACTCAGGACAAATTGGACAACAACTTTTGGGGTCCAATTTCTCCTGTTACCCTTGGGAAAATACAAAACTGGGGACTAAAAAATAATTTTTGTGGGAATTTTTTTTTTTTTCACGGCTCTGCGTTATAAACTGTAGTGAAACACTTGGGGGTTCAAAGTTCTCACAAAACATCTAGATAAGTTCCTTGGGGGGTCTAGTTTCCAACATGGGTGTTGTTATATAGACAGGTGTGTGCCTTTCCAAATCAAGTCCTATCAGTTTAATTAAACACAGGTGGCCTCCAATGAAGGAGTAGAACCATCTCAAGGAGGATCACAAGGAAATGGACAGCATGTGACTTAAATATGAGTGTCTGAGCAAAGGGTCTTAATACTTATGACCATGTGATATTTCAGTTTTTCTTTTTTAATAAATTTGCAAAAATGTCTACATTTCTGTTTTTTCAGTCAAGATGGGGTGCAGAATGTACATTAATGTGAACTTTTTTGAATTTACCAAATGGCTGCAATGAAACAAAGAGTGAAAAATTTAAAGGGGTCTGAATACTTTCCATACCCACTGTCAAATGTTTATTTCTGTTATTGTTGATGATTATGGCTTACAGCCAATGAAAACCCAAAAGTCATTATCTCAGTAAATTAGAATACTTTATAACACCAGCTTGAAAAATGATTTTAAAATCAGAAATGTTGGCGTACTGAAATGTATGTTCAGTAAATGCACTCAATACTAGGTCAGGGCTCCTTTTCCATCAATTACTGCATCAATGCGGCGTGGCATAGAGGTGATCAGCCTGTGGCACTGCTGAGGTGTTATGGAAGCCCAGGTTGCTTTGATAGCAGCCTTCAGCTCGTCTGCATTGTTGGATCTGGTGTCTCTCATCTTGCTCTTGACAATGCTCCATAGATTCTCTGTGGGGTTAAGGTCAGGCGAGTTTGCTGGCCAATCAAGCACAGTGATACTGTTGTTTTTAAACAGGTATTGGTACTTTTGGCAGTGTGGACAGGTGCCAAGTCCTGCTGGAGAATGAAATTTCCATCTCCAAATAGCTTGTCGGCAGAGGGAAACATGAAGTGTTCTAACATTTCCTGGTAGACGGCTTTGGTCTTGATAAAACACAGTGGACCTACACCAGCAGATGACATGGCTCCTCAAACCATCACTGATTGTGGAAACTTCACACTAGACCTCCAGCAGCTTGGATTGTGGCCTCTCCACTCTTCCTCCAGACTTTGGGACCTTGATTTCCAAATGAAATGCAAAATTTACTTTCATCTGAAAACAACACCTTGGTCCACTGAGCAGCAGTCCAGTTCTTTTTCTCCTTGGCCCAGGTAAGACGCTTCTGGCATTGTCTATTGGCCATGAGTGGCTTGACACAAGGAATGCGACACTTGTAGCCCATGTCCTGGATACGTCTGTGTGTGGTGGCTCTTGAAGCAATGACTCCAGCAGCAGTCAACTCCTTGTGAATCTTCCCCCAATTTTTGAATGGCCTTTTCTTAACAATCCTTTCAAGGCTGCGGTTATCCCGGTTGCTTGTGCACCTTTTTCTACCACACTTTTTCCTTCCACTCAACTTTCCAAGACCTTTTGTGGCTGACCCTCCTTGTGGAGTGTGTCAATGACTGCCTTCTGGACATCTGTCAAGTCAGCAGTCTTCCCCATGATTGTGGAGCCTGCAGAAACAGACTAAGGCTGGTTTCACATTTGCGGTTGTGTCCGCAGCATTTCTGACGCATGCGTCTTGATTTCCTACCTTTAACATTGTAGAGGCAGGTGCATGCGTTAGCTCGCGTTTGCTTACGCATGCGTATTTTCGTGGTGTGCGGCTGGCACACCATGTTAGAATTTTTTTGGCATCAAATTTCCTCCGCCATTCGCATGCGGACGCTTGAGGAAGGAGTGCGTCAAAACAACGCATTACAGTCTATTGGAACGCAAGGACATGCGTTCGCTTGCGTTTGCACAAGGGTCTATATACAGAAATCCCATGTGTTAATGAAATTCTCCTTGAAAAAAATTTTCATAACAAACGCATGGGCATAAACAACATGAACGCATGCAAAAACACATGCAAACGTTGCGGTTTTTTATCCGTCATGCGTAAGTTGATGCGGATAAAAAAGCAACATTATCATGCAGTTTCCATGCATTTTTGCCATGCGGTTGAGTACGAAACGCTGCAGACCGCAAATGTGAACCTAGCCTAAGGGGCCTTTTTAAACGCTTAGGAAGCCTTTGCAGGTGTTTTTTGTTAATGATTTTAATTTACTGAGATAATGACTTTTGGGTTTTCATTGGCTGTAAGCCATAATCATCAACGTTAACAGAAATAAACACATGAAATAGATCACTCTGTAATGACTCTATATGAGTTTCACTTTTTGTATTGAAGAACCGAAATAAATTAACTTTTTGATGATATGCTAATTTAGTGAGAAGCACTCGTGTAAGGCTTGCATTAATTATTGAAATATCCATTAAAAAGTGATGTGTCTCTGGAGAGCGTTTGCATTGGCTGATGAATGACAGAACTCCTGGAGTAGAGAGTGAGCAACCAACAGACATCTTCCCACAGCTCCCGGGCAGGGGGAAGAAAAAACTAGCCAGACATGTGGTATGGTCAGACTATGTCCCTGCACGGTCAGACACAGCCATTACACAGTACACAGCAGGGGCACATTTATAAGATTATCTCAGCACAGGATCATTTTATTTAAACACATCCAATTGTGGAAATTATTATTATTATTATTATTCCAAGATCTATTGATTAATATCAATTTTTGTTCAAGAGAAAACCCCTGTAAGTGTCCCTCCCCCGCCTCATACATGAAAGATTGCCATCAGGACACACTACAAGTGATCTTATGTGCATGGCACAATTTTCACAAATGCATTCTTTGGCCCATCGGCAACTTTTTCACAAAAAAAGAAAGAAAAAAAAAACCGAGTCCATTATTTCCTTGCTGGAAAACAATGTAAGAAATGTATCACGTACCTTGCTTCTCACCAGTAGGAACTTGACGCAGCGGTCGTGACAAATGTCAGAGGCGTTGTACAGAAGCTCCTGTATATTGTTTGCAATTTTCCCAAGTTCCAGGTCTGTTAATTTTAGGTCCTCAGTCATCCTTTAAAAAAGGCAGAATATATGTACAAGGATTAATTCAGTTCGGTCTTTACAGCCAGAAAAGGGTAAAAAGTCACCCTATTACATAAGGCAGCAATGACGTTAATGCAAATAACCATCTTTAATAATGAATGAGAACGATACTGTGCTGAAAATAGCAGAGAGACAGCTGCGGAGACATCCAGGGATGTAATAAATCACCCCATTAATGATTTAGGAATCCTGAAATGATCCATTGTCACCAAGATAAGGTTCATTTTGGAAAGCCGCTGCCTGCTGTGAAAACGGTGAAATACTTTATATAAAATCGTGGGGCTATAGATTACAATGAATGCTATTACACATGATAATACAATAGAGTACAACTGCGAGGGCTGATCCACAGAGTGGTAATAGCAGAGTCTTTTTTATGCTATTGCGGAGTGGGGCAAAATTAAATATATTTGCATAAGGTTGCGCAGGAGACTTAACATGCGGTCGCATAAGAGAAGCCAATGCATAAAGTTTTTGCCTTAATTTTGATCATGATGGTCACTAAAGGGCTTTATTCCTGCTAATAAACAGTTTGCTTGCTGACTCTATGCTTTGGAGTCTGCTCATGTCACGCTGAAGCTGCCTTTGCTTGTACCCTAGAACAGAGGTGTCAAACTGCATTTCTCGAGGGCTGCCAACAGGTCATGTTTTCAGGATTTCCTTAGCATTTCACAAGGTGCTGGAATCATTCTGTCCAGGTGATTAAATTAGCACCTGTGCAATACAAGGAAATCCTGAAAACATGACCTGATGGCAGCCCTCGAGGAATGCAGTTTGACACCTCTGCCCTAGAACATCTCACAATTCGGGCCAGCACAACCTTAGCCACTGGACTGAACTGTCAATAATTGTCAGCCCACCGCCCCAGACAGGCAGAAAGCCAGAAGGCAGAGGAGTGGTGTGCTCCTGGAGAAAAGAAGAGGAGACAACCCCTTTAAAGGCTACAGTCAATAGGGGCCGCAGCATCTACAGTGGTTTCAGAAGAAGGATCATCACCCCCAAAACCACATGTGATCATGGCGTGATACTGGGGTGTGACAGTAGCAAAAAACAAATAATACATTCAAAACCTCTTACAAAATACCTATTTTAAGAAGTCAATATTAAAAAATGCACAATTAGCATCCCCGTATAATATATATTTACATACTAAAAAATGCCATAATTGAATTGCTGTTTTTTGTGTCCTAGGTCTCCAAAAAAACCAAATAAAAAAAAACCAAATAAAAAACGTAATCAAAAAGTTAAGCATCGAAAATTGGTAACCAATAAATACTAGAAATTATCCAGCAAAAAAAAACAGGCCCAAGTATGTCTATGTTGACATAAAAAATAAAAAAGTTATAGGCAATGAGGAAAAAACAACAAGAAAAAAAATAGCTTGGAGACCAAAATGTGTACAAGGAGAGGGGGTTGAAGCAAAAATATTTGGAGGTCTAACATATATGGAAGTGATTACCAAAAGTAGCTAAAATAAGAGACGTGCCAGTAGAGCAGATGACCCGGCATGCTCTGCTGTGCTGCTCACGCAGGAGACTGGTTTTCCCAATTTCATAAAAATTATGTAGTTCTGCCTCCAAGCCTCAAGTTGGCGCAAAACAACATGAATGCATTGAGCGGTTTGAAAATCTCATCACAGCGTGCCGATCTAGTCACTCTTATGAGATATTTTTTCTTAAATCACCTGCTAAATCTTCTGATGTCTTGAAGAAGGAGCCCGTTTGAAATGCATAGCTATTAGACTTTAATAAAGCCCTTAGAAACTTTAAAGAGAATCTGTTACCAGATTTTTGCTATCTCATCTGAGGGCAGCATGATGTAGTGGCAGAGACCCGAATTCCAGCCATTTGTCATTTACTGGGCTGTTTGCTGCAGTTTTGATAAAATCACTTATCTCTGCTGCAGATCTAGCAGTTCTCTGAATGCTGAGCTCTGTATATCCCCACCCACAACAGCGATTGGCAGCTTTCTGTATATACTGTGTATAGGCAGAAAGCTGCCAATCAGTGGTGGGGGCGTGGTTCTGCAGAACTCATGAATATGGAGGACTACATGGCAGAAGGATTACTAGTCCTCTAGTGATAGAACCTGTGTTTTCTCAGCAGGAGATTATCAAAACTACAGCAAGCAGGCCAGTAACTTCCACATCGCTGGAATCAGGGTCTCAGTCTCTACATTATGCTGTTCTCAGAATAGGTGGTAAAATCCTGGTGACAGATTCCCCGAGCCTCACTTCACTCTTCATTTTGTAAGCAGCACTGGTGAAGGGCCAGGTTTTCTCTCTCTTTCAGGTAATTTTTGTTGCACCCTGGTAAAACCACTGGCCTGGGACAGACTTGTGGCGGCAGCTTCTCCTGACACGTGCTCCCAGTCCATCACCATAAGGGTGGCATAACCTCGACCCTCAAGTAAGCAACTGTTTTATTTTGGCAACTGCGAGTGTGATTATTGTCATGTGTACATTAGATCCACAAAGATGTCACACGTGTATTAGGTCTGCGTAACTGAATAGACTCTAAAAATGTAGAAAACCTCCATCCAGCCTGCAGGTATTAGAGGGGTTAATACTTAATGTGACACAAACATGGATAAAAGGGGGTGTGAAGTCACTTTTGTAGCCACCAAAGTTTTTACAAAAGTGTCTTGGTTTCGAAATACTCTGAAAAAAAAAAAGGAAAAAAAAAGAACTTACCGTATATACGGTATGTAAGCCGAGAATTTCAGCCCATTTTTGGGGGCTGAAATTGCCCCTCTCGGCTTATACTCATTCCCAGGAGTCAGCAGGGGAGGTGGAGTGGAGCTGTGTAATAATACTCACCTGCTCGTGGCGCAGTGTCCCTCGTTCTCCGGGCGCTGACAGCTTCTTCCTGTAGTGAGCGGTCCCATGGTACTGCTCATTACAGTAATGAATATGGACCCGACTCCACTCCCATAGGGGTGGAGCCGCATATTCATTACTGGCAGGTGAGTATAACGCAGTGCACGATATTCACCTGCTCCGCGTTCCACCGACAGGCGCCGCTGCGTCTTCCCTGTCCTCTGCAGTGACGCTCAGGTCAGAGGGCGCGATGACGCGATTAGTGCGCGCCGCCCTCTGCCTGAACAGTCAGTGCAGAGGACGGGGAAGACGCAGCGGCTCCCGTCGGTGGAACGCAGAGCAGGTGAATATAGCAAGTGCCAGGAGCCTGAGAGGTGAGTATGTCATTTTTTTTTTTCTTCAATCGCAGTAACAGCATATGGGGCAAACGTCTGTATGGAGCATCTTATGGGGCCATGTGCAGCATTATATGGGGCAAATATCTGTATGGGGCCATGTGCAGCATTATATGGGGCCATGTGCAGCATTATATGGGGCAAATATCTGTATGGAGCATCTTATGGGGCCATAATCAGCATTTGTGGAGCATTATATGGGGCAAATGTCTGTATGGAGCATCTTATGGGGCCATAATCAACATTTGTGCAGCATTATATGGGTCATATTTTAATATGGAGCATCTTATGGGGCCCATCATAAACTGTATGGAGCATTATATGGGCTCCTGATTCAATATGGATATTCAAACGCACTTAACCTACTGATGTCTCAATCAATTTTACTTTTATTGGTATCTATTTTTATTTTTGAAATTTACCAGTAGCTGCTGCATTTCCCACCCTAGGCTTATACTCGAGTCATTACGTTTTCCCAGTTTTTTGTGGCAAAATTAGGGCCATGATGGACCCGTAGAAGCACTGGTTGTAGCGTGAAACGGCCGTTGTCCCTCTCTGCTCACTGTATCCTCCGTCTCACTCCCCCGTGCCGTGAAGATGCTGTACTATATGCTTCAATAAAGACAAGCCCTTTTTACAGGATCGGTGAGTGTTGCCGCGTTTTTGTTCATTATTTCACATAGTTTTCTTGTTTTTTTCTATGCGAGCACCTCCCGACTATCATCGGGTTGCGGTCCTAAGGACTGATTACAGATCTGGTCTCTAATACAGGCTGTGCTCAAAAAGGACACGTGGACAAGCAGCCATAAGGCCATACCACTACTTCCATAAGTAAAAACTTTCTGACCACTCCCCTTTAACCTTAAAAATTAAAAGTGCAATCTATTTAATCATAAATACGACCAGTCCCTACAGTAATTCATATTATATGTGCAAAATACAGGGGGTGATATATGAGGAGCATCAGCCCGAGATGACTTCAGGCATAAGACGCTCCTTCCTAAACAATGCTTTGGTCACATTTCACAAGGCAGAAACTTCTACAAAAGTGTAATGTTACTCACATTATTTCTACTCCCCCTGGGGATCCTGACGGCAGTGTGAGATCTTTGCTGGATGATGAGTCCGTAGTGCATTCAGGGTCAGACACAGACTCGCTGACGGAGGGCTCGCTATTGCTGGGGGACGCATCCCTCTGAAAGTTAGTGCTGGTTGGAGTGGGGGGACTCTCGCCTTCCCTGAACGCATCGCTTATAAACAAGCCTTCGTGAGTCAAGTAGGCCAGATCGTTGTCCGCATTGCTTTCGCCGCTCAGACTTTTCTGAGCTGCCATTACCTCCATTTCTCTGATCCGCTGATTCTTATCCAAGACCATGAGCACAACGCTGCGGATAACGTTTATTGTGGCCTGTGAGGAAAGAGAATTAAATAATAAAGAATAAATGGTGAATAGTAGATATAATTCAAGACTTATAATGTCATCTTTGCTAATGAACGTCGACCTGATCCCCTCCGTGGCAGCCAGTCTTCACTTCTGCGGCTGGCATCCTGGCCGCCTCTGGCACTTATTAGTCCCTGCGACATCAAGACAAGCTGGGTGCCAGAAATGGAGACCTCCTGCCATGGAGGAGCAGCGAAAATCGAAACTCGACTGTGAATATAACTATAGGTCACCAAAAATAACCAAAATGGCTTTAATTTCCAACTTTATTATGTGTTAACTTAAATTTTAGGAAATTCTACACTCCACCTAATATCTAAATAAGGAACACAAGTCTCTAGGGTGTTACTCAATACACACAAATCAATAATATGAGGCGGGTGCATACAGTACAGGAAACATGAGCTGGAGGACAACTGTACATCCAGGAAACTGATGCCAGCGGTCAGGTGGAGGCACAAGGCTTCGGTCAGGGTTGGCATCTCAAGGACATAGGTCCCATTATTGGTAGCGGAGCAGATGACTTCACTAGACTTTTCCTTTAAAGTAGTTTTTTAAAGCATCAACATGGAAAACGGCATCAGCATAGATCCAGCATCTGTCACCCCTGCCGATCACTAGAATGAATGGGCAGCACCTTGCCGCTTCACCTTCACTATGGTTTTATCATCAAAGGCCATATCGGAAGGAGGCAAATTACAAAGCTGTTTCTTTGCGTTCCCACTTTATGTGATTTTGCTCCTTTATTACCGTTGCTGTTTAATAATGCCAGCAGCAACAAATTTCCCCTGGTGACAAAAGAGATCTTGATGCCTTTTAATTATTTTTCTTTTCATGTTTTTCTAATCAACTGAAGCTGTAAAATGGGAAAAATCCCAATATAGAAAAAGAAATGGTAAGAGTATTTTTGCAGATACAAAGGCAGGTTTCGTATTGAAAAGGAGGAATTTGAAACCAACCATCCTCTGATACGAGTTCCTTTGACAGAAAGATATATATCTTTATTTTCCTTGCCTGGCTGTGTTGTTCCTCAGATGGTAAAGCATTTTTATTAAAAATAAATAAATAAAAAGGCCAAGGATGATGTTCAGCTTTCTTACCTTGACTCTCTGAAGAAAAATTGTAAATTTAGCAAAAATGTTTTGCAGCAAATCGAACCACTGAGAAAAATTCATCATTCGCATCTGATCGGCGAGCCTGCAGCAACGAAACTACGGTGAATATACATACAAGATACAGGGGACAAAGCTAGCTGTGTGAAGACATTGATCACGCCGAAGAATAAAGTGAAACGATTCCGCTTACTGCTCCACAAAAAAACAATACATATAAGCACTTACAGGTAAATGTACAGTTCATCCGTCAGGTAAAACCGCGGACTCAAAAATTCTCCATGTCTAAACTTTGTAATGAACAGTCAAAACTTTTTTTTTTTTTTAATAACCCACTTAAATTTTTCCCAACAGATGCTATGCTAACCTCCCAAACAAGCTGTGCCAAATACGTATAGCAGTGTGATCTGCCCCAGCTTCCTATGGTAGACTAACCCGGGGATATCCGCAATATTCATAGTCAGAAATGAAGCCCTCACACTGACGACACCTTCAATAATCGCTAATGTGATTGCATAATGTAAATCTAAGCGATCTACAGCAATAAGAAAACGGAGAATTGTTGTCCGATGCTTGTCCACACTTTTCTTTTAATTCTAAGCCATCACCAGAAAATCACTAACTTAAGGCAGTATTCCCATCTCCAAGATCCTATCCAAATATGTAGCAGGTTTAATATTATTATTAATATTATTATTATTATTATTATTATTATTATTATTAATAATAATAATAATAATAAAAGCAAATACCTCTGTTTAGAAATCCAGTATAGTTTTTCTGATGCGCTATGTCACTTACCCCATGTGCAGGGCATTGTAGTAGCTTAGGTATCCATGGTTACGACCACTAACAACTAACTGATTGTCACTATATGCATGGTCATAACAATGGATACCCAAGTTACTGCAATGCCCTGCACATGGGGAAAGAAATATATCTCATCCGAAGAACTATACTAGATTTCTTATTGGAGGGCTTTGCTAATATTATTATTATTATACCGACTACATATTGGGATAGGATTTTGAGAGACGGGAATTCCCCTTTAACTGTAGCAATAAATCTATAACTGCAGGACAGCTAACTGCCCGGGACCTCAGGTCACCATACCGCAAATGGTGACCACTAAAGTAACGCAGCAGCTATTGTTCCTGTATTAAGCTATACCTGCAGTGCTGGGTAAGACTGGTAACATATACTTACTTAGTGACCAGCTCAGAATCTATCTCATCAATTTGTGAGACTGTGCAAACCACACACTGAGGAGAGAAAGGAAAAAAAAAAAAAAGGAATTATCAGAGATATAAAAGAAAACAAGCAGATTCGTCCCAGAAAATCCACACGCATATACAGCACCATGAACGGGGTTTTCAAACAGATGTGTCAAGGACAGATCCCCATATTTAATCATTTAGGACATAGTACAACTCAAGTTACCCATGCTCTTTATTCTAGAAAATCAAGACATATTTGTTTACCTATCTGCACTGTCTTTACTAAAACACTCTACTTCCTGAACAACCCCTTTATAAATAAGTACTCTGTCATGTAAAATATAGACACCATATATTCACCTTCCCACCGGCGCTGGGTCTACCGAGCAGGGCCCTCATTCCTCTTGGCATCTGTTTTGATCTGTGTTTATTGTTATGCTGTAATGTCTATTGTCTGTACAAATCCCCTCTATAATGTAAAGTGCTGTGGAATATGTTGGCGCTATATACATAAAATTATTATTATTATTATTACTGAAGCATGTGTGACCTTGTTTTGCCACGTGAGCCCCCAGCCAATGGGTGGCCGCCTTTGAGCTGCTGCTCACTGATGTTCCTCGGACAAGAGAAATTAGTGAACACGCAGCAGAACAACAGTGGCCGAAGATTGTCACGAGACCTGGAGTCGACATCCTTATAACTACAGTGCAGGAGGAAAGCATCTGTGTTATTTATTTATTTTTTTCCAAGGGGAACAGCTTCCTTTAAAAAAAAGGGGTGCTCCAGGTAGTGGACTGCCTTAAGGGATTGCCCTTTAATAAGTGGTATGTACTCCATTATTCTGGTGCCTTCAAGTCCCATAATCCTTCTGCCTGCTCTGTGCCTCCTGCCCATTCTGCCTGAGCCGATCAAGTGACGACAATGGGGCTGCCAATAATGCTCCGATCATTCCGCTGCACTGTGAATGCGGAGGACACGATCTGGGGTCAAGTGATCATTAGAGGGACATACACTACGGAGCTTCCGGTGTCATGTGACACTGGACCTCGGCGGCACAAAGAGGCGGCTTCAGACTGCAAGAAACTTAAGTAAGTTGCTACACTTGCACACGTTGTAGATTTGACTGTGGAATTTTCTGCGCAGATTCTGCATTTCTTGGCAGAAAATGCAGGTCAGAATCTGCGTGTTTTTTTGAGAATTTGCTGCGAATTTCTTCCTTTTTTTTACCCTGCGGATTTCTAATGGGTGCAGAAACGCAGCAGATCCGCAAAAAGAATTGACATGCTCCTTCTTTGAATCTGCTGCGTTTTCCGCGCGGATTTTTCCGCACCATTAGCACAGCATTTTTTTTTTTGCCATTGATTTACATTGTACTGTAAATCCCTTGCAGATCTGCAGCGTTTCTGAACGGAAAAAAACGCTGCGGATCCGCAGGAAATCTGCAACGTGTGCACATATCCTGATAAGTCTCCAAAACTTATTCTAAAATACAAAATAAATAAGAGAAAATACAAATATTTTTTTTAGACAACTGAATACAATAATTAAGCTTTAAGCCTTTAAACTAGAACTCTGTCTCATGATAAGAGCACAGAGCTCCAGTCACAGTGGCCAGTACCTGCTTAATGATGTTTTTTGCGGTTGCCATTATTTCATCAGCATAGATCTCGAAAAAATCTAGTTTCCTCTGCTTTAGCAGCCCAAACACCAATGACACCAGTCTCTCCTGCGGACAAACAGCAGTATTGGAGTTATCAGGTAACTACAACAGTCAGATCCTAAATATAGATAAAGTAAAATAGTAAACTAATCTATTCTGGAGTGTAGCAGAGGGTTTTCATTAGCTGCACTTGCCTAGCTTTTTTTTTTTACTAGAAACAGTGCCTGTGGTAACTCGGTGTGTCAGTCTGGAATGGAGCAGAATCGAGTGTGCTGATGGTGAGCGACTAGTCAAAATGGGAGCTGTAGCTGGAAGAGAAACATGCCATGGTCTCGCTCTAAATGGAGACTGCACGGGTCAGCTAGGAAAGTTGAGCAGTCTGTGTGTTAAAGCTGCAAAGAACAGTATGGAAGCTGCAGCCTGTTCAGTGTGAACTGTGCATGGAATTGAAC
Organism: Ranitomeya variabilis; assembly: GCF_051348905.1. NCBI lineage: Eukaryota > Metazoa > Chordata > Amphibia > Anura > Dendrobatidae > Ranitomeya > Ranitomeya variabilis. The sequence goes on from NC_135233.1 coordinate 64,802,607, forward strand.
ACTTCTGTTTGGCGCTGGAAACCGCATACATAAAGGAAAACTGTACCGGTCTCACTACAATAAAATGGCTGAAATGTACTCGGTATTCTTCCCACACCTCCTCTATCACTTGGCAGTCCTCTTCCAATGATCTGTTCAGGTCCGTGCGAGCATAAGAGGTGAATTCTGCAATGATCATTTTATCAATCAGCTTTTCCAGTTCACAAAGTTGGGATCCAAGATGTCTGTGGAGAGAAAAAAAAAATCCTTAATTGCTTCATTATTTTTTTGTGTGTTTGATTGCAGGACATTTTTTCAGAACTCCCAACCTCCTGTATACAGTACTCATACACTCATACTCCCGTTCTGATATCTGTGCATTGGGTTTGGATCTCTGTATCTGAAAAATGAAGCTGAACTGAAAAATCAGGAATCCATTAGTGCAGAATTTGGGATCTAAAACATAATGATAAAATGTGGGAATTTATATGAACGACACTGACATTTCTAGGTGGTCCAGTATTTGACTCAAACATCGCTAATACCTTCATCCATACTGTGCCTACTTGCCAATCATTGGAAGAGGGAACCTCATAGGGGGTTGCGCTAGGTGGGAATGATACAGAGGATTGGGGCAGGCGTTGGGCATTGTCCCGCCTTCATTGCACTTTTAGCCTCATTTACATAAAACTCAAAGTTGGGACTCTCAGTAAAGGAATACACTTGTGCCCAGGAAGATATGTTTGAGGTTGTCTTTCACTACACTACCCAGCAATGTCCTAAAGTCTCTTACTGGCTCACTTTAACTTTTGCGGACCGTCCATAAAATACGTGACTCTTGGTCAATGCCCATTTAAAATGGTTTTCTGTGAAAACCAAGATGCAGGTGACAGTCTGATAAATACTTTATTTTCAGGAATAATTTTTGGTGCTAATAGTGAATGCAGACTTTTCAGAATTTGCCAACGAAAAAAATGCAGCTAAATGTTGTGTGTGAATCCAGGCTCAAGGGGCTTTCCATCACAGAAAGTGGTGGCCTATCGCTAGGACTTAATTGGGCACCAGTGCAGTTCTTCTCATAAGCAGAGGCCGGGAGCGCTGCTGTAAAGAAAACAAAGCAAAAAAGGTAATATCCAGGACGTGATCAATACCCCCTTGGTGATCAGGTGATGGCCCCATGTCTTGCTGCAGCCAATCTGGCATTCCCCAGCAGGATTGTAGTGTTACTGATTTCAGATTACTGTATTGTAGACTGGTCATTACAGTGGTCACTTGCCCCATTTTCCCAAAAACTAAACTCATATTGGTTCTTTATATAATATATAATATGCCAACATCCCAGTGAGTAGATCTCGGGGGGGGGGGGTTGTGTTATACATGGGAGAACTATTTTCATGGGATGGGGAAGAAGTATCGCAGTCTCTGATGGGGATGCTGGCATATGGGGACCAGCTTTCATGACAGTATGGAGAGAACGAGAGACCGAACCCGAGTGAAAGGGAACGCACGAGAGAGGATGCACGAGGAAACACACGAGAGGGAACCCAAGAGAGAAAAGAGGGAACACAAGAGCGAGAATGCAAGAAAATAAGAAAGAGCGAGAAAGAACAAATGAGGAGAGAATGAGAGAAGATGAAAGACAAAAATAAGAGAATGAGAATGACTGAGAAAGACAGGGAGAGACAGATCCGCACAGACTGACCCTTTGTGGTGACAATGATGTGCTACAAGTCCTATTATTCTCAGGTTATAGACTTGTGTGTCTGTCACAAGTGAAGATATGGCATCTTGGCAGCTAGAGCATATAGTAATATTTCACGTTACCTACCGAAAACTGTGAATGCCCTGAAGTTCTTGCTGCAGAACCTCTTGAGTTGTAGCTATCAAGTCCAGGGCCCCCACGTATTCGGAGGTTGACAGCAGCAGCTGAACTGTAGGCTGAGTCTGGTGCACGGTAGCCATTAATTTCAGTTTATTGTACACTTTAATGCAGTTGTCCCTTGTCAGGGCCTGGTGCAGGATTCGCAGAGATCCCTCACACATGACTCGGTCTATCTGAGAAATCTTGCCCCGTAGCATCTTCACAGCCTGAGACGTTTTCCTGAGGTAGTCCTGCAGCTCGTGCTGGGAGGTCATAGCGTGGAAAAAGGCTTCAGAGCGTAAGGAAATCTGATGGGCGATGTTCACCTCTACAATGTCCAGATAGTGGCTCAGCTGGAACAAATGAGAACATGGTGACTACAACACATCTACAACAGAACCCCTGTATATCACTACACGTAAGATCTCTACAAGATGGGTTTTTGCCTTTGAAGTCCTTCACAAAAATAGTAAAAAAAAAACTATTGTTTTGTTTGGTGGAACTTAAAGGATGTCAGTATTTATCCTCAGGTGTGAAGTGCTACCTGCCCCCCCTGCTTGATGGACAGGTCAGACTGGTGGGATCATTGCAACTTTGGCCCAAATTGTATCCTCTCCAACAATGCAAGAAGCTCCTGCAGCATCGGAGGTACGCAGGACACACAGCACTTACAAGCTCTATTGAAAAGAGCTTGTAAGCGCTGCGCTCCGTGCCTATGAGACCAGACACTGGTAATACACTGTACAGGTGACTGGCAAACTAGGCAACAAACAGCAAACTATAAAATCCCTCTGTTATTGAGAATACAGGAGGTTATTAATAATAAGTAAGTGGCAAAGTTGTATGTTTTACAAGCACTTTGCAATATTACAAATTTAATATGATAATATCCCTTTTAAAGAAAATCTGATACCAGGCTTTTGCTGCAAAGGTAACATCAAGTTTGTGCAAAAATCCTGATTCTAACAGTGGATCACTTACTGGGCTTCTTGCTATTTTATCTGCATCAGCTCAGCCATGCAGTCTTACATATTTATAAGCCCTGCCTAGTCCTGCCCACATTATTGATTGGCAACTTTCTGCCTACACTGTGCATAGGCAGAAAGTTAAGAAGCCTAGTGTTACAAAGAGCAATGTTGTCAAAACTGCAGCAGGGAGCTCAGTAAGTGTCCAGGCACTGGAATCAGGGTCTCTATCCATATTGTATGTTGCCCTCATATTGAGAATCATTTACCTTGCGACAATTTAAAACGGATGTAATTGAAAATTAGATACAAAATAAAATGCTGAATGGTGAAATAGAAAGCACAACCATTATACCTTTTCCTGCAGCAGTTTAGCCGATGCTGCATCTCTGCTTCCATTGCTACTCGCACTACAGAAATGGGACCATGGTAAAACGGCATTGAATGTTAAGGAGTCATCCAACGCAAAGTCTGGTTTCATGAAGATCTGGAAAATAATAAAAAGAAGAAATACACTTTATGTGACTCTGAATTGTTTGTCATTTCCAGCACCACTCCCACTTTAACGAACATATTATTGCTAACAGTAGCATGGCTTCTCCACTGTTCCCTGCGCTGTCAGGCAGCTTCTGCGAATGTGTCATCTACGCCATCTACTGCACCGATGATGGAAAGAATGCAAAGGTCTACAATGGGCGGCAGAAATCACGAGACACGCCAGGATAATACACTGAATTTACTTTTTTTGGGGCTGCAACTCTGACGCTTTATGGTCAGGTTACGTTATGGTCAGGTTCCTTTATGGTCAGGTTCCTTTATGGTCAGGTTCCTTTGATCACTGCATAACCTCAATATTGTTTACCAATGGAGAGGGTGGTTGTTTGGGAAACATGCAGCAATCAGAAAACACTTGCAAATTCTTGTGAATATTGAGACATTTCCCCATAGGGAAACATTATGACTGCAGTGTATGTATATGTTTGTATATGTTTAATGGAATGTATATGTATATGTTTAATGGAACTATCCCCTAGTAGGCCAGAAACAGTGCAAAGCAACATACTGCAGACCCAATACTCCTTCTTTTCCTAAATTACACCAGTTTTTCCATAGTTTGGATTAGTATCTAATGCAAAAGAAAATAGAATTTACCTATAAATATACACAAAGGAAGCCGTCAGTTACAATTACAAACAATTGTAAATGTAACTTTAGGCACCATTAATGAAATTTGGTATGTTTGACACTGGTCAAAAAGGTTTTCCATAGGATAGGAAAGAATTTGCTGATCGCTGGAAGTCTGACTACTTGAATCACCAGTGATTCCAAGAAAATAGTTCTGTAGGGTTCATGCTCAGCCCCTGCTCCACTCATTATTCTTTTTCCAGAAGTCTTATAGACCATGAATGGCTGGAGGTGGAGAGCGCACCTCTGCTCTAGTGAAAACGGGCTGTATATAGATCCATTTCTGGGATTATGGAGCCCAGATCACAGATTACTGGAAGTCCCAGTGGTCAGAACACCAGAGATCAGCACGTTATCCCCTATCCTACGTAGAAGGTGATATCTTTAGATTTTGGAAATATCCGTTTAAATTGCAAAAAGGGCAAAAATAAAAAATACTGTATATACTCGAGAATAAGCCGAGATTCTCAACTCATTTTTTAGGCTGAAAGTGCCCCTCTCGGCTTATACTCGAGTCATTGTCCTAGGTGGTCAGTGGGGGAGGGGGAAAGGCAGCTGTCCATTATACTCACCTGCTCCTGGCGCGGTCTCTGCATCTCAGGCGCCACCGCTGAACACCGGAACAAGCTGCCGGCCCAGGACGACAGAGGAGCAGGGACCGCGTCGGGAGGGTGAGCATTGCGATATTCACCTGTCCCCGTTCCACCGTTGCGCTGTGTCTTCTGCGTCCTCTGGCTGTGATGTTCAGGTCAGAGGGCACGATGACGTAGTTAGTGCGTGCCGCCCTCTGCCTGATCAGTCAGAGAGCCGGAAGACGGGGCGGCGCCCAGCGGTGGAACGGGGACAGGTGAATATCGCGGGGTCCTGAGCGACGAGAGGTGAGTATGTCATTTTTTTTTCCATCGCAGCAGCAACAGCATATGGGGCAAAATCTATGGAGCATCTTATGGGGCCATCAACCTTTATGCAGCATTGTATGGGGCAAATGTTTCTATGGAGTATCTTATGGGGCCATAATCAACCTTTATGCAGGATTGTATGGGGCACAATCTATGGAGCATCTTATAGGGCCATCAACCTTTTTGCAGCATTATATGTGGCATAATATTCTATAGAGAATCTTAAGGGGCCATCATTAACCTTTTGTGCAGCTTTATTTGGGTGATATTTTAATATGGAGCATCTTATGGGGCCCATCATGAACTTTATGGAGTATTATATGGGGCGTAATTTGTATGGAGCATCTTTTGGGACCCATGATGAACTGAATGAAGCATTATTTGGGGCTCCTGATTCAAGGTAGCCAAAACCGAACATCTTTCCCCCATCTCGCGTATCCCACCTACCAGAACTATCTGTTATGGTAAACAGCATCACGCTCTCTCCCGCACCTGAAATCTGCTGCCTCGGGGTAACTCTCGACTCTGCCCAGTCCTTCAAACCGCACGTCCAAACTCTTGCCACCTCCTGTCGCCTCCAACTCAGAAATATTGCCAGAATCCGCCCCTTCCTCACCCCACAATCTACTAAAACTCTTGTGCATGCCCTCATCACCTCCCGCCTCGATTACTGCAACACCCTCCTCTGTGGCCTCCCCGCTAACTCCCTTGCACCACTCCATTCTGTCCTCAACTCTGCTGCCCGGCTAATCCACCTTTCTCCTTGCTACTTCCCTGCTTCTCCCCTCGGTAAATCCCTCCACTGGCTCCCAATTCCCCAACGAATCCAGTTCAAACTACTAACACTGATCTACAAAGCCATCCACAACCTGTACCCTCCCTATATCTCTGAACTAATCTCCCAATATCTTCCCTCACGTAATCTCCGATCCTCCCAAGACCTCCTTCTCTCCTCCACACTTATTCGTTCCTCACACAACCGCCTCCAAGATTTCTCCCAAATATCCCCCATCCTCTGGAATTCCACGCCTCAACATGTCCGATTATCCACCACCCTTGGATCCTTCAGACGGAACCTGAAAACCCATCTCTTCAGGAAAGCCTACAGCCTGCAATAACCATTCTGCCGCCTCACCACCACCTGAGCTGCTGCCTCACCACCACTAGAGCTGCCGCACCCCCGACCTTCCATCTCTTCCCCAGTATCCGGTAGAATGTAAGTCTGCAACGATAGGGTCCTCTCCCCTCTGCACCAGTCTGTCATCGTAAATTTGTGTACTGTAAATTATATCTATAACCCTGTATGTAACCCCTTTCTCATGTACAGCACCATGGAATTAATGGTGCTATATAAATAATAATAATACCGTATATACTCGAGTATAAGCCGACCCGAGTATAAGCCGACCCCCCTAATTTTGCCACAAAAAACTGGGAAAACTTATTGACTCGAGAATAAGCCTAGGGTGGAAAATGCAGCAGCTACCGGTGAATTTCAAAAATAAAAATAGATGCTCCATACCATTCATTATTGCCCCATAGATGCTCCATATAAAGCTGTGCCATATATAATGCTCCATACCATTGATTATTGCCCCATATATTATCCATATATAGCTGTGCCATATAGAATGCTCTGCACCGTTCATTATAGCCCCATAGATGCTCCACATAAAGCTGTGCCCCATATACAATGCTCTGCACCGTTCATTATGGCCCTATAGATGCTCCATATTAAGCAGTGCCATATATGCTCTGCACCGTTCAGTTTGGCCCCATAGATGCTCATTATAAAGCTGTGCCATATATAATGCTCTGCACCGTTCATTATGGCCCCATAGATGCTCATTATAAAGCTGCCCCATATGGAATGCTCTGCACCGTTCAGTTTGGCCCCATAGATGCTCATTATAAAGCTGTGCCATATATAATGCTCTGCACCGTTCATTATGGCCCCATAGATGCTCCTTATATAGCTGTGCCATATATGCTCTGCACCGTTCAGTTTGGCCCCATAGATGCTCATTATATAGCTGTGCCCTATATGCTCTGCACCGTTCAATTTGGCCCCATAGATGCTCATTATAAAGCTGTGCCCTATATGCTCTGCACCGTTCAGTTTGGCCCCATAGATGCTCCTTATAAATCTGTGCCATATATGCTCTGCACCGTTCAGTTTGCCCCATAGATGCTCCTTATAAAGCTGTGCCCTATATGCTCTGCAGCGGTCAGTTTGGCCCCATAGATGCTCCACATAAATCTGTGCCATATATAACGCTGCTGCTGCTGCAATAAAAAAAACAAAACACATACTCACCTCTCTTGCTTGCAGCTCCCCAGCGTCCGGTCCCGGCGTCTCTCCGCACTGACTGATCAGGCAGAGGGCGCCGCGCACACTATATGCGTCATCGCGCCCTCTGACCTGAACAGTCAGAGCGGAGAGACGCCGGGAAGACAGAGCGGCGCCTGGCGTGTGGATCGTGGACAGGTAAATATGCGATACTTACCTGCTCCCGGCGTCCCGCTCCTTCCCCCGGACAGCTGGTCTCCGGGTGCCGCAGCCTCTTCCTCTATCAGCGGTCACCGGCACCGCTGATTAGAGAAATGAATATTCATTTCTCTAATGAGCGGTCCCACGTGACCGCTGTACAGGGGAAGAGCTGCGGCACCCGAAGACAGTGTGACAGGCAGGGGGAGCGTCAGGATCGCCGGGACTAGGTAAGTATGCCTCAGCGCTCTCTCCCCCTCACCCGCCGACCCTGCCACAGACCGTGACTCGAGTATAAGCCGAGAGGGGCACTTTCAGCCCAAAAATTTGGGCTGAAAATCTCGGCTTATACTCGAGTATATACGGTAATAATAATAATAATAATAATAATAATAATAATATTATTATTATTATTATTATTATTAATATGGATATTCAAAAACACTTAACCTACTGATGTCTGAATCAATTTTACTTTTATTGGTATCTATTTTTATTTTTGAAATTTACCAGTAGCTGCTGCATTTCCCTCCCTAGGCTTATACTCGAGTCAACAAGTTTTCCCAGTTTTTTGCGGCAAAAAGGAGATTTTTGTGTACTCACCGTAAAATCTCTTACTCTTAGCCTCTAATTGGGGGACACAGGACCATGGGTGTTATGCTGCTGTCCACTAGGAGGTGACACTATGCATAATCTGAAAAAGATTAACTGCGGCTCCTCCTGTGCAGTATACACCCCTGGACGGCATCAGCTTTCTCCAGTTTTGTGCAAAAGCAGTAGGAGGAACGTAACATGAATAACATAATTATGCCTGTAAGAAGGCAACTATGTACGAGCTCAAGAAAACAATATGAGAACTCAACAGTTACAAAGGCCCGGAAAGGGCAACAGGGTGGGAGCTGTGTCCCCCAATTATTGGCTAAGAGAAAGATTTTACGGTGAGTACACAAAAATCTCCTTTACTCTGTCACCTCATTGGGGGACACAGGACCATGGGACGTCCTAAAGCAGTCCCTGGGTGGGAAGCAATGGACGAATATTGTGCAGACAGGCCCCTATACTTAGGGCACCGCCGCCTGCAGGACACATCTACCCAGGCTCGCGTCCGCTGAGGACTGGGTATGAACCCTGTAGTGTTTGGTAAACGTGTGTAAGCTAGTCCAAGTGGCCGCCTTACACACTTGTTGTGCCGAAGCCTGGTGCCGAATGGCCCAGGAGGTCCCTACCGCCCGTGTAGAGTGTGCCATAATACCGGCTGGAAGAGGAGAATTCTTAAGGCGGTAGGCCTCTTGTATGGTGGATTTGATCCACCTCGCAAGGGTAGCTTTGGAAGCTGGCAGACCCTTGTGGCCACCTTCCGGAAGGAGGAAAAGAGAATCAGACCTCCAGAAGGACGCGCAGTCCTAGACACGTATATACGCAATGTCCTGACAAGGTCAAGCGTATGCAGAGCCTTCTCCACTCTATGAACCGGAACCGGACAAAGGGATGGTAGTGAAATTTCCTCATTGAGGTGGAAGTCGGACACAACCTTCGGAAGGAAGGATGGGACCGTACGAAGAACTACCTTGTCCTGGTGAAAAGGGCTGTCTGCAGGAGAGTGCTGTCAGTTCAGACACCCTGCGTAGCGAGGTGATTGCCACCAGGAAAACCACCTTCTGGGAAAGAAGGCGGAGCGGGACCTCCTTAAGGGGTTCGAAGGGTGGTTCCTGCAATGCTGTCAGGACCAGGTTGAGGTCCCACGTTTCTAGTGGTCGTCTGTAGGGGGGAACCAATCGGGAAACCCCCTGAAGGAAAGTCCTTACTTGCGGCTTGGTAGCAATGCGCCTTTGAAAAAGCACTGAAAGGGCTGACACCTGGCTCTTAAGCGAGCCCAATGACAGCCTGGCCTCCAGACCCGATTGGAGAAAACCAAGTACTTTGGGTAGGGAATAAGGGAGTGGGATCTGGCCACAAGATTCGCACCAGGTAAAGAAAGCTTTCCAGGTACGGTAATAAATCTTGGCAGATGCTGGTTTCCGTGCTCTGATCATGGTTCCAATGACGTCCGTCGAGAGCCCTGCCTGGGTTAGAACCCAGGTCTCAAGGGCCACGCCGTCAAATTGAGAGCCCCTGAGTTCTGGTGGTAGAACGGGCCTTGTGATAGAAGATCGTGGCGGTCGGGGAGAGGCCAGGGGGGTCTGCTGTGAGTTATACGATGTCGGCGTCCCATGTGCGTCTGGGCCAGTCCGGTGCAATTAGGATGGTTGGAACTCCCTCTTGTTTGATCTTCCTCACCACTCTGGATATCAGGGGGAGAGGTGGAAAAATATACAGAAGCTGGAACTGGGTCCAGTCCTGAACCAGAGTGTCTGCTCCGAGCGACCACGGATCGTGTGTTCTGGCCATGAAGTTGGAGACCTTGGCATTGAAGTGGGATGCCATTAGGTCTACATCCGGGGTCCCCCAGCGGAGACAGATCTGTTGAAAAATTTCGGGATGGAGAGACCACTCTCCCGAGTCTATTCCTTGTCGGCTGAGGAAGTCTGCTTCCCAGTTGTCCACACTCGGAATGTGGACCGCCGAAAGAACCGACCCTGTGTCCTCCGCCCAGCAGAGGATGTGTGACACTTCTCGCATCGCCTGGGTACTGAGGGTCCCCCTTTGTGATTCACATATGCCACAGCCGTGGCATTGTCCGACTGTATTCTGATGTGAGAGGCTGCCAGTAAGTGATGGAAGACCCTCAATGCCAGAAGGATGGCACGAATTTCCAGGATGTTGATGGGCATGGTCGCTTCCACTGGGGACCACTTGCCCTGTGCCCTGTGGTGTAGGTGCACCGCACCCCAACCCGTCAGGCTCGCGTCGGTGGTCAGAACCTTCCATTGACCTGTGAGAAAGGATTTCCCCTTTGCTAGCGAGGTTGGCTTGAGCCACCAGTGCAGGGACTTCCTGGTTGACGACGTTAGCTGGAACTCCCTGTCGAGAGAAAAGGGATTCCTGTCCCAGGACTTGAGAATGGCTAGTTGGAGAAGTCTGAGGTGAAACTGGGCAAATGGGACAGCTTCTATTGCTGCTGCCATCTTGCCGAGGACTCTCATGGCAAACCGGAGAGATCGAGGGGGTTTGCGGAGGAGGGTGCGAACTGGTAGTCGGAGAGCCAGTGCCTTGTCCTTGGGAAGGAGCACTAGACCCCTGGAGGTGTTGAATAACATTCCCAGGAAGGTCAGGGACTGACACGGGGTTGGTGATGACTTTTGTAGGTTGATTAACCAGCCCATGCGACTGAGAGTATCGGTTGTGATTGAGACACTGAGCTCGCAGTCCTTGAAGGTAGGAGCCTTGATGAGTAGATCGTCCAGGTATGGAACGACTACTATGCCTCTGGAGTGCAGGACGTCCATGGTGGCTGCCATGACCTTGGTGAACACCCTGGGAGCCGCGGCGAGTCCGAAAGGGAGAGCCACAAATTGGTAGTGGTCCTGGCCTATTGCGAACCTGAGAAACCTCTGATGGGCAGGTGCAATGGGTATATGCAGGTATGCGTCTTGTATGTCTATGGAGGCGAGATATTCTCCCTTCTCCATGGACGCAATGATGGACCGAAGGGACTCCATGCGGAAATGACGGACCCGTACATATTTGTTGAGCTGTTTTAGGACTAGTATGGACCGTACGCTGCCTCCTTTCTTGGGAACTACGAACAGATTGGAGTAGAACCCTCGGAAGAGGTCGGTCGTGGGTACCGGTACTATGACTCCTGCTTGAAAAAGCGAGGAGACCGCTTGGTGGTAGGCACGAGCCTTGGCTGGCGGTTTTGGGGGGACAGAGAGGAAGAATCGGTCCGGTGGGTTGGAGGTGAAGTCTATTTTGTATCCGGAAGACACTAGTTCCATGACCCACCTGTCTTCTGTAATAGGCAGCCAGACTTGATGAAAGAGCAAAAGTCGGCCGCCTACTGGTGTGGTGTCTTCGGGAGTCCGTGAGTCATGATGAGGAGAAAGTCTGAGATTTTCCTCCTCTGGGCTTAGGCTGGCCTGCTTTTGACTGCCAGGTCTTGTCCGACCTTTGCGTCGATCGTGAGTTGTCCCTGCGTGGGGAACGGTTACGATTTTGTGCTGGACTCGAGACGGACCAGCCGGAGGAATTCCGAAAGGTTCGGAATCGAGTTTGGTTACGCTTCTTGTAAGTGCGTTTAGGTTTCAGTTGGGGAAGAGAAGTACTCTTACCCCCGGTGGCGTTGGATATCATAGTGTCCAACTGTTCACCGAAAAGTCTCCCACTGAGGTAGGGGAGGTGCGTGAGGGACTTCTTTGAGGCTGCGTCCGCTTTCCATTCCCGCAGCCAGAGGATACGCCGAATCGTGATGGCGTTTGATGCTATCCCCGCTACTCCCCTTGCTGAATCCAGAGCTGCATGGAGCATGTAGTCTGCTACAACTGCTATTTGAACCGCTTGGTCCGACAGCTCAGGAGTGGATGCTTGGAGAGCTTGTAAATTCTTTGCCCAGGCCAGAATGGCCTTGGCAGCCCAAACTGAGGCGAACGCGGGAGCCAGGGATGCCCCTGCTGCCTCAAAAATTGAACGAGCCATGCGTTCTACCTGCCGGTCTGCTGCGTCCCTGAGGGTTGAGCTATCTGGCAGTGAAAGGAGGGTCTGTGCTGCTAGCCTAGAGACTGGGGGGTCCACTTCAGGTGGATCTGTCCATTCATTGGTGTCCTTCTGTGGGAAGGGGTACCTCGCCTCCAGATATTTGCGATTAGCAAATTTTTTCTCAGGCTGTGAGAGCTGCTTTTTAAGGATCGCCTTAAACTCTGGGTGGTTAGAGAAAACCTTAGGCGGCTTCAGAGGTCCTTCAAAGGAAATCTTATGTTCTGGGGCCTCTGGTGGCGGATCAGAAATATCCAGCACCCGATGGATGGATGAAATTATGTCCTCAACTAGCGCTGTATTGCTAGGAGGGATTGGGATCAGGGACCCCTCCGTGTCTCTGTCTGAGTCAGAGTCACAGATGCCTTCCGAATCCTGTGTATCACTGAGGCGTCCCCTGCTGAGTGGGCTGGGGAGGAGGCCTTCTCTGGTCGGGGATTGCGGAGATCTGCATTGTCTGTCCTTGGAATGGGACGGTCTAGATGACCTGGAGCTACGGTGTCTCTCCCTAGAGGGGGATGACCGTGTGCTATGGGATGACGCAGATGGACTTGATCTATGGGTCCGCTTGCGTCCTGACCTAGACGTGGATGTGCCAGGGTCATCTTGTTCCTGAGTCAAGCTCTCCCTTTGCTGGGTAACGGTCATAGCCAGGGCATGACCCTGCAGAGCCTGAAGCAATGTGGAGGTTAGGTTATCTATAGACTGCGTCATAGATTGCGATATCTGGGTAGCCCATTCCGGCGTGGCATTAGACACCGAGGCATTGGCAGGGGCTTCTTGGGGCTCTGACACATTAGTTTGTATACAGTTCTGACAATGTGGGTATGTGCTACTACTGGGGAAAGCGGTCCCGCAGGCTGTGCAGAATGCATAATAGCAGTTCTGCCTGGTTCTCTAGGACCTTGAGCCCGGCATAGTGCAAAGAGTGCAGAAGGGCTGCCGGCAGAGGACCTTACAGGGGTAGAGAAACCTATAGGGGAGCCTTATAGGTAATATGGATTCACAGCCTGAGTAAAACAACCCAGCTGTGATCTTACCCCACCAATGTGCCCCTAGGTCCAGCGCCGAAGATCCACAGTCCTGTGCCCCCCCGGAGACTGGCTGCCTGGTCCTGCAGACCGGGAGATGCAGGGTTAATCTGCAGCCGAAAATGGCTGCTGAGACAGAGAGGAAAGGAGGAGAAGGGGGCGGAGAGCTGGAAAAAAGGCAGCAAGGCTGTGTAAAAACGCGCCCTTTCTGTCTCGATCCACCCCCTTTATGACACTGTAGAGTGTCATATTTGTCATCCGTGGGGCGGGCCGGGGGGCGGAGAGGAGGTGGCAGCTTCAGCTAGGCCGAAGCCGGGGCCTAAATTAGATGCCTGAGGCCCAGAAGGGCTCCAGGCCGGCGCGAAAGTCCGGGAGGGGGTCGGATGTGAACCGGACCCCTCCGGATTTAAAGGCAGGATGGCGGTGGGGCTATAAGCGGAAGGGGGAGCCCGGTAGGGGTCTCCCTGAGGCAGTATAGAGCTGGTGCTGCCACAGAGACAGTGTCTGTATGTGCCATGCCTGCCAGCACTCCCCCCGGCCCCAACAGGAGCCCGCAGCTGGGCTGGGGTCCCTGGATGCAGGCGCAGTGTGCTGGCCCATTGCTGGGAGCTGTAGGATGCTGCCTGTACAGGCCCTACCTGAGGTGTCTCAACCTAATACCCCCAGAGGGGGATTAGGGAGGGTGCTGTTGTCACCTTCAGGGGCCTTTATCCTCGCCTCGACCTCAACCCAGAAACCAAAAGGAATTGGGGAAGGAGGGGGGGGGTCTCGACTTCGAACCAGCACCCGAGGGACTGGGGAAGGAGCAACATGGGGAATAGCCATCTCTACTTCAACTGGGCACCCCATAATAGGGGGCCGAGGAAGGAGCCATGCCGGGAGTCTCACAGGAGACCCTCTTTTCTTCATCTGTAATCCCGTCAGAAAAAACGGAGTAAAAATCTTTTAGGTGTGCCTCCTATGCGACACTAAGCAAAAACTGGAGAAGGCTGATGCCGTCCAGGGGTGTATACTGCACAGGAGGAGCCACAGTTAATCTTTTTCAGATTATGCATAGTGTCGCCTCCTAGTGGACAGCAGCATAACACCCATGGTCCTGTGTCCCCCAATGAGGCGACAGAGTAATTAGAAAAAATTAGGGGTCTCGGCTTATACTCGGGTATATACGGTAAGCAATTTCTAATCGAATAAGCTGTGACAAGAAGAGATGCCCATATGTGCCTGATTTACCTTAGGTACTTGATCCAGATCTGCCCTTGATTTATTACCTGGAACACATAAAGAAAGGTAGGAACGTCACAAGCAGCAATTCAATATATAAATCAACAACGCACACAAAGAGACTGAGATCCGAGCAGATCATCATTTTGGAGTTTATTCACATGCACAGTTTGGTCATCAATTTCCTAAAAGAGCAGCTTGGGTGGAATTTGGAAAATTGGGCAAAAAAACCTATGACACTACACAATGTGTGAACAAACCTTTATACCTATGAACAGCAGAACTGGATGGGAATGCAATTGGTCTTCCATATCTCATGTATTTTATTTTTATGATAATAGGAATGTAGAAATTAACCACTGGAAAGATGGTAACTAGATGCAGAACAAAACTTATAGCCCGTGTCCAAAATCATCATATTAACTAATTAGCCTCAGCCGTATCAACATGCATTTATGTGATTTGACATGACAAGAATGCTGAAGACTCAAACACTCATTGTCTAGATGTCATTCTCTGCTCCTCCTCTTCTGGCATTGTCGGCGGGCGACGGCTGTAGGCAATTAGGGGGGCAATGATTGTCTGCAGCAGTCACGTTTGGACATCACCAGAAGAGGAGGAGGAGACGGAAGGGGACCTGACCAGCAGGACAGAGGAGGAGCAGAGGAACGCTAGGGTCAGTAGATCCAGCCACACCTAAAATAAAATCAAAAGTGGAAAAATGCTTTAATATGCATTCTGTCGGACTTTGTACCAATCCTAATTTGCTTTACTTTCTATTAATATTTTTTTTAGCCAGATTCAAATTTTTCACTTAATAAATTTGTCAAAAACAGAGACATATGCTTGCCTGAGCAGAAAGTAAGCTTAATTTGGGCATATTCCGATATTAAAAGCAGTGCAAAGTTTGGGCACAAAAATTTGGCGGCAATATATTATTAGACCCTGGCGGAAACGTCCATCACAGCCATATTCATCATGGACCACAAACTGTGTCTGGGGGAGTAATTAACACCAGATTGGGAACGCCTGATAAGTAAGTTGTACCGAGTATGAGAAAAGAAGCACAAGAGCCTAATAACAGAAAGCTGGCGTACATATATTAATATGTTGGTCATTTTGTCCTTGTGGTCACATAAAATGCGATGACAATCTAGTTCAAGAACTCTGGTAAGCCTCTTGTTTAATTGTGGTGCCTGTAGCTTCCATCTTATATAGCTTTCCTATAGGAAAAAAAATGTTCAAGGAGATTTAAAAAATGACACAAAAAAGTGTAAGACTTGTGCACTGTGTGATCTCCAGGTGCCAAGGTGTTCACGCTGCTCCTCAGCTGTTCTGCTTCCTGCATTGCGCAGAACTAAACCGCTACATGACTGTTCTAGAAACTGAAATCTATTAACTAAAATCCCCTCAGAACCTAAAGGGCTATTCCCATCTCCAAGATCCTAACCCAATATATAGTAGGTATAATAATAATAGCAAACACCATCAATTAGAAATGTAGTGTAGTTCTCCTGATTAGTTATGTCGCTCACCCCATGTGCAAGGAATTGCAGTTGCCCTACATATCCATGGTTACGACTGCTTATATAGTGAGTTAGGTTAGTTGCTAGTGGTTGTAACTATGGATACCTACCGTATATACTCGAGTATAAGCAGAGTTTTTCAGCACTTTTATTGTGCTGAAAACGCCCCCCTCGGCTTATACATGAGTGAGGTGTCCAGAATATGGAGGGAGAGCAGCAGCGGCGCAGCAGCGGCGGAGCAGCGGGTCACAGGAGGCAGGAGCTGCCAGCTGTGGCTAAAGCCTGCGCCCGCTGCTAAAAAGAAATGAATATTCATTTCTCTGTAATAGGGCGCAGAGTGTCAGCCGCAGCAGCCGGATGATCATGTGTGCCTGCTACTTAAGAGAAATGAATATTCACCTCCCTCCAATCTCATGGGCGTGGACAGAGGTGAATATTCATTTCTCTTAAGTAGCGGCACACGTGACAGCCTGGTGGCTGATACTGTGAGCGCTACTTGATAGCAATGAATACTCACTGTCCTCCATGCACATAGTCCCGGTGTGGGGAGCGGTGAGTATTCCGGCAGCTGTGCTCTGCTTGTAAGCAGCGCATGACATCTCTGCCATGCATGGCTAATTACAAGTATAAAGCAGCTGCTGGCACAGGAACAAGACAAGGTAAGTATAAGGCAACCTTCACACATCAGTTTTTTTGCCGTCAGGCAGGATCCGCTTAATTTTTTTTAAAAAACAGATCCGGGCAAAATGTGAAAAACTGATGCGACGGATCCGGGTTTTTTTGCTGGATCCGCTTTTGTGGGGTTTTTTTTTTCTCAAACAGGGGATAGAGAGAGAGAGAGACAGAGAGGGAGACAGAGAGAGATTCCAGAATGGAAAATGCATGATTTGTGTAAGAAAAACTGGATATGGTCGCCGGATTCGGTCATTTCACCGCACGTTTCATACGTTTTTTACCGGATCAGTTGCTGTGCGGTTTTCCGCCGGACAGAAAAAAACATTCCTCTGGACATTTTCTCCGGCTGCCGGAAAACTAAATTTTGACGGTTCCAGCAAAAAACGGATGAAACGTGAGGCCATCAGGTGCAATGCGGTGATAATACAACTATGAGAAAAAACGGATCCGGCAGAAGAAAAAACGGATCTGTTTTTTTAAAAATTCAACGGATTGTGCCTGACGGCAAAAACCAGATGTGTGAAAGTAGCCTAATTTTTTATTTTTTTTAATGTTTTTTGATGGGGGCCAACCATGCCAGGATAAGGATAGAGTCATGCATACACGGAAAGGAATGGAGCCATGCATACAACTATAGGGATGGGCCATGCATACAACCATAGGGATGGGGGCCAATCGTACCAGGATAGGGATGAGGAGCCATGCATACCAGGATAGGGATGAGGAGCAATGCATACTAGGATAGGGATGAGGAGCCATGTATACCAGGATAGGGATGAGGAGCCATGCATACTAGGATAGGGATGAGGAGGCCATGCATATCAGGATAGGGATGAGGAGCCATGCATACCAGGATAGGGATGAGGAGCCATGCATGCCAGGATAGGGATGAGGAGCCATGCATACTAGGATAGGGATGAGGGGCCATGCATACCAGGATAGGGATGAGGGGCCATGCATACCAGGATAGGGATGAGGGGCCATGCATACCAGGATAGAGATGAGGAGCCATGCATACCAGGATAGAGATGAGGAGCCATGCATACCAGGATAGGGATGAGGAGCCATGCATACCAGGATAGGGATGAGGAGCCATGCATACCAGGATAGGGATGAGGGGCCATGCATACCAGGATAGGGATGAGGAGCCACGCATACCAGGATAGGGATGAGGAGCCATGCACACCAGGATAGGGATGAGGAGCCATGCATACCAGGATAGGGATGAGGGGCCATGCATACCAGGATAGGGATGAGGAGCCACGCATACCAGGATAGGGATGAGGAGCCATGCATACCAGGATAGGGATGAGGGGCCATGCATACCAGGATAGGGATGAGGAGCCACGCATACCAGGATAGGGATGAGGAGCCATGCATGCCAGGATAGGGATGAGGAGCCATGCATACTAGGATAGGGATGAGGGGCCATGCATACCAGGAGAGGGATGAGGGGCCATGCATACCAGGATAGGGATGAGGGGCCATGCATACCAGGATAGGGATGAGGGGCCATGCATACCAGGATAGAGATGAGGAGCCATGCATACCAGGATAGAGATGAGGAGCCATGCATACCAGGATAGAGATGAGGAGCCATGCATACCAGGATAGGGATGAGGAGCCATGCATACCAGGATAGGGATGAGGAGCCATGCATACCAGGATAGAGATGAGGAGCCATGCATACCAGGATAGAGATGAGGAGCCATGCATACCAGGATAGGGATGAGGAGCCATGCATACCAGGATAGGGATGAGGAGCCATGCATACCAGGATAGGGATGAGGAGCCATGCATACCAGGATAGGGATGAGGGGCCATGCATACCAGGATAGGGATAAGGAGCCATGCATACCAGGATAGAGATGAGGAGCCATGCATACCAGGATAGAGATGAGGAGCCATGCATACCAGGATAGGGATGAGGAGCCATGCACACCAGGATAGGGATGAGGAGCCATGCATACCAGGATAGGGATGAGGGGCCATGCATACCAGGATAGGGATAAGGAGCCATGCATACCAGGATAGAGATGAGGAGCCATGCATACCAGGATAGAGATGAGGAGCCATGCATACCAGGATAGGGATGAGGAGCCATGCACACCAGGATAGGGATGACGGGACAATGCATACCCGATTTATAGTCGAGTCAATAAGTTTTCCCAGTTTTTTGTGGTAAAATTAGGTGCCTAGGCTTATACTTGCGTCGGCTTATACTCAAGTATATACGGTAAGTTACTGCAATGGCCTGCATATGAGGTAAGAGACATGGGTTATCAGAAATACTATACTACATTTCTAATTGGAGGTATTTGCTAATTTTGTTGTTATTACAGCTACTACATATTGGGATAGGATCTTGCAGATGAGAATACCCTTTCAAAAAAAGGTTAAAACCAAAAAGTTAAATAAGAATCGCAACAAAAGTAAAGATGTACACCCACCATCAAACCAATACATTTTTAGTGTACGAGTATAAGCATGTTAATCATTAGATTAATTGTGCTGCAAGAAATAAATATGGAGCTAATGTAACTAAATAAAATACAGAAGAGACATTCAGCAGTAACCACATTTCTTCATGGAGGCATACCATGTGAAAATGCCGTCCTATTATAGTCATCTTTTGGAGGACATATCGACTTCCACCTTTCATGATTTCTTTCTCTCTGAAATGAACAGAAAACAGTCATTTTTTTACCCTCATAATCCGCTTCTTGTTTCATTAGCCATGACAGTACATACAATAGTGGGGAATTCGGAAGGTGACATCGTTTGTCCAATGCTTGATATTGACGGCGTATCCTTAGGATAAATAATCAGTATCAGATTGGTGGAGGTGTGACACCCGGCACCCCGACCGATCAGTTGTCCTCAGTGCTGGCCGGATGTGATCAGCTGTGGGGTGGAATAACAGCTGCAAAACTGTATAGAGGCCACACAGCAGTACTGAAGGCCATTAATATAAGGTACTGGACAACCCCTTTAAGGATCTTTCATTGACTTTAGATACCGGTTCAAGCCCAAGATCATTTGACCACCAAGCTGCTGACCTTGGGAAATCTGTATCCTCTGGAAAGTTTAGGAAACCCTTAGAAGAAACTGTTAATCTTACTAGGCTTGTTTGCTGGATATAAGATGAAAAGTGTTCCTTGTTGATGGGTGGGAGGTAGGATGAGGGTAAGACGTCTACTTCCACAAAGTCCTGGCCCCATGTCTTTGTAAAGAAGTCAGACTCCCGTTTTGCCAGTCGGGGGTCATTTAATGCCGCTGGGAGGTTCACTTTGGAATGATAAATTGTCCATTTGTGCTGATCGGCAACCACTGACGGCTCATCACACAAACTCTTAGAATCACCTATGTGACACAGAGGAAGCACAAACTGAGTTACATGCTACGTACAACTGCATATTACACCAACATCACTCCTCGGGTAATCAATTCCATAAAGAAATTTCACTGCACTGTTATAGAGGATTTGGTAATTGATCCTACAATGTTTCTATATAATATTATTTCTGTATAAACTAAACAAAAGATATGGGAATTCATGAAACTTTATAATATATCTCACTAGAGCAGTGTTTCTCAACTCCAGTCCTTAAGACCCACCAGCAGGTCATGTTCTCAGGATTTCCTTAGTATTGCATAGGTGATGGAATTAATGCTTGAGCAGGTGATGAAATTATCACCTGGGCAATACTAAGGAAATCCTGAAAACATGACCTGTTGTGGGGTCTTGAGGACTGGAGTTGAGAAACACTGCACTAGAGGATGGTAGCATCATCCGCACATACCAGCAGCCTGTAGATCCACTTTATCTGCCCACAAGTTTGGTGACCTCCTCCTAAAAAATGGGTGATTGCACACGTTGAATGTTGCTGCTCTGAATCCGTCCAATGCGATTCCCAAAGTGCCTATAATTGTCAAACCAAATCGTGTGGCTACTGGGCATCACGGTGTGACTCAGTTATGGACGCATGCAGCAAGATACAGTGTGTGTGACCACCCTGTCTAGTGAACTAGGAAATCCAAGGCAGGGAGGAGGGGGATGCAGCTGCAGTTTTTTCAACAAGTAAACAGCATTAAGGAGATTGGGGTGAAGAACTTTGGTGAAAAAAAAATTTGATTAAGGTTCCATTTACACATCCGTGTGACAGGTCCTAGCTCTGTCTGCTTTTTTTTTTCTCAGACAGCACTCAGACCCATATATTTAATTGATTCATACATACATTGGTTTTAATAATGTGTCCGAGTCTCCGGTCTGTGAGCCTCAGGGCATATCCTTTTCTCATCCATTTAGCATATCAGACTCGGTCATCAAAGTCTATAGTGATCCATAAGACACGGATGAAACTAGGAAGAATGACTTTGTACTTCAGAGCTCCATCCGAGTTTCATCCATTTGTAGTTACATTGTTAAGAGTCAATGGTAAAAAAAATAAATAAAAAAAAAATAAATCAGACAGTCCACCACCTCAGTGGAAAAAAGGGATGAGAAAAAATCCATACAACTAGGATAATTGATAACTGAGAAAAAAAATTGGGTCTGTTTCTCTCAGATGGATGTATGAGCCCAAGTCAGATCACAAAGTGCAACTTTAAAGAGGAGTGGTCTCCTTTAAGATATCTCCATGTTATCTAATTAACAGCTTATTTTGAGATGCAAATCCAAAATAGAAATTTTCAAAAATGTAAAAGCCACTTAGTGTGCAAAACTTAAGTTTCTTGCTATTTCTATTGTGAGGGTTATAGTTGTCCATCATCCGCACACTTCCAATCTGGGCGGCCATTGTCCCATCATATGCAGAGGAAGGCACCGCTGGCCTTCATGATATGTGACCACACTGCATCATCAACAGAGCGTCCAGAGGGAAGGGACCAGATAGACAGGACATGTTATGGCTACCTTTTAGCTGAGGTGGAGGATTGGTGAGACCTTTGTGCCGGTCAGTAATAGCCTTTACCATGCTGAAAACGAGTAGTGCACAATAACATGTGTCAGACACGCGGGGACTCGGGACTCTTACCTGTAGGCTCTTTGGGACAAACATCCGGAAGAGAGCGCACCAGTCCTAACTGCTGGGAAGGATCCAGGCCTTTTCTGTACAGAGCTTTGCTGCTGGTTGAGCGAGGCACTATTGAGGAGCTGTGGTTCGACGCCATTACATACATCTAGAGACGCTGTGCAAAAAAATAAGGAAAATATGTACTGGTTGCAATTTATGGTCTCATACTATTAATCTCACAATCTAAATTGTTATAAAAAGATTTCTACGCATTTGTGATCGTATCATGAAAAATTTGTTTGAATTTACAGTGTCAAGGTTAAGAATATTATCTAAGCCCTCAAACCATAAAATGCATCACAGCCAATGATTTCTGTAATGGATGTTACACAAGCATGGATTGTGGTAAGAATACACCTCTCCTTCCTGCAGCCTAATGCAACGAATGGCAAAGTCATCAAAAGGCGGCATGTAACAGTACACCGGGGGCTGAATTATTCATGTGCCGCGTCCTCAGTACACAGGCGGATTAGATTCCACTCAGTAACTGGTGAGGGACAGACTGAGATATATACCGTATTTTATATATCGATAAACTTTACCTTCACAACAGCATCAATTCTTCTATCTACACTTGCACAATGATTTTGCAGGAGTCCTGGAGGTGACAATATGGCTCCCCACAGAGCTCAGATCTCATCATCAGAGTCTGTCTACGATTATATGAAGGGACAGAAGAGATTTGCACAAGCGAAATCCCCAGATCTGTCGTTAGTTCTCCAAGATGTTTGGAAAAACCTCCCTACAGTGCAGAGTTCCTTCAATAACTGTGTGCCTAGAACACCTGATGCTGTTTGTAATGCAAAGTGCGGTCACACCAAGTATTGATTTCTCTTTTGTTTATTCACTTTGTATTTTGTTGATTGTTAACAATCAATTATTAACACTCAGGCTATGTGCACAAGCTGCGGATTTTGCTGCGGATCCACAGCGTTTCCGCAGCTGCGGGTCCGCAGCGGTTTCCCATGCATTTACAGTGCTATGTAAACCTATGGGAAATGCAATCCGCAGTGCACATGCTGTGGAAAAAAACGCGCGGAAACTCAGCAGTTTACATTCCGCAGCATGTCAATTCTTGTGCGGAATCCGCAGCAGTTTACACCTGCTCCATAATAGAAAACGCAGGTGTAAAACCACAGTGGAATCCGCACAAAAACCGCGGTAAATCCGCAATAAATCCGCAGGAAAAACGTGCAGTTTTTGCCCTGCGGATTTATCAAATCCGCTGCGGAAAAATCCGCAGAGGATCAATCTACGTGTGCACATACCCATATATGAAAACGTTCTTACTTTGCAGCATTGTTCAACACCTGCCTAAAACTTCTGCCCACCACTGATATTATATATAATGTGTATACATAAATAAATATATATTTACATAAATATATATATATATGCACATACACACAGTAGATCACATAAAAAGTGAAACTACACAGTCACACATATTTCATAAATGCATAGAAGCCTAGGTCACACCCAGACATGGGCACAAATACACATTGATGTGCAGCAATTATAAAAAGGAGTTATTATCTACTTCCCAAAGAACTACTTGTAAATATGATTGTAGAGAACTTACTAATATAACTTTTATTATCAGCTCCAGTTCTGTGTTGGATATGTCCATCTTTGGGATCTCAGCTGCATGCCATAGACAGCATCAGCACGTTATCGGAGCTGTGTGTGAATATGGCTGACTGACTCCTCTCTACAATTGCTAAGCAATTTGACTTCTTTGTTACAAACAATGCATAAAGAAAACAGGGGGCTGATGTAGAAACAGTCAGACAGACCCCCACACAGTTCTGATGACATGCCCAACACATCAGATCTATTATTACTGACAGGTCATCTTTACCAACATGGCTGCCTTTTTCTATAATCCATGCCTCACTGTTTGCAGCTCCATTCATTCATTACAAAATCAAGATGTAATGATTGTCAATGGGAATTAGGTTTTTGGCCACAGGATGCAGATTGCATGTACAGTAACTTTGTGCCCACATGTATGTCATGTGTGACATTTCTGCAATTTGGTTGCTTTTTACTGCAAAATTGCCCTAAAACAGTTGCACAGTCACAAATGCTTTTGGTCATGTCGCTAGCCTTACACTATGTTCCAAATAATTATGCAAATTATATTTTTCTCAGATTTTCCTAAATGTTCGTTGCAAATGACAGTCAGTCTAATAAAAGTCATCATCCATTAGAGTATACATCAAATTTTATTGAAGAAACCTCCCAATGATAACAGTATAATCTCCAAAATGAATAAAAACTCAACATGCACTGTTCCAAATTATTAGGGACAGTAGAATTTCTAAACATTTGATATGTTTTAAAGAACTGAAAATGCTCATTTGTGGAATTTGCAGCATTAGGAGGTCACATTCACTGAACAAAAAAGCTATTTAACTCCAAAACATCCTAACAGGCCAAGTTACATGGTAACATAGGACCCCTTCTTTGATATCACCTTCACAATTCTTGCATCCATTGAACTTGTGAGTTTTTGGAGAGTTTCTTCTTGTATTTCTTGGCATGAAGTCAGAATAGCCTCCCAGAGCTGCTGTTTTGATGTGAACTGCCTCCAACCCTCATAGATCTTTTGCTAGATGATTCTCCAAAGGTTCTCTATAGGGTTCAGGTCAGGGGAAGATGGGGGCCACAAAATGAGTTTATCTCCTTTTATGCCTATAGCAGCCAATGACTCAGAGGTATTCTTTGCAGCATGAGATGGGGCATTGTCAGCATGAAGATGATTAGGATCCTGGTGGCACATTTCTGCTTTTTAGACCATAGAAGAAAGTTGTCAGTCAGAAACTCTATATACTTTGCAGAGATCATTTTCACACCTTCAGGAACCTTAAAGGGCCTTACCAGCTGTTTCCCATGATTCTGGCCCAAAACATGTCTCCTCCACCTCCTTGCTGACGTTGCAGCCTTGTTGGGACATGGTGGCCATCCACCAACCATCCACTACTCCATTCATCTGGACCATCCAGGGTTGCTCAACACTTATCAGTAAACAAGACTGTTTGGAAATTAGTCTTCATGTATGTGTGGTCCCAATACAACCATTTCTGCTTGTGAACACTGTTTAAGGGTGGCCGAATAGTAGGTTTATGCACCACAGCAAGCCTTTGAAGGAGCCTACACCTTGAGGTTCGAGGGACTCCAGAGGCACCAGCAGATTCAAATATCTGTTTGCTGCTTTGTAATGGCTTTTTAGCATCTGCTCTCTTTATCCGATGAACTTGCCTGGCAGAAATCGTCCTCATTATGCCTTTATCAGCACAAACACATTTGTGCTCAGATACAGCCACAAATCTCTTAACAGTATGATGATCACGCTTAAGTTTTTGGAAAATTTCTAATGTTTTCATCCCTTCACCAAGGCATTGCACTATTTGATGCTTTTCAGCAGCAGAGAGATCCTTTTTCTTTCCCATGTTACTTGAAAACTGTGACCTGCTTAATAATGTGGAACATCATTTTTAAGTAGTTTTCCTTTAAATAGAATGACCTGGAAAACCAATTATCACATGTGTTTAAGATTGATTTCAGTGATCCATTGAGCCCTGAGACACAATACCATCCACGAGTTTATTTGAAAAACAAAACAATTAAATCTTTATGACACTTTAATCCAATTTGCATAATAATTTGGAACACAGTGTAGGGTTGAGGACAGGGGAAGATTGTGGCCACACCATGAGTTTATCTCCTTTTATGCCCATAGCAGCCAATGACTCAGAGGTATTCTTTGCAGCATGAGATGGGGCATTGTCAGCATGAAGATGATTTTGCTCCTGAAGGCACATTTCTGCTTTTTTACACCATGGAAGAAAGTTATCAGTCAGAAACTCTATATACTTTGCAGAGGTCATTTTCACACCTTCAGGAACCTTAAAGGGCCCTACCAGCTGTTTCCCCATGATTCCGGCCCAAAACATGACTCCTCCACCTCCTCGCTGACGTCGCAGCCTTGTTGGGACATGGTGGCCATCCGCCAACCATTCACTACTCCATTCATCTGGACCATCCAGGGTTGCTCGACACTCATCATTAAGCAAGATTGTTTGAAAATTAGTTTTCATGTATGTCTGGGCCCACTGCAACCGTTTCTGCTTGTGAACACTGTTTAGGGGTGGCCGAATAGTAGGTTTATGCACCACAGCAAGCCTTTGAAGGATCCTACACCTTGAGGTTCGAGGGACTCCAGAGGCACCAGCAGCTTCAAATAAATGTTTGCTTCTTTGTAATGGTATTTTGGCAGCTGCTCTCTTAATCTAATGAATTTGTCTGGCAGAAATCTTCCTCATTATGCCTTTATCTGCATGAACTCTGTCTGTTCTCTGTTTCAGTCACAAATCTCTTCACAGTATGATGATAACTCTTAAGTTTTCGTGAAATATCTAATGTTTTCATCCCTCGACCAAGGCCTTGCACTATTTAACGCTTTTCAGCAGCAGAGAGATCCTTTTTATTTCCCATATTGCTTGAAATCTGTGGCCTGCTTAATAATGTGGAACATCATTTTTAAGTAGTTTTCCTTTAATTAGAATCACCTGGAAAACTAATTATCACATGTGTTTAAGATTGATTTCAGTGATCCATTGAGCCCTGAGACACAATACCATCCACGAGTTTATTTGAAAAACAAAATAATTAAATCTTTATGACACTTAAAACCAATTTGCATAATAATTTGGAACACAGTGTATTCACCAAAGAGCGGAGTGCAGGAGCTACATGTCTCATCCCAGACCTGCGTCTGACGTCTTGTGTGACTGGTGTGTGGATTTCACATTATAAGATGTGAACGGAGAATGACATTAAATTACGGGTTGCAGCTATCGTGGAGTGGTAACTCAAGGCATTGCTATCTCAGACTTCATTTTAATTTAATTAAATATTACTGAGATACCAGATCTGCCTCCCGAGTCTCCGGTACATTCGATCTATGAGCTGTAGTCTAGGGATCGGGAATTCATTTAGTTAGCTGGTGGATTAAGAAAAATTGAGCATGCTGGGATTCAACATGCCCGATCTATAGTTCCACAGGGGTCTGGTAGTGGCTTACATTTTTCTTGCCCAGATCAGATAAAAATGCATCTTCAGCTAAGCTTTCATTCATGGTAGAGTTAGGAGAAATGACTGTTGGCTGGAGAAGCCTTGGGTCAATGGTTATTTTACTGAATTAATATAAACCGACGTAAACAGAAATGTTAGTGGCAAGGTCTGCACAGGAAAGCAAAGAAAACAGCGTTCAGCTAGAAAGTCTTGTATGCACATCAGAGCCGAACACAGAAGAAAAGGTCAGAAAGTGACGGCTATATTTCACTGAACACAAGTGTCCTTTGTGAGAACAGAGAACGACTCGTACAAAAACCGCCCAGCGATGCCCACAGGACACAACATGGTCCGACATACACGGTGTCACCTGTATGGGGGCAGCAGTAGCT
This sequence comes from Ranitomeya variabilis, assembly GCF_051348905.1. Lineage (NCBI taxonomy): Eukaryota > Metazoa > Chordata > Amphibia > Anura > Dendrobatidae > Ranitomeya > Ranitomeya variabilis. The sequence continues at coordinate 64,829,615 of NC_135233.1, forward strand.
ACTGGAAGGCCACTGCCACTGGCAGATCACTAATGTGATTAGTGCAGATCCCAGAGCAGGAGAACATGGGCACAGCATCGTCTGGGGGATCAAAGGCAGGAGAATACATTTGTAAACATACAGAGTTGGTGGGCCTAGTGTTGGGACCCACACCCAGTACACACTTGTGGTATAAATATGTCAGAAATCTCTCCAATGGCTATTTCTTCAAGGAGATTTTCAGGATTAACAAAAAGAAAGGATCTGCTATCCCCCTGAAACAGTGCGGTTCATGGGTCCAACAAATTCATCTTCCAATGCCTAAAAAGGCTAGTCTCAAAATCTTTCTTCCGCAGCTCCCTGCTACCTGCCTCCTGCTTGCTGGAGGACAGTGAACTCCTGAATGACTGACAGTTCAGGCCAGCAAGTATGACTGAGTGCTGACCTATGCCCCCAGCAGAAGCAGCTTTGTCTGTGCAGTATCAGAGGAGCCCAGGGGTCAATGAAGCTGACTGGGTCCAGCCATCTTGCAAGCGTGGTGCCTGGGAGACTAGCCACCACTGAGTGCAGAGGTGGCCGGTATCCTATACAATGAAAAGTAAACTACAAAATAAGAAATCCTTCCATTCTTGAAATCGTAGAGCACAAAACGTATTTTTTAATAAGTGGGAAATTGCAAGATTAATGGTTTTTTTTGCTCCAGTTGTATCCATCGAGACAACCCCTTTAGGCTATGTGCACACGCTGCGGATTCGCAGCTGTTTTCAATGTGTTTACAGTACCATGTAAAACTATGGAAATCAAAATCCGCAGTGCACATGCGGAAACGCAGCGTTGTTAATTCCGCAGCATTTCACCTTTTTGCGGATTCTGCAGCGGTTTACACCTGCTCCATAATAAGAATCCGCAGGTGTAAAACCGCATGTGAAATCCGCACAAAATCCGTAAAAAAAACGTGGTAAATCCACAGTAATTCCGCAAGCAATCCACAGTGCGCAAGACTTTCCGCAACGTGTGCACATAGTCTTAGCATTTTCAAGGCCAATAGGTCACTTCTTATGAGAATGTGTGTATCAGGTCATGTTATTGGGTGATCAACCTGTTCAGTGAATAACTCATCCCCGCACCATTCAGTCACTTATGATATATCCTACAGAAGTGCCCTAAACATTGATGATGCAAGTGTACTTTACCTTCCAGTCCGGGTGACCACCATGTCAGTACATGTAACGATAGGAAGTTCTGTCCTCTACTACACTGTCAGCATGCCACAAAGCCAAAAGCCAGGATTTCATAAGAAAGTGATCAGCTTCAGAAAGAAATCCTGCATGACCAGAGGAAAATGTGCAAGAAGATATTTAACATAAGTTCACACGCAGCGTGCTTGTTGCAATTCTTCAGCAGCGTATCTGCAGTAAAATCCACTCCCGTTCCATGCGGATTTTGCTGCAGATTTTGCTGCAGATTGCCCTTTCCATTGCAAATGGTGAAATCTTTTCTGAATTCAGCACACAAAGTTGACACCATACAGAACTTAAAATCTGCACTTTATGCCAAAATCTGCTAAGAAATTTTCTTTTTATCTACTTAACCGGTACTGTATTGCGATGCGGATTTTATGCACACAAATCCGTGCTGGAAATCCGCATCAAATACACAACCTTAAAGTGAATGTCAGAAAAACGCCATGTTTGTACCTGGGACTAACCAGGAACCTCCTCCACATAGTTATGATCATCCATCACGCAATATTATCACTGTAATGGCGGCATTTATACAATGTGCACCACTAATTAAACTGATGAGTACATCGGAAATGTAGGACAGGCAGAACTTGCGTGACACCAGCAGGATGACTTGGCAGAGGAGTCATTTAATTACACATTTAATAGAGGTGAAGTCACCAGCTGAATAGTAATCCACTGGTTGGGTTCAAACTTCTAAGGGCAACATAATGTAGTGACGGACATGCTGATTTTTAGAAGTTTGTTCAGTAGGAGTTAAAGGGGTTGTCCATTACAATGGTATTGATGACGTATAGGACAGGTCATCAACATCAGACCAGTCCAACATCCCCATCGATCAGCTGTTCTCAAGATAAGGGCGCAGTCAGACGGCCGTATAAATGGGAACGAGATAGGAGCGCAGGGCACGGACTGGCCGGCGGACATGGGTAAACAGAGGGCAGACCGATGCACTGAGCCTTTTGGCCACACCAAGGGAGAACGGAGGCAGCGATTAGCAGGCTAAAGGTGCAAGATCCCCTACAAGGCCATGTTCTCATACCGACAGCTTGGGGTTAAAGGGAACCTGACCGTGACCCCATAAACCGCCAACATGGTTGTATAGCAACCTTTACTCCAACAAGCCCCTTAATGTAGCTAACGATTGCTGAATTATTATAAAATTAAATTACACTTTACAAATTAGTGGTTGACTAGTTGAAAGGAAAGCGGCGAGGGGGAATCATTGATCACCCAGGACTAATCCTCCTCGTAATCATGTAAGCTCGCCCCTATGAGCGCCAGCGACATGATTTACGAGAGAGAAGTCCCCGCCAGCTCTTTGCAAATACAGTGAGCTGGTGGATCTGCCAGCATGCAGCCATGAAAGTGATCTCTTACTGGGAATCAGAGGCATGGGGTAGCAAAAACTTTGTGACAGATTAACTTACCGTAACCCTTTTCTGACTTTAGGGGACACACGCCCATAGAATTCATTGCGTGCCTAAAACAGATGCCATGCTGACGTTGTACGGCATAGGTTATAACACGCTGATTGCCAAAATTACACGGGAAACCATATAAAGATTTTCATTTTTGGAGGTAAAAAAACAAAAGTCATAGCGATGTCAAAGGTGAACATAGGAACGACACAGAGATGTAAAGGAACGATCAACATACAAATTAAAAATCATTTTTTTCATGCAGTTTTTTTTCCTGCACAACAAACGGATGATTCTTCATACACTGGTCGGCTGCAAGTATTAGGGCTCATTCAGACTTCAGTGACTATATCACGCAAGAGAATCGGTCCGAGTCTCATCAGAGTTTTCTCTTCATCAGTTTCATCAGAGTTTAGTCAAAGTTTCAACAGTTTTTCCCAGAGGAGAAAAAAAAAAAAAAAAAAAAAAATACTTTCCCCACCTTATCCTATCCAGCAGACCATGAAAAAAACAGAAAGCACATGACTGGCATCTGAGCCTGTCTTTTTTTTTTTTTTTACAGACCCCCAGACTTGCGTTGTCGATTTTGTGCCGACACTCGGATTAATATCGGTCATGTCTCTGGATACATGGATATGTGAACGGCCTCATCACTATAGATTATACTGTATATGTTTTTCACGGATAGCACTGGGATGAAAAAATCTGACGTGTGAATGAGGCCTTAGGCCTCACATGTTCGCTCTATTGTATGTGAGCGGTCAGGTTTTTCCTCTGGCACATTACATTCTATAGGAATTTTCACACGTCAGGTTTTTTATTTTGCTGACCAGTGATCCACATAAAGGTATGTGCACGCGAGCAAAACGCTGTCGTGTTTTGTGTCCCCTTGTCTTTGATATTGCAATGCATGTTTATTTCTTTCTTTTTTTTTTTTTTTTTTTTTGTAAGAGCGTTATCAGACAAGTTTTGGAGCGGACCGTCCTGAAAAACAAAAAAGACATAGGGCGGACATGCCCTAAGAATATGGAGAAAGGGGACAGAACTCTATTCAAATGAACGAGACTACAAAAAAGAAAAAAGAAAAGACAGCTACAGATGGTTCTCACTGAATAGCTGATTGGACAAAGCTTTGATTGTGTTTTTCTTGCATACTAGAAAAGCAGATAAAACACAGATGGTAAAAGCACAAGAACCTGAAAATGGATTTAGTGGCTCCATCAACGCATCAAATCTGAAGTCCAGGATCATGGACCGCAAGTGTACAATGTGCATTCTTAAGGCAACATGACGACTAGACGTGCAGAGCCTCACTCTATTCACTTGTATTGAGCGAGGCGGTATCAGGTCTAGTTGGAATGTGGCTGGAAGTATGCATAGCACTACTCATCACCGGAACCAGAGAATTCGGACTGAGTGCGATGCATGCGCTGGGAGGATTCAGTAGTCTGCATAAACAGTGATTGTAGACTATCATCATAAACCTGGACAACCCCTTTAACTGTTGTCTCTAATATATAAGAACTAACACAAGCCTGTGCAGCATGGAGAGCTGTGCATGTAGTTATATGTGATAAAATTGTGGTCAGATCATGAGTCTAAGTGTTTCTGAAGTTTCACATAATTCAGCAAAACCACCAAGTAATGTTTAAACGTCCTAATATACACTGTGTAATACTCCCAAGCACGATCTCAAGGGCAACATAACCGAAGCTGGAAGGTGCGTCCTGTAGGAAGGAATTCTACTCATTCAAAAAGAATGGCCAAAATAGTCCCTTACTTTAGGGATTGTTGGGCTTTTCAATAGCCACAGCTTTTCTAAATGACGTTTGTCTAAAGGAGAGGTTTTAGAACAGTCTGAATTTTTATTGTTAACTGTGTTCACATGTTTTGGCCACAATGTTCTTTTTTACCACAAAAATAAAAATAAAAAAAAAAATTGCTGCAAAAATGATGCAATTGCAGCACAAAAAAAACCCCACACCACAACTGCAACGAGTGAACGCAGCCTTAAGCAGCATGGCGGATCAGGGGCCGGCAAATCAGTCGCGTGATGGGACAGGGCCCAGCAAATCAGTCGCGTGATGGAAGAGGGGCCGGCAAATCAGTCGCGTGATGGGACAGGGCCCGGCAAATCAGCTGCGTGATGGGAACAAGGCCCGGTAAATCAGTCGCGTGATGGGAGAGGGGCCGGCAAATCAGTTGCGTGCTTGGGACAGGGCCCGGCAATTCAGTCGCGTGATGAGAGAGGGGCCGGCAAATCAGTCGCGTGATGGGAGAGGGGCTGGCAAATCAGTCGCGTGATGGGAGAGGGGCCGGCAAATCAGTCGCGTGATGGGAGAGGGGCTGGCAAATCAGTCGCGTGATGGGAGAGGGGCCGGCAAATCAGTCGCGTGATGGGAGAGGGGCTGGCAAATCAGTCGCGTGATGGGAGAGGGGCTGGCAAATCAGTCGCGTGATGGGAGAGGGGCCGGCAAATCAGTCGCGTGATGGGAGAGGGCCCGGCAAATCAGTCGCGTGATGGGAGAGGGGCCGGCAATTCAGTTGCGTGCTTGGGACAGGGCCCGGCAATTCAGTCGCGTGATGAGAGAGGGGCCGGCAAATCAGTCGCGTGATGGGAGAGGGGCTGGCAAATCAGTTGCGTGATGGGACAGGGCCCGGCAAATCAGTCACATGATGGGAGAGGGGCCGGCAAATCAGTCACATGATGGGAGAGGGGCCGGCAAATCAGTCACATGATGGGAGAGGGGCCGGCAAATCAGTCACATGATGGGAGAGAGGCCGGCAAATCAGTCACATGATGGGAGAGGGGCTGGCAAATCAGTCGCGTGATGGGAACAAGGCCATGCAAATCAGTCGCGTGATGGGACAGGGGCCGGCAAATCAGTCGCGTGATGGGAACAAGGCCCGCCAAATCAGTCGCATGATAGGAACAAGGCCCAGCAAATCAGTCACATGATAGGAACAAGGCCCAGCAAATCAGTCACATGATAGGAACAAGGCCCAGCAAATCAGATGCATGATAGGAACAAGGCCCGGCAAATCAGTCGCGTGATGGGAACAAGGCCCGGCAAATCAGTTGCATGATAGGAACAAGGCCCGGCAAATCAGTCGCGTGATGGGAACAAGGCCCGGCAAATCAGTTGCATGATAGGAACAAGGCCCGGCAAATCAGTTGCGTGATGGGAACAAGGCCCGCCAAATCAGTCGCATGATAGGAACAAGGCCCGGCAAATCAGTCGCGTGGTGGGAACAAGGCCCGCCAAATCAGTCGCATGATAGGAACAAGGCCCAGCAAATCAGTCACATGATAGGAACAAGGCCGGCAAATCAGTCGCGTGATGGGAACAAGGCCCGGCAAATCAGTTGCATGATAGGAACAAGGCCCGGCAAATCAGTCGCGTGATGGGAACAAGGCTTGGCAAATCAGTCACATGATAGGAACAAGGCCTGGCAAATCAGTCGCGTGATAGGAACAAGGCCCGCCAAATCAGTCGCGTGATGGGATAGAGCCACCAACTTATTTTTTATTTTATATTCGTGGAAAACTTATCAAAATATCACTAATAAATCATAAGTGGTCTATGTCTACAGCCCGTGATTCCGATAGGAAGACATTAGCTAAATTCACTGTAAATGGATGATAATTAGAGGTATAATAATCTTTACAAGTTTCTCGAGCTTTGAAAATAAAAAAAAATAAAAATCACATGTATCATTTTTTTTTTCTTTTAGAGATAGGAGGGAAAAAAAAGTGGCTATTTTTACAGGCTGCCTAGGACTGTTCTGTTGGCAATCCTGATTAGGGATACCACTGTACAACAGGAGAAAACAGTGCTGCGTGCAATGCTACTCCATCTCTCACATCTGCCAATAGAAGCTCCAATTCACACAACATTTTGGATTATTTAAATAAATCAAAAAATCCACAGCAGGAGCATAAAAAATAATAATGATAAAACAAATCAGCAGGTTGCTTCTCAAGACCATCCACAATTAAGAAACAAAGTGAAAAGAAAATGAAAGCAGAAAGACGTGTAACCTGCTGAGCAAACAAGTGAGGTGTGTAATCAAGAAGCTGACGTGTCACTGGGCACAGAACATGCAGGTTGGTGTCCCGGTACTAATGGAGGCAAATGACTTATGTCCTACACCTGCCTGATATAGGAGAGAAAAACCTTTTCTGTTTCTTTCTACTCTGTACTGTCATTTCATCATAATATAAGGTTTAAGAATTAATTACCGTATGTGGCAGCTGCAGTCCACCCATGCATTGCTTTAGACTGCAGCTGCACCTATATAGTTACATGCAATCAGTCGTGCTACAAAGAGTCGCAGTGTCGCCCAGGACTTACTGGGGAAACATATATTAAAAGGCCGGCCGGCGGCTACTCCCCACCTCACTCTCCGTGAGTGACAGGTCTCTCCATTTGTGTTTAAGGAAACAGCTGACAATCAAGGGGAGCAAGATGAGGAGATGCCAACAAAAATGTTTGTTAGTAACATTTCTGAGGAAAACATACCAGGCTGAAATGACAGAGCTGCGTCAGATTTGTGCTTTTCATGATTCGGGCAGCATTAGTTATCTGTCAGATTGTCTTTTGGGGGGAACTTGACTTTGACTTCAAGAAACTTTTCAGAATAAGCTATCCTGTGTGTATACATGAGGGAGAACACCTTTGCAGGCTACGATATGACTTGTATCCTGCATTTTCACCCGTTTTCACCTCTGCAAGCTCTCTTTCTTAATCTGCAATTGACGCTGAGCTGGTGAGAGGAGAATAGCAGTTATGATCTCAGCCTTTCAAAACACAGAGACGTGAAGGATTTCTGCTCTTTGTTTCTTAGTCATCGCACAGAAAAACAGAAGCAGCATGGATGAAATTATACAGCAGTATTGTATGTGAATCCAGCTCTGCAGTGAGGTAAAAGACTTGTTAGAAAGCTTAGCACGATCTTTGTGTCCTCCTTTCCATGTTTTCTCACTCTGCTCTACACTCTTAATCTCTCCATACAGTATAATAGGACGGGTAACCTGGCAGTTAATCTCGTTGTGCTGGCAGTCGGTCCGGATTCACACATCCATGTTTCGCAACCCAAGTACAGACATGATGCACAGCCCGGCTGCAGATCTCCTGATCAGAATCCAACTCCATGGTAGCCATGTAAGAAGCTGTCAAGCTGGTGTCAGGAAATCCGTCAGCACTCAGTATATCGGGGCAAAGTACTTGGGCTTTGAAAAATGGATTGGAAGCCAGCCTTTCTACAGTTCATCAATACTAAAATAGTGCACAGTCCCACAAAGCAAAGTCTGAAGATAGCTGAACACAACACTGATTGTGATGTTGCCCCGTCGTAAAGTCCCATGGTGGTTGGGCTATGTGAAATCTTTTTTAAAAAGATGCACATAATAAAATACAATGTGCCTGTGATGGGTAAAATTGGATTCCTTAGGCCTGGGTTTCACAGTAGAAAAGCTGCGCTGCACACATACATAAATGGTTTGTCGTTTTCTATGCTAAGTAACTTATAAAATGAGCAGATTATGGAGAGATATTTCCCCAATCCTGACAGGCCAGGGATAGTATCACAGAAGAGGGCTGTTCTGGTAAAGAACATTATTACACCTTGTAGAGAAAGGAGCCATCAATGCAAGACGTGAGTACTGGTTATACGATGTATATGTCATCTAGTGATCCACCTCCAGAATATGTGGTCTACAGAGACCTGTGGTAAACCACGCCATGTTCCTCTTTCCTTTCTCATACATACCATATCTCTGGTGCGTATACACGTATACTATAGCAGTTACAGAGGAAGCACGGCTCTGGTGACCCAACGACAGAAGGTGCAGAAGCTACTTTAGACACTTGGCGTCGGGCAGACCCGGCCAGCGGACTGTATAATGCCAGCTTAACGTTACACAGGCTGCACCTAGAGCGGTGTTCACACATCTGTGTGCTGTGCGGTTGGTTTCCCCTCAGGCAGCGCACGGAGCCACAGAGCTTCATTAATCCATGACACATATCTGTTTAAAAAACGTATCTGTGAGGCCGGTCTGTGATACTCAGAGTACGTCCGTTCTGCGGTTCAGACTTGACCATTAAAGTCTATGGGTTTCTGTATAAAACTGATGACACATTAAAGACAGACTTTGTTCATCAGAGTTCCATTTCTGTTTAATTCATTTTTAAATGGGTTTTCGTAGACTATTTTTTTTTTTTACTATGGGCCTAAGAACTAACAGGCAGGTAGTTGCTGACTGTTCTACATGGCGCCGACTCATAGGGGTCATGGACCAATACTGCTGGCGATTCTGCTGCTCCACATCAACAGGGCAGCTCTTCCTCTTCCGATGGGGTGAGACTGCCGGCATCACGCTGACTGACAGCCGGCTTCTAACAGATATGCAGCAGGGAGCTGGAGGTCAATAAGCATGATGTCGGCAGTCACACCCCATCAACAATTTGAGCGGAAGAGAAACTGGTGCTCTGACTACGTGATGTCAGCAGAATTGCCGGCAGTAGCAGTCCGTGACCACTCTGTGCTGGCAAAGATCGGCAGCGGGCAGAAGACAGTTGGTTGGCATCTACCTACCTGTTAGTTATTCGGCTCATAGCAGAACATTAAAATAGTCTCAGATAACCTCTTTAGCTGATCCATTGCTGAGAGTCAATGGATAAAAAAGGTCAAAACAGTCCACTGAAAAAACAGAGGAGAAAAAAAAATGTCAGATGAAACTAGAATGACACCTGGGCAAAACAATTGGTTAGTTTCTCTACGATGGTAACACGGATGTGTGAATGCAGCCCAATAGAGATTTCCCAGCACTAAAAGGGACAATAAACTGATGGCCACTACTGAGCACTGCGAGAATGCTGTCAATCACCAGCTCATAAATACGCCAGACTCACAGTTCTCAGCATTTACCAACACTGCCTTTAAAAGACACTTGGCCACAATAGATGCCCCCATAATATACACATGTGAAATTGGCCTATGAAGCTACCGAAAACATGCAAAGAAAGGATGCAATGTGGGACCCTTTCTAAGTTTGGATAATAATATAATAATAATAATCTTTATTTTTATATAGCGCCAACATATTCCGCAGCGCTTTACAGTTTGCACACATTATCATCGCTGCCACCGATGGGGCTCATAATCTAAATTCCCTATCAGTATGTCTTTGGAATGTGGGAGGAAACCAGAGAACCCAGAGTAAACCCACGCAAACATGGGGAGGACATACAAACTCCTTGCAGATATTGTCCTTGGACTCCAGCGCTGCAAGGCTGCAGTGCTAACCACTGAGCTACCATGCTGACCAAATTAACTATTTGAGGATTTCAATGCATATAGGCTTTTTGTATATTTTCTTGCTCCTGTCTCCTGGCAGAGGAGCCGTTTGCTTCGGAACATTAGATTGAAAAAAAAAACATAGCTCCAACCCCTAAGGAATTATCTTGGTGTTTATTTAAAGGGGATGTCAGGGCATGTAACATTGATGACCTATCCTTAAAGCGAACCTGTCACCCCCAAAATCGATGGTGAGGTAAGCTCACCGTCATCAGGGGCTTATCTACAGCATTCTGTAATGCTGTAGATAAGCCCCCAATGTTACCTGAAAGAGAAGAAAAATAGGTTATATGATACTAACCCAGGGGCGGTCCCCGCTGCGGTCTGGTCAAATGGGTGTCTCAGGTCCGCTCCGGCGCCTCCCATCTTCATTCCATGACGTCCTCTTCTGGTCTTCATGCCGCTGCTAAGGTCAGAGAGTGCGCAGGCGCCGGTAAGGTCAGAGAGGCCCGGCGCCTGCGCACTGCAGTACTTTACTCTGCCCTCAACAGGGCAGACAAAGTACGCCTGCGCCAGAGCGGAGACCAGAAGAGGACGTCATGGAATGAAGATAGGAGGCGCCGGAGCGGAACTGAGACACCCATTTGACCGGACCGCAGCGGGACCGCCCCTGGGTTAGTATAATATAACCTCTTTTTCTCCTCTTTCAGGTAACATCGGGGGCTTATCTACAGCATTACAGAATGCTGTGAATAAGCCCCTGATGACGGTGAGCTTACCTCACCATCGATTTTGGGGATGACAGGTTCCCTTTAAAGCAAAGTCAGATGGCAGTATAAATAGGAGCGAGATTGTAACACAATGTAAGGACTGGCCGGCTGCTTTTCTGACCCGAGGGTGACGGCTTTATGTATTTCTATGCACCTGTCACACTCAGGTCAGGAGAGCAGCTGGCCAGTCCGAGCATTGTGGTCCGATCTCATTCTGATTTATATGGCCGCCTGACTGTGCCTTTAGCATAGGTAATCAGTACCAGATTGGCGGACATCTGACAGCCGCTACTCGCACCGATCTGCTGTTATTCCCTCCAGCAGTAGACATAGAATGACCCTATAAACACTGAAAGGAGGCGCACAGCTCAGTGCAATGGCCGCTGCCGAGAGCTGCAGAACAGCTCCTATGCAAAAGAGGAGCTAATGTGCCATCAATAGTAGATGCCAGGACAACGCATTTAATAAATATTTTTGAACCATGAAGGCAGAAACTGAACAAAACAGCAGTAAATCTAAAATACCCAGCTGACCGCACACACCTCCGACATCTAGAACTAGCACCGTTACCAGAAATATGGGCTTCTGACCACAGAAAAGAACTGACCCGAAAGAATCTCAACAGAAGCTCAGGTAATTGCTTGCTACAATTTATCAATGTACATACAATGTTTCTGATTGAAAAAAGAATAAATAAAGAAGCTCATCACGCCAATATTGTTTGGGACACACCGAAAGTGGATGGATGGGCGCCAATGCCTGCTGGTGAAGCTCACCTACAGTAGAACCGAAGAACAAAAAAAGGATTTTCCAACACTTCCATACATAAAATTAATCGTTTAATTAGAATTTCGTTTAAAACCAGGAGGATCCATCATGAAGATAAAACCTTACGTGTTTCTGGAGTGCGCTATGCCCTTAATCATAGGAATTAGGTGTAAGGTTTTATCCACATGATGGATCCTCCTGTTTTTAAATGAATTTCTAAAAAATAAAAATAAAAAAAAGATGAATTTTATAGATGGAGGTGCTGGAAAATCAGTTTTTCTTCTTTGATTCTATAATGTTTCTGATTGGCAACACTCAATACAATTGTATTTTTCAGCATGACTGGGTCTGTACAATCAGCTGGGCGGGGGATAGCTGTCAGCCGGGCGAAAGATTGTCAGCATGCTAAGGTGTATGGACAGGTCACGGCTGCAGTTTGTTGCTTTTTAAAAACCAAACTGTGGATTACCCCCCTCCCCGGGTCCAGCGTTTGTACTCCGCTGCTGCTCCCATGTTGAGATCGCTGCAAATAAGTGAATTTTGAGGCTCCGAAGCTTTCAACGTGACATCAGTACTGCAGACAAAAACTCCAGGAGCAGCAACAGAGGTTCAGGGCTGGACCAGGGGAGGGGAAGTGAAGCAAAACATAGTTTATAAAGGAGCAGCCTTTAATTTGACACAAACATCGGTGTAATTTACAGACTACAAGTCACAGCAGGGCGAGATGACCCGGGCACCGTCCGCACTGATGACACCTGATCACACAACTACAGGGAACGTCTGCGGAGTCACACATTTCCTAGCACAACTTATTGAATTTCCTCCTAAAAATCCCCAAGTCTCGGAGCTGTGAGAGTGTCATGGCTCAGTTATATAAGAAAGCTGTGACGGGGAGCAGATGGGCTGTCACTCAGCTTTTCTGGAGTCCAGAATGACAACATTATTGATAGCCCTGGAGACATGCTATTCTGGGTGCTGGGAAAGCTGAGCTGTGTGGACACACTGCCTGTCACCCAGCTTTCCCAGGGCCAGATGTCAGTCATAGCAGCCACCTCCAGGCTGTATGATACATCCTCCATGGTGTATACAGCAGGTGCCTTGGACCAGCACCACGTACAGTCACTGCCAGCCCTGGCTGCCATTGCTCCAGTCACTTCTGGTGTAGGCCTTACCCGGAGCCGGGAGCTCTCCCAGAAGAGTGGCCGCCCTGCCCAACTCTCCGCCCGGCTTGCATCCCCCCCAGTGTCCGGCCTCTCGTACCGGTACAGGCACCAGCCTCAGCCTCTCCCCATCCCCGGGGTCTCCCGGTACCTGCAGCAGCTGTTTGGGACTCGACCAGCAGCATCTCCCGGGCGGCCAGAGCCCCGAGCACCGGCAGCACAGCCCGGCATGCACCGCGTCAGCACCGGGGGAGGAGAGAGCCGCTGACTGGCTGCCAGCCGGCCGGCCGGAGAGGAAGACACCCGGGGTCACCGAACACAGGAGGTGTGCACCGAGACCCCCACCATAATAATATATAATATAATATATAAATGTATAACACCAATATAAATATATGTATATCACCGGTATAAATATGTATATCACCAGTATATATGTGTATATCACCAGTATATATGTGTATATCACTAGTATATATGTGTATATCACCAGTATATATGTGTATATCACCGGTATATATATGTATATCACCGGTATATATATGTATATCACCAGTATATATGTGTATATCACCAGTATATATGTGTATATCACCAGTATATATATATGTATATCACCGGTATATATATGTATATCACCGGTATATATGTGTATATCACCAGTATATATGTGTATATCACCAGTATATATATATATATGTATATCACCGGTATATATATGTATATCACCAGTATATATGTGTATATCACCAGTATATATGTGTATATCACCAGTATATATATATATATGTATATCACCGGTATATATATGTATATCACCGGTATATATGTGTATATCACCAGTATATATGTGTATATCACCAGTATATATATATATATGTATATCACCGGTATATATATGTATATCACCAGTATATACACTCACCGGCCACTTTATTAGGTACACCTGTCCAACTTCTTGTTAACACTTAATTTCTAATCAGCCAATCACATGGCGGCAACTCAGTGCATTTAGGCATGTAGACATGGTCAAGACAATCTCCTGCAGTTCAAACCGAGCATCAGTATGGGGAAGAAAGGTGATTTGAGTGCCTTTGAACGTGGCATGGTTGTTGGTGCCAGAAGGGCTGGTCTGAGTATTTCAGAAACTGCTGATCTACTGGGATTTTCACGCACAACCATCTCTAGGGTTTACAGAGAATGGTCCGAAAAAGAAAAAAAATCCAGTGAGCGGCAGTTCTGTGGGCGGAAATGCCTTGTTGATGCCAGAGGTCAGAGGAGAATGGGCAGACTGGTTCGAGCTGATAGAAAGGCAACAGTGACTCAAATCGCCACCCGTTACAACCAAGGTAGGCCTAAGAGCATCTCTGAACGCACAGTGCGTCGAACTTTGAGGCAGATGGGCTACAGCAGCAGAAGACCACACCGGGTACCACTCCTTTCAGCTAAGAACAGGAAACTGAGGCTACAATTTGTACAAGCTCATCGAAATTGGACAGTAGAAGATTGGAAAAACGTTGCTTGGTCTGATGAGTCTCAATTTCTGCTGCGACATTCGGATGGTAGGGTCAGAATTTGGCGTAAACAACATGAAAGCATGGATCCATCCTGCCTTGTATGGAGCATCTTTGGGATGTGCAGCCGACAAATCTGCGGCAACTGTGTGATGCCATCATGTCAATATGGACCAAAATCTCTGAGGAATGCTTCCAGCACCTTGTTGAATCTATGCCACGAAGAATTGAGGCAGTTCTGAAGGCAAAAGGGGGTCCAACCCGTTACTAGCATGGTGTACCTAATAAAGTGGCCGGTGAGTGTATATCACCAGTATATATGTATATCATCAATATATATATACAGTATATATATATATGTATATCACCTATATATATGTATATCAACAGTAAATATAAGTATGTCACCTATATATATGTTATATGTATATCACCAGTGTATATATATATATATGTATATTGCCAGTATATATATGTATATCGCCAGTATATATATGTATATCGCCAGTATATACAGGTCCTTCTCAAAAAATTAGCATATAGTGTTAAATTTCATTATTTACCATAATGTAATGATTACAATTAAACTTTCATATATTATAGATTCATTATCCACCAACTGAAATTTGTCAGGTCTTTTATTGTTTTAATACTGATGATTTTGGCCTACAACTCCTGATAACCCAAAAAACCTGTCTCAATAAATTAGCATATTTCAACCGTCCAATCAAATAAAAGTGTTTTTAAATAACAAACAAAAAAACCATCAAATAATAATGTTCAGTTATGCACTCAATACTTGGTCGGGAATCCTTTGGCAGAAATGACTGCTTCAATGCGGCGTGGCATGGAGGCAATCAGCCTGTGACACTGCTGAGATGTTATGGAGGCCCAGGATGCTTCAATAGCGGCCTTAAGCTCATCCAGAGTGTTGGGTCTTGCGTCTCTCAACTTTCTCTTCACAATATCCCACAGATTCTCTATGAGGTTCAGGTCAGGAGAGTTGGCAGGCCAATTGAGCACAGTAATACCATGGTCAGTAAACCATTTACCAGTGGTTTTGGCACTGTGAGCAGGTGCCAGGAAGCATGAAGTGCTCCAAAATCTCCTGATAGCTAGCTGCATTGACCCTGCCCTTGATGAAACACAGTGGACCAACACCAGCAGCTGACATGGCACCCCACACCATCACTGACTGGGTACTTGACACTGGACTTCAGGCATTTTGGCATTTCCTTCTCCCCAGTCTTCCTCCAGACTCTGGCACCTTGATTTCCGAATGACATGCAAAATTTGCTTTCATCAGAAAAAAGTACTTGGGACCACTTAGCAACAGTCCAGTGCTGCTTCTCTGTAGCCCAGGTCAGGCGCTTCTGCCGCTGTTTATGGTTCAAAAGTGGCTTTACCTGGGGAATGCGGCACCTGTAGCCCATTTCCTGCACACGCCTGTGCACGGTGGCTCTGGATGTTTCCACACCAGACTCAGTCCACTGCTTCCTCAGGTTCCCCAAGGTCTGGAATCGGTCCTTCTCCACAATCTTCCTCAGGGTCCGGTCACCTCTTCTCGTTGTACAGCGTTTTCTGCCACATTGTTTCCTTCCAACAGACTTACCATTGAGGTGCCTTGATACAGCACTCTGGGAACAGCCTATTTGTTGAGAAATTTATTTCTGGGTCTTACCCTCTTGCTTGAGGGTGTCAATGATGGCCTTCTTGACATCTGTCAGGTCGCTAGTCTTACCCATGATGGGGGTTTTGAGTAATGAACCAGGCAGGGAGTTTTTAAAAGCCTCAGGTATCTTTTGCATGTGTTTAGAGTTAATTAGTTGATTCAGAAGATTAGGGTAATAGGTCGTTTAGAGAACCTTTTCTTGATATGCTAATTTATTGAGACAGGTTTTTTGGGTTATCAGGAGTTGTAGGCCAAAATCATCAGTATTAAAACAATAAAAGACCTGACAAATTTCAGTTGGTGGATAATGAATCTATAATATATGAAAGTTTAATTGTAATCATTACATTATGGTAAATAATGAAATTTAACACTATATGCTAATTTTTTGAGAAGGACCTGTATATGTATATCGCCAGTATATATATGTATATCGCCAGTATATATAAGTATATCACCAGTATATATGTATGTATATCACCAGTGTGTGTAGTATACGCAAAGTATGGAAAAAAAAAATAATAATTTTATAAATTGTGACTAAACGGGGGATTTCATTTACTTTTTTTTTTTATTACTGTGATAGGGCCTATCACAGTGATAAAAAGGAACCAATAGGACAAATTCCATATTGTTGCCAGGTACCGACGGCTGCACTGCACATATGCCGCCATTTTTTCTAGGGAGATTACGCGGAGGGCAGGGGGACACAGAAGGAGGCACAGGGGGGATGGCGCAGGTATCGTGGGGGGCTCGGGGACCCCATTTCTCTCTTCTTGATGTTTGATCATATCAGAGGAGAGAGAAACTCATTTTAAATCAGACTTTTTTTTTATTGCCGTTATTTGGTGAATAATCACGTGACAGGGGACCGTAAAAACCGGCCTGATTATGTTCTCCAGGGTCTCAGCAACCCATGGTAGTTGAGACCCTGGGGATTTTCCGACGCTGGGGGGGGGCTCTGTACCCTTAGTTCTTAGCGCTGTTAAAAAGCGTCGCTGAGGAATAAGGCCCCTTAACTGCCTCAGTTAAAAGGCGTGACGGTGGTCGTTAAGGAGTTAAAAATCATTTCACCCAACGAGTGAACGTTTTGCTTGTGCATCGGGTAACTGACCGGCCTGATTAGATGAATCAATACTAACCAGTTTCCCATTATCAGCTGCAGTGCTTCGTTAACGGTGTTGTCTCAAGTTGAAAATTGATCTCCTATCCTCAGACCCCCAGTGTTTCTGAGAACCGTAGCGAACGTCGATCATCCACATCACCACTCCACTCATTCTTAATGGGAGTGCCGGAGATTGCCGAGCGTAGTGTCCTGTTGATCTCCGGCGTTCCTGTTAGAATGAATGGAGCAGTAATGTGGATGATCGACCTTCAATCCATTCATCCCTTCATTCTCGTCTGGACTATTGCAACTTTCTACTAATCAGTCTCTCTCTTACTAAACTCTCCCCTCTCCAATCCATCCTGCATGCAGCAGCCAGAATCGTATTCCTTGCCATCCTCTACACCGATGCCTTTACTCTGTGCCAGATATTGCACTGGTTGCCCACCCGCCACAGAGTTCAATAGAAACTCATTACTCTCACCCACAAATCGTTCCACACTTCACCACCCTACATCTCCTCCTTCATCTAAGTCTACCTCTTTACCCGTGCCCTCCGTTCTGCTTAGACCTAAGATTAACATTCTCAATAATCCGAACCTCCCACTTTCATTTCCAAGACTTCTCACAAGCTGCGCCAATTCTTTGGAATGCATTACCCAGGACACTTCAATTAATACTCAATATCCATAGTTTTACGCGTTCCCTAAAAACGCATTTCTTCAGACTGGCCTATCGCCTCAACATACTTATCTAACTATCCCTGTTTTGCCCATACAACATTTTCTTCAAAATCAGGACCTTCGTGTCATCTGTTCACACACCATTCATGCAGTTAATAGCCCTCTGTGTCCGTACGCATACTGGTTGGTTACCGGTTCATGCAACACTAGGCCGGTTTCACACGTCCTGATATTTCCAGTACCGGAAAAACCGGTACCGGAGATGTCCGTGTGTCTATGTGTGTGTACTACGTGTGCCACCCATGTGCCGCATCAGTACCACACGGACAGCCGCCGGGGAAGAAGCGCTACAGTAAGCGCTGTTCCCCGGCGGCTGTTGCTGAAGCCCGCCCTCATCATTCTCCCCTGCTCTGCCAGCGATCGGCGCGATTAGAGGAGAATGATGAGAGTTATCTTAAAGTCTGAATGATGACAGCAGGTGGGGGCTTTTGGGACTCTTACCCCCATCATCCGACACCTGCTGCCGCTAATAACAGTGACAGCAGGAGCGGATAATCGAGGGATCCCTCAGCTGCCGCCTGTGATCTAACAAAATAAATGAATGAATGAAAAACCAGATGTGGGTTCCCCCTATTTTTTTGATCCAACCAGACAAAAGTCACAGCTGGGGTCCGCAACCCTCAGCTGTCAGCCTCTGCAAGCTTGGTTATCAAGAATAGAGGGGTCCCCACGCTTTTTTTTTTTAAATTATATAAATAAATAATTGAAAAAACAGCGTGGGGACCCCCCATTTTTGACAACCAGCCTTGCTAAAGCTCACAGCTCGGGGCTACTATTCTCAGACTGGTAAGGGGCCATTGATATAGGCCCCCAACCTAAAAACAGAAGCCCACAGCTGCCCAGAAACGGTGCATCTATTAGATGCGCCTTTTCTGCCACTTTGCCCGGCTCTTCCCACTTGCCATGTAGCGGTGGCAAGTGGGGTAATATTTGTGGGGTTGATGTCACCTTTCGGTGACATCAATCCCACATCTTAGCAATAGAGAGGCGTTTATAAGACCCCCATCCATTACTAATTCTATAGTTGTATTGTTTGTAAATAAAGACACAGCCAGAATAAAATCCTTTATTTGAAAAAATTACTCAGACTCCTTTAATGTTCTAAATTAAACCATACTTACTGCAATGCCTAATTCCCTGACGCCCTCCATCTCCTGTAATAAAAGTTAAATTATAAACCAATAATATACCAAACCTGTCCGTCGTTGTGTCCCATGCTGTAATCCATGTCTGGGGGCTAAATAGTTTTCAACCTGGACGGTGCCAAGATGTGACCGTCCCGGATGAAAACCACTGGTGATTGAGATGCTGAGAGTGCAGCATCATTCACCAGCGGTGACATCATCGAGGCTGGGCTGAACTGCGGTGACCTCAGGACTGTAGGAAAAAGCCGGTGATGATGTCACCGCTGGTTAATGATGCTGCGCTCTCAGCATCTCATTCACCAGTGCTTTTCAGCCGGGACGGTCACATCTTGGCAAAGTCCTGGTTGAAAACTATTTAGTCCCCAGACATGGATTACAGCTTGGGACAGAATGACAAACAGGTATGGTATATTGTTGGTTTATTATTTTACTTTTATTACAGGAGATCAAGGGCATCGGATAATTAGGTGTTACAGTAAGTATGGTTTAATTGAGAACATTAAAGGAGTCTGTGCAATTTTTTCAAATAAAGGATTTTATACTTGCTTTGTCTTTAATATATAACAATAGGATTAGTAATGGATAGGTGTCTTATAGACGCCTTTCCATTACTAAGCTGTAAGCTTGATGTCACCTTTCAGGTGACATCAACCCCACAAATATTACCCCACTTGCCACCGCTACAGGGCAAGTGGGAAGAGCCGGGCAAATTGGCAGAATAGGCGCATCTAATAGATGCCCCTTTTCTGGGCAGCTGCGGGCTGCTGTTTTTAGGCTGGGGGGCCTATATCAATGGCCCCTTACTAGCCTGAGAATAGCAGCTGTGAGCTTTAGCAACGCTGGTTGTCAAAAATGGAGGGGGGCCCACAAGGTTTTTTTAAATTATTTATTTAAATAAAGAAACAGTGTGGGGACCCCTCTGTTCTTGATAACCAACCTTGCAGAAAGCTGGGGGCTGCAATGTAAGTATGTACTGTTTGTTTTTTTTTACGTTTACGCTGGTAACCAGGGTAAACATCGGGTTACTAAGCGCGGCCCTGCGCTTAGCAACCCGATGTTTACCCTGGTTACCCGGGGACTTTGGCATCGCTCCAGCGCCGTGATTGCAAAGTGTGACCGCAGTCTACGACGCTGGAGCGATAATCATACGACGCTGCAACGTCACGGATCGTGCCGTCGTAGCGTCCAAAGTGTCACTGTGTGACAGTACCCTTAGGGTTTTTGCCTTAATACTACAGGTCCTAAGTTTAAATGCAAATGAAGATGATCTCTAAGAAAAAGTAGGAATTAGCAGCCAGATGCCAAAGGACCACTTGCCTAGTGTCCAATTTACTTGGTGGAGAATCTGCCCATACGGATGAAAAAACACAGCATTGTGCTGAAATTACAGAAGATATGTATTGTTATTGCCATGGGCCAGTATGTAGACAAACTAACAAGTAGTGATAAGATGGGCTCCTGGTTGAACCCTCCTTTCCCATGGGCACCTGTGTAGCTGCACATGCGCTATGTCCTCCTCTGGTTTTCTCATCTTTGAGGCAAACTGCTACTGGTCCTTACCTTATTGGACAAACAGCATAAAACCAATCGGTGAAAGAATAATGAAGAACTCAAGTCCATGCTTTTTTTATAGATAAATTGACACTATCCGTGTGGCATCATAATGCTGTCCACTTTTCACTGTCAAATAGGTAGAAGTTGGAAAATGTTGATCTTTTTCAATCCTTTCAAACAAAAACTGCACTTCTGGTAAAAATGTACATCGTGACCAAAAAAATGACAAAAATCGTTTAAAAATCTTTGCCCAAAATGTATCCATATAAGGGGATAGATATGATTTCTCATTGCAGTTCTTGAAGAGAAACACATCTTATGAGCCCAGTTTCCTACATGAACCAGACACCTAAATAAACTCTAGAAGAAAAGCTATAATATCTGACGGCATCACAAAATGTGTCAACTGAAGAAAACTAAATTTTAAGACGCACTCCTCCTAATATATTGCAATCATCATATTATACGGCACTGTGTACTTATAATTGCTCATTTTTCCCTTCTCCCCTTCATTTTTCCCTTCTTCCCAGTAAATTATTTTCTTTTCTATTAGGTCAATGACATCACGTGAGTAAAAACAGACTAGCTGAATCCTTCTAAGCTCTATGTAGAAACAGGAAGCCTCTCTTCCCTGCATGAGTCATCATTAGAACTACAATTCTACATCACGTGATATAGAGCAAATGGAAAAGAGAAGAATTAGCTGGGTAGAAAAGCAAAATGAGCAATTGTAAGTACACAGTGATATACAATATGACGATTGCAATATACTGTACTAAGAGGAAAAAACTTTCAAAAAAGTTTCCTGAATAAATGACATTCCATGCTGCCAACATGGCATTTTTCGGTGCCATCAGGACACTATGTAGGTCTGCTACTGTTTTACAAATTGCATTTCTTGCATCAATGAAGTAACTCCGGATGGGTGCTTTATGTACCTGATTTAAATTAGTAATTCAATTCCCCTGTGTTACACCCTTCCCAATTTGCTGTCCAGGAAGGAGGCGCTGATGCCTCTTGCCCACAACCTGCAGTTGCACAGACAAAACAGTCTGCAACCACGTCCAGTCCAGCGTTCAGTTGTCCCTTGTCAGCATATATGTCTGTTCACAAGTTGTTAGGGCATATACACTGCTCAAAAAAAATAAAGAGAACACTAAAATACCACATCCTAGATATCTCTGAATGAAATATTCCAGTTGCAAATTTTTATTCATTGCATAGTGGAATGTGTTCAGAACAATAAAACATAGCAATTATCAATGTAAATCAAAATGAATATCCCATGGAGGTCTGGATTTGGAATGATACTCAAAATCAAAGTGGAAAATCAAATTACAGGCTGATCCAACTTCAGTGGAAATGCCTCATGACAAGGAAAAGATGCTCAGTATTGTGTGTGGCCTCCACGAGCCTGTATGACCGCCCTACTGTACAATGCCTGGGCATGCTCCTGATGAGGCGGCGGATGGTCTCCTGAGGGATCTCCTCTCAGACCTGGACTAAAGCATCCGCCAACTCCTAGACAGTCTGGTGCAATGTGACGTTGGTGGATGGTGCGAGACATGATGCCCCAGATGTGCTCAATCAGATTCAGGTCTGGGGAATGGGCGGGCCAGTCCATAGCTTCAATGCCTTCATCTTGCAGGAACTGCTGATTCACTCCAGCCACATGAGGTCTGTCATTGTCCTGCATTAGGAGGAACCCAGAGCCAACCGCACCAGCATATGGTCTCAAAAGGGGTCTGAGGATCTCATCTTGGCACCTAATGGCAGTCAGGCTAGCTCTGGTGAGCACATGGGGGGCTGTGCCAAAGAAATGAAATGCCACCCCACAACATTACTGACCCACTGCCAAACCGGTCATGCTGAAGGATGTTGCAGGCAGCAGATCGCTCTCCACGGCATCTCCAGACTCTGTCACGTCTGTCATGTGCTCAGTATGAACTTGCTTTGATATGTGTAGAGCACAGGGCACCAGTGGTGAATTTGCCAATCCTGGTGTTCTGTGGCAAATGCCAAGCATCCTACACGGTGTTGGGCTGTGAGCACAACCCCCATCTATGGACGTCAGGCACTCAGACCCTCCTCATGGAGTTGGTTTCTAACCGTTTGTGCAGACACATGCACATTTGTGGCCTGCTGGAGGTCATTTTGCAGGGCTCTGGCAGTGCTCCTCCTGTTCCTCCTTGCACAAAGGCAGAGGTAGCGGTCCTGCTGCTGGGTTGTTGCGCTCCTACGGCCCCTCCACGTCTCCTGGTGTACTGGCCTGTCTTCTGGTAGCGCCTCCAGCCTCTAGACACTACGCTGACAGACACAGCAATCCTTGCCACAGCTCGCATTGATGTGCCATCCTGGATGAGCTGCACTACCTGAGCCACTTGTGTGAGTTGTAGAGTCTGTCTCATGCTACCACGAGTGTGAAAGCACAACCAACATTCAAAAGTGATCAAAACATCAGCCAGAAAGCATTGGTACTGAGATGTGGTCTGTGGTCCCCACCTGCAGAACCACTCCTTTATTGAGGGTGTCTTGATAATTACCAATAATTTCCATCTGTTGTCTATTCCATTTGCACAACAACATGTGAAATTGATTGTCAAACAGTGTTGCTTCCTAAGTGGACAGTTTGATTTCACAGAAGTTTGATTTACTTGGAGTTATATTCTGTTGTTTAAGTGTTCCCGTTATTTTTTTGAGCAGTGTATATTTGTTAGCACTTTACCGGTGCTGGACAAAGACCACTGCTGGCTTTTAGAGGCTCCTAAAGGAGACTTGTGTCTCTTTATTAAACTGTCGCTTCCCTTAAATTTTCTAAATTTTGGTTGAAAAAAATAGTGATGGGGTGTTGGCCAGTTTCTGTACATTTTAAGCAGCTCTAAGAGTCTGGGTTAGCCACTAGAGAGGGGCATTATAGCACACTGAGATTAGAGATAGGAACTCAGGAACAGTAACAGTTAACTTAGGAGGGGCCAACTGTGAGTAAGACAGGAGGATTTCCTGGTTTTGGGTCAGTCAGGCTAGGGAGCCCAGGCAGGTCAGCTGGGCCTGGGGGGCCCTCAGCTAAGTAATGGGCCATGTAACATTAATTGTGAAGCCCAGTCATCCAGGACAGCAGAAGTGAGAGCAGCAGGACAGCAGAAGTGAGAGCAGAGGTGATAACAGAAGTCACCGCAGAACAGAAACGCAGGTCGCTCCAAAATGTTGCAGCTTTCTACTTGGTCAGATGCCCTTATCTCTGCGCAAAATGGACAAGGGAATCCTGCACGTAGCGAAGCTGAACAGGGAGGACGCTGCACTACCGGTCGAAACGGGACAAACCGGGTAGAACCTAAAGGACATAGGGAAGAGCACAGGGAAAGCGAAGGATGTGAACTGTGCAGAACTCTGTGTTGATGCTGTAACTGATGTGAACGTGCTGCGATTGGAAACAAGCAAAGTTCTATGTTTTAGGTTGGAATTGGACTCTGTCTCTTTATGTGAAGAAGTGTCCCTGCATCTAAGGGAGGCCTCTGAGAACCAGGCGAGTGAGACAGTGGGACTGTATATATGTGATGCGGGTGGTCAGGGCACGCTAAAGCAGGCACCTATGTGGGCCATGACTGCGGCCCTGGCTGCCGCTCACAATACAGCACTTATTCATATCCGTGGATTGTAAGTTACTGCAGGGTATAACAGCCGTCCGGAGGCAAGAGCAAGACATGTTCTCTGTAACCACACTGACCACGAGGATCACGGACAAAGGACACCCCTATATTTTTTAGTATTCTTCAAGATACCATATCAAAATGTTTTGTTTTGGGGGCTTTTGTGCACTTTTTTCCTAGCTCGAGTATCTAATAATTTAGACCCCAAATTCTCTCCCATTGGCAGCAGACTTGTCTCTCATCTCCCGTCTCACAATCAGTGAAATTACCCTCTAGGGCTATGTTTCTACCATGAGTATTTGGTGAGATTTTGACGCTGTAGATTTCCTGTAGAATTTCATTCTTCAACATGCCAGATTAGGTTATTTATGTTTCTTCGTTGCCGTTTTGAGTTGGGTTTTTTTTTTACATGTTTTTATTGCATTTTTTTTTTCAGTTTCGCTCTTGCTTCTTTTCGAATATAATTTTTTAATTAAAATTACCTTGTTTTGTAAACTTCCTGCTTGCTGTGAGCTTTGATAATGAATGCTTTATTGATAATGTTATGTCTGCATGTGGATTACATCCATTTTGTTTGCTGCTGAAATGTAATAAAAACCCATATGAATTTTTTATATGCAAATATTCGGCATCTCATTAAAGTGTATGGGGACATCCCGCAAATAAAACACATATAATTCGCAAGATTTCAAAAATTCAACACACCTCAATTTTTGTAGTATTAAAAAAGTAAACAAGTCCAAGAATGGTAAAGGATCCAGCTTCCAGAATATAATTTTTTAATTTAATCCATTAAAAAAAGTGAAAAAATATAGAAACTTTGTAAAAGGTTGAAGTGAACACTTTCTATAAGAACCAATGCGTTTCAAGCGTTACAACGTTCCTGGTTCGAAATGCGTTGGTTTTTATGAAGGGTATTCAGAAAGTAAAATCTCTGTTCCCCTGTACTCTACACCCTCTCCCCTGCTCCAGGGCTGAATCTCTGGTGCCACCCATGGTATCTGTTATTGTCTGCAGCGCTGACTTCACAGCGACAGCGCTGCAGACAATTAGTGAGCTCAGCAGCTTATGATGTCGGCTCAAGCAGAGTCACTGAGCTAAGTTACTGACTGCAGCGCTGTCATCGATGTAATGATGAAGTCAGGAAGGATTTACAGCACTTTTACATGACGATATTTTGCATCAGTATTTGTTCACAGACTCCAGGAGAGGATCCAAAACACAGAAGAGGTGAAAGTCATTCACTTATTTTTCTCAGTGTTTGCTCCTGTCTGTTCTTTTAGCTGACAAATACTGATGTAAAAAACTGGCCAAAATACTCACTGTGTGAATGAGGCGAGGAAGCTGCTTGTAATCGTGCAGTAATATAAGTCCTTATTCCAATGATGAGGGCACACTTGCTTGTCTTCTCTGCTCCATGATATTCTGCAGAGCAGGAGCAACACCTGGGGCAAAACTGTGGCCGGCAGATGTCCGGCCCTATGACACAGTGACATGTGATGGACCCCGACTCCCAAACAAAATGAATCACACAGACGCACACAAAATAAATACACGAAGCACTGTAATTAGGTGTCAAACGTTCTCAATTTTATTTAACATTAACATGACACCAAAAATGGCACAACCCCCGACTCACGAAGAGTCACCCTCCAGCACTCAGGAGAGGAAAAACCCCATGGTGGAAACCTCTAGGGAACGATGGCTGGAGGATCGCCCTTCCCTTGGGCTTAGAGAGTTAGTGCCGATATATAACAGATGTAACAAGTTTTAACATTTGTACATTTTACCAGATTTACCGAGAACGACATAACAAATATAGACTATAAATGTGATAAACCGGATGTGGGAGAGATCTGGCTGCGATATCGGTCACCACATTGGTTGTTAGACCCAATTTAGTTATCTGATTCCCAGATGGATGAACCATTTCTTCCTTACAGATCCAGGTCCACCTCTCATAAATTTAGACTTTAGGTTACAGGGATTGTTCATAATGGATAATCCCTAATAGGAGAAATACCCCCTCCCCCTTCTCCCATCCCAATTTATCACCCATTAAAGTCATAGGTGCTTCCATGAACTCCCAAAGGAGAGCAGCTCTTTGTACAGGGTAACAGAAGGGGATCCTCTGCTGGGCACCCCCCTCGGTTACCATCCCATGCCCTGCGGGTGTCTAAAGCAGACAAACCCTTTCCCTGCTAGAACCTCCAAATTTCACCAAGGTCGGCACATTACGTGGGGTGGTCAAGCTCAACGTCCTCAGGCGCATCAGTAATGGCGCTGATCGTGGCAGCGCAGCCTTCTATTATGGAATCTTCTTGTTTATGACCTCATAACAGTTGTCATGGTTACTGCAGGGGCTATTACTGATGCAGGACCCAAGTATTAACCCATTCCTCATTGGTAATTCACTTCATTATAGAGGCAAATAACTGCACTTGTCACCAAGCAGGCGCCTATCATTATGGCTTCCCTTAGGCACCATAAGAAATACAGATTAAACGTGCAAGTGTTTCAGGAGGGTTTTACACTTTTTAAATCCAGAGATTGGATTTATAGCTAGCACTTTACACAGAAAAAAATAAGGGGAAATTGTTTTTTCATCCACGTGTTACAGACAGGCTCAGACTGGCCCACAGGGTAATAGGGGAATCCGCCAGTGGGCCCCTGTATAGATTTGGGCCCCCAACCCCACTGTATGGGCAGTACTTGGCATAATTCACTTGATTCACTCTGTACAGAAAAAAGCAGCATCTCATTCATTAACCACGCTACCCAGTTTATTATTATATAGAGATATAGGTAAATTTGTGAACGAAGGTAGTATAATATTTGCATGCAGGTGAAAAGTGGGCCCCCCAAAGTCAATGTTACTGGTGGGCCCTTGTCACCCCAGTCCGACACTGCTCAGAAGGGATGCAAGTCAAGAAGATAAACCCAAATGAAATTTAAAGGAAAGCCACAGTCAAAGTAAGTAAGAGGTTGCATGACTCACAGTTCCTCTAGTCTTCTCAGCTCTTTAATAATAGTGCTAGATATAATCATTTCCTCTTTCGCTGTTTTTGTGCAGTCAGCCATAATATATGCCAGCAGGACTTTGTCATTCATTAGTGAGCCTCATCATGTTGTAGATCGAGGGTTTAGGCACAACAAAAATGCTTATGGTGTGATGGTCATCGGCTAAAGGCATGAAAGTCGTCCAAACTGGCCATCTATGTGATATGTATACAGGTTTTCCACTGTCCTCTGATGGCAGATGCTGGGGAAAAGAAGGATTGGGCATGTCGTTTTTACACGTGACATGACCCATCCTTTGTGCACTTTTGAGTAGATGCCTGGCATCAAGTTAGCCCACTTTCCTGGCATCTCATTAATGTCAGCATAGACCTGGGCGCTGACACAGTTCGTAGAGGTGTTTTTAATTGTGGACGAAGAAGATATCTCTCTTGAGAATTTTCTTCAAGACCTATCCTAAGACTCTCTAGGTCAGTCAGAGGTGTCAAACTGCATTCCTCGAGGGCCGCCAACAGGTCATGTTTTCAGGATTTCCTTGTATTGCACAGGTGATAATTTAATCACCTGCACAGAATGATTCCAGCACCTTGTGGAATGCTAAGGAAATCCTGAAAACATGACCTGTTGGCGGCCCTCGAGGAATGCAGTTTGACACCTCTGCTCTGGGTGATTGGACTGGAGGGGTGCAGTATGTCCTCTTCTAAGCAATGTAAGCAAATCTGTAAGGAGTTGAAATTTGTAACATGGAAAGAACTCATCAGTAAGTATTCTGTGACCTTACTATTACACTCCAGTTATTATTGAGTGGTCTTTAAAGACACAGTATGATTATCACTAGGAATGATTTTGGCACAGTTTGACCTGAGACCTTTCTTTTTTTTTTTTTGGCGCACAGAAATATATGTGACATGCACATTGCCACTTGCAGCATATGGATTAAAAATAACACAGTGGCTACAGCATGCTTGGACAGATTGCAGAGGGTAATGTGGCGCCCTGAAGGTCCAGTCGCCACAGAGGTACTGCACCTCAACCAGAGGTGTGGTACTCCGCTCTCGGGTAAGGAAGGGGCACTACCCGGGACTCACACAATAGCATCCAACACGACTCCAGGCCAGAGGATCTGGGCGGACCCTATTGAGGGAGGGCCCCATCTCAGGCTGGAGGGGGTATTAAGTAGAGGGTGTGGCTGGAGTGTGACAGTTGGAGGGAAAGTAGTGAGGAGTTGTCATGGAAACAAGAGGGAGGAGTTAGTTGAGTTGGTGAGAAGTGGATGAGATCAGACTTGGAGAGAGACGCTCCTGAGAGAGGGAGTAGGGGTCCTAGGGGCAAGGGAAGCGAGGAATCCACCCTGGGTGCCCGAATCCACACCGACCATAGTTGGGTGGAAGGACCAGGTCGCAGTGGAGGAACCGACCCCAAGTCTAGTAGAGGAACTACAAGACTCAGCTAGCAAGCCAGAGGCTGTGGTAACTGTAGGTGACACAGCAACAGCCACACACATTCACCGAAAAGGGAGCCACATAGGATCAAGGGGACCAGGAGGATGTCGCCCGACAAGATCTGAGGCTGCTGACTTAGGACACTGTGTGTGAGGCGCAGGACAGGAGGGTGAAGCCAGCGCAGATAGACGACCAGGGAAGGAACATAAGAAAGGGAGTCTCGAGAGAGTGAACCCCAAGTTACCTGAGAGCTACCGGAGGACACAGCACCCGGCTGAGGACTGCATCTAAGGACTGTGAGTAAAGTGTGGAAACTGCACCCTGCTGTGTCCTCAGAATTATTTACGGTGTCGCCTGCCCTGCACTACAACATTCACCATCATTGACTTTAAAACTATAACTGCCCTGGGGGCTAGCTCTACCCATGGAGAGCTGTAACGCCTCTGCTGCATCACCAACTGCCCCAGTAGATCTGCACCGCAGCGTCTGCCATTTTCCTTTTTGTCGAACACCACGGGTGGCATCAGAAACTAATCCCCCATAAACTTTATTTTCCCCTTTAATTCACTTTTATTGGACGCCCAGGGCCACAGACCGAGTCACTGCTGCCGTGACCACCCCTTTAGGCTATGTGCACACGTCAGGATTTCTTGCAGAAATTTCCTGAACAAAACCGGACATTTTCTGCAAGAAATCCACATGCAGATTTTTCGAGTTTTTTTTCGTGCTTTTTGCATGGGTTTTTTTGCGGATTTTTTGCATTTTTTCCTGGAGGTTCTGGAATGCAATAATATAGTGGTAAATCCGCTAAAAAATCAGCAAAATTAATGAACATGCTGCGTTTTTTTTCGCTGAAAAAAACGCAACATATGCACAAAAATTTCAGAATGCATTCTAAATGATGGGATGCATATGTATGCGTTTTATAGCGAAAAAAACGTGAAAAATCCACAACGTGTGCACACAACCTTATGAACCGTCGGACCCGGCCCGAGTACCCCACGGCCCTAGTGGGTGCTCCAGTAACGTCTCAGAGAACCACAGCATCACAATAGGACAGGCTGCAGAGGGTAACCCGTCAGACAACCACAAACTGTACAACAAACTTCTAGGAGAGTTCAGCCCTGAACACTAGGTGTCCTCTACGAACCTGAACTTTACAATTCAGGTTCGCTCCCCTCTACTTACACCACTTTGGTGGGAACTCCTGTAGGGGTTGAGATCCATAACGAGGCATAAGGCGTATCTTTACAATTAGAAGAGTTTGACATTTCTACTGTGAACCTAAAGGCAGATTAGTTAGTCTAATTTCTCAAAGTCCAAAGCTATTAGATGGGTTTATATGTCCATTATAGGGAATGTGGCATGAGATAATTACCCATTGTTTACATTGTTTTTTTAAGTTAAATGTATTTTTTTTCTTTTGCATTTTACAAAAAAAATCTGAAACTTTGCCATCTTCACACTGGCCATTAGGTCTAATATTAGACTCACACTCCGTATTCTTTTCAGCAGCCACATGGATATAGAAGACCATATGTTGACTTACACCCTATTGAGATGTTTTGAAATATGTTCTGCTCATGCTCTGATTATATAGGAGGTGATTCTGTGACCAGCAGCTATTTTGAATGGTCGATCCTATGCTATTTACTCTACATAGGATATTACCTGAGACGGTGCAAATCGATAAGCAGGACCCGATCCAGTGGATACGTCAGCAATTTGTGGCCTCCGGATGAGAGCCATGAGAACCACCTCATACCTGACAGCATCCCTTGCCCCTTTTGTGATTAGCCGGCCTGGTGTGATATCATGGTTGTGGCGTGGTGAACATGCGACTTGGCACCAGGCCAGCCAATCAAAATAAGAGTCGTGGATGCTGGCAAGTAACAGGTGGTTCTCAGGGTTCCAGTCCAGCGGCCACAAAATACTGACATGGCCGCAAGACCAGCTCTTACAAATTGATTTGCACCATCTCGTTACCTGTCATTGTAATCCTCACTGTGATGATAATGAGACGGCTGAAAAGTATATAGTACTGTAACACCGGTATCTCTGAACCCCCTTCCCTGGCAGAAATGCCGATGCGCCCTCTCCTCCTGCTGTCCCTGCCATGGCTCTGGCGTCTCTGCACTCCATCTCCCTCTACCAGCAGAGACTTGATATACTCATCTCTACAGTCCCACGCCCCATCTTCAGTCTCCTGCAGCTACCTGGGGTCTACACAATGATTGCACTGCGTTTTGGGTGAGAGCGGTCCCGGTGTCTTAAAAGAACGTTTTAAAGTGTCCCCAGCCAATGGCAGGGGAACACTTATTATTTAAGGAACATCCACCAGGTGGGAGGTGCCTGAGCAACCTTGTAAGTTTGTTCTTAACACTCTTGTTAGTTCTCAGGTCCCAGTGCTTGTATTTCTGTCAGTCTGCCTATCTATCAGCCATGCCCACCAGCCTGCTTATCAGCCATGCTCACCAGTCTGTCTATCAGTCATGCTTGCCTGCCTATCATCGTGCCTGCTTGCCTGTCTATCAGCCATGTTTGCCAGCCTGCCTATCAGCCGTACCCACCTGCCTATCAGCTGTACCCACCTGCCTGTCTATGAGCCGTGGCCACATGCCGGCCTATCAGCTGTGCCTTCCTGCCTGTCTATCAGCCATGCCTGCTTGCCTATCATCGTGTCCGCCTGCCTGTCTACCAGCTGTGCCCGCCTGTGCTTGCCAAGTCTACCATCCCTGGCCATTCCTGCCTCTGCTCCCTTGGGGGTCAGCTGCCATCTACCTGAGGTCATTGCTGGAGTTGCACCTGGTCCTGCCTCCCTTTTTTCTCCTCGGATCACGGTATTGTCAGCTGCCATGCATCCGAGATTGAACTTAGTGAGGCACCTAGTCGCGCCCCTCCAGGCTCTCCTTGGATCGCGGCACAGTGCTTCCACCACCCAGTCCATTACAAGTAAAAACTGGAAATATGAATCTAATATTAGACGTAGTGGCCAGTGTAAAAAAAATGCAAGATTTCTTATGTTTTTTTTTATATATAGCGATATGGTAAATGTAAAAAAAAATTTTTGTAAAAAAATATATCTTGAACATAAAGCATGATTTTCTAATGACACTTTCCCTTTAAATGGTGTGACGATCTAGAGGATGATCACAAAGTAGTGACTACTATCAGGATCTTGCCTGCACATGCAGTCTCCCCAGTAGTAGAACTGAGAAGGACTGGAATCAATATGAGGCTTCTGGGGCACGTCAGACTGGCTGGCACGCTGGAGTGGCACTCGTGGAATGGCGAGAAATGGCGAGGCGCGTATCTACAGCTGGAGCAGTGGGTCCTGAGGGGCTAGAGGCTCATAAAAGCTGGAGCAAAAGTCAGAGAAATTTCAGAAAAAAGTGCAAAGTCAGGGTCCAATAACAGGAAATAAACGAAAAAAAAAAAAATTATAAACACTAGGAACGTGAAAATATTGAAAATGCTTTTAAAAACTTAAGGTTGATAAGTTACTTTGAGATGCAGACTCCTAAGTAGTGAAGGTACCTATGTCATTGCCCTTTTTTCCCACCTACAATCCTGCCCCAATTGTTTGTCAAAATCATAATACCCCCTGCAAAGTGTTTTATAGCCAGACCTCAAGCTGAGGAGGCTGTAGAGCACTTATGTGCAGGGCCGGCTCGAGGTTTTTGAGGGCCCCGGATGAAAGAGTCTCAGTGGGCCCCCCCCCCCTTTAACACATACCACGATTCATGATTGCATATAACACAGCCATGTTTTATATAACACAGCCCACATAGTATATAGCACAGCCACGTAGCATATAACACAGCCATGTAGTATATAACAGCCCACGTAGCATATACAGTAACACAGCCACGTAGTATATAGCACAGCCCACGTAGCATATAACAGCCCATATAGTATATAGCACAGCCACATAGTATATAACACAGCCCACGTAGTATATAGAACAGCCATGTAGTATATAGCACAGCCCACGTAGCATATAACAGCCCACGTAGCATATAACAGCCCACGTAGTATATAACACGGCCCACGTAGTATATAGAACAGCCATGTAGTATATAGCACAGCCCACGTAGCATATAACAGCCCATATAGTATATAGCACAGCCACATAGTATATAACACGGCCCACGTAGTATATAGAACAGCCATGTAGTATATAGCACAGCCCACGTAGCATATAACAGCCCATATAGTATATAACATGGCCCATGTAGTATATAGAACAGCCATGTAGTATATAGCACAGACATGTAGTGCACAGCACAGCCCCCTGTTATGATCCGGTGGTAGGATCACCAAACTGACCTGATAGGTAAACCTGAATAGTAGGACAAGCTCCGGGGATGTGGGAACTATACCGACCGCAATCCTGATCCTATCCACACACACTAAAGGCAGCCATGGAGCGTTACCTAAAAACCTAGACGCCTCTTCACGGCCTGAGAAACTAGCTACCCCTAGAAAGAAAGCAAAGCCTCACTTGCCTCAGAGAAATAACCCCAAAGTTTAGGCAGCCCCCCACAAATAATAACGGTGAGTTAAGGGGAAAATACAAACGTAGGAATGAAAAACAGGTTTAAGCAAATGAGGCCCGCTAACACTAAATAGACAGAAGATAGCAGGGATCTGTGCGGTCGGTACAAAAACTATCAAAAACTATCCATGCAGGAAGTACAAGAACCCCCACACCGACTCACGATGTGAGGGGCGCACTCTGCTCCCCAGAGCTACCAGCAAGCGAAAAATCACATATAAGCAAGCTGGACTGAACACATCATATACTGAGAAACATATTCAAGGAAACAATGAGCAAAAAGAACTAGCAAGACTTAGCTTCTCAGAAATAGACAGGTCACCAGGAAAATCCAGGAGAGGTCAGAACCAGTACTGAATACAATGACAGCAGGCAACAAGTAAAGGTCCAGGTGGAGATAAATAGGAACCAGCATAGCAGGAAATGAGGCAGCTGAGCCCAGCTCCAGACCCGCAGTATCGCTAAAGGCCACCAGAGGGAGCCCAGACGGAATTCACAACAGCCCCCCTCCCCTCAAGAATGGCCCCATAGTCCAGTACTCACTGTTACAGTTAAAAAAAAAAAACAAACCACTCCTCACCTCTCAACGTTCCCGCGCCGTGCTGCTCCCTCCCTGCTCTGGTCTCAGCGGCTGCCGCTGCACTGCCTGACACACAGCGAGTGTGCGATGACGTCATCGCGCACCCGCAGTGTCAGAGGCAGAGGCAGAGTGGGGAATGATGGGAGAGGGAGCATCAGGTGACGCTCTCTCCTCCATCATTTGCTTTGAACTTTACCGGCAGATGCCGGTAAAGTTCAAAGCGGTGGCGGGGGAGTTGGCGCTTGCGACAGGCGGGCCCCCCTGCCTCACAGGGGCCCCATTGCAGCTGCGTGATGTGCCGCTAGCTGAGGGCTCCTGGGGGAGCAGGGGCCATAGGCACTGGCAGCTGCCTGCCCCTAACGCCGGCCCTGAATGGGCCCCCCTGTCTCGCCAGGGCCCCGGCACTTGCCCGGGTACGCCAGGTGCTGACGCCAGCCCTGCTTATGTGTATGTACAAATTACATAGAAGAGGATCATGTGTAGCAGGGGTACCCAACCTGTGACCTGTGGTCCCACGATGTGTGGTTCACGAATATCTGATAGCACCAAGTCTAACAAGCAGCTATAAAGAGCAGACCACCAGATAATGACTTTTGTGAGTAACCCCGCACAGAAGAGCGGATCTAAATGCACACATAATGGCTTAAAGGGAAACCATCAGTAGGATCAATAGTAAGCCGTCCATTTTGGGGATGCAGGTCAAAGAAAGGCCCCACATAGCCCTCCATATAATATAATGACCACCACATAGCCCTCTGTCATGTTCCCAATGGCAGGGAATTTAACAAATAACATGGGCAAAAACAGGACAAGCTCTAGGGTGATGGAACCTGAGCTGACCGCGATCCTGAACCTCAACACTCAACTAACAGTAGCCGGGGAGCGTTCCTGGGGGGACTCTAGACGCCTCGCGCTAGCCGGAGATCTAGCTTCCCCTATCAGAAGAATCACAGACCTATCTTGCCTCCAGAGAAATATTCCCACAGAAATAGCAGCCCTCCACATATAATGACGGTGAAATGAGAGGAAGGCACAAACGTAGTTATGAAAATAGATTCAGCAAAATGAGGCCCGCTTTAAGCTAGATAGCAGAGGATACAAAAGGTGCACTGCGCGGTCAGCTTAAAAACCCTTCAAAATACCATCCTGAAATTACTTGAACTCATGTGCCAACTCATGGTACATGAGTGGTAATTTCAGCCCACCAGAGCAACCAGTAGCAGAGAATTACATATCTGCAAGCTGGACTAAAAACATGAAAGCAAACATGAAACAGGGAAATCAGAACTTAGCTTGTCTTGAAGGCTTTAGGAGCAGGTAACAGAGACACACTGATACATTGATAGCCGGCAAGGGAATGACAGGAAAGCCAGGTTAAATAGGAAACACCCAGCCTCTGATGGACAGGTGGAAACCAGAGACCGCCACCCACCAAAGTCACCCAGTACCAGTTGTAACCACCAGAGGGAGCCCAAAAACAGAATCCACAACAGCCCTCCATATAATATAATGACCACCACATAGCCCTCCATATAATATAATGACCCCACATAGCCCTCCATATAATATAATTGCCTTGCATATAATATACCGTAGTGGCCACACATTGCCTCCCATGTAATGTAATGGCTCCACATTGTCGGTGCAGTTCAGACACTGCTGGAACGGCGCCGGCACGGGAGGTGAGTTTGTGTTGTTATTTTAATGGGGGCAAACATTCAGATTGAGAAGGGGTTGTGCTTGTGGTTGACAACCTTTTCAATGGTGAGCTGGGTATAGGATGATACCGTGTGTTAAAGGATTGCTTGAAGCTGGATGCAGGTGTGGTGGGAGTGCCTGATGCCAGGGGTAAGGTGGGAGCCCCTGGATGTACCTACACTTAGAAGAATGAACATATGCATTTCTATGTAAAAAAAATACCTCACTGTTCACATGTTCAGATTTTTTAATGTGTTTTAATGGACAGTTAAAAATGACCTGACTATTCTTTCTTTTCCATTCAGAACATGCTCTGTACTTTACAAATCAATGAAATAACGAACCACACAGAAAATGCCAGTAAAAAGTTGCCCCAAAAACACAGAAAAAACCCACCTGTGGTCAAATATGTTGAAAAAGCTTTCAGAAAAAGACCCCAAAAAAGTAATAAAAAAAAAATATTTCAGGTTTACAAAATGCCAGAGACAAGAAATTTCTTACAGCAACTTCTGCTTGAAAAACTGATGTTTTTGGTCACCAGGAAAAAAAACCCCAAGGTGTGCACAGACCCCTAGTCTATGTGCACAAGATGCCTTTTAAACTCAGGTGAATCTGCCGAGCTTTTCAAGCAGAATATGCTTTAGAAAACTCTGGAGTTTATCTTTCTGAAGCTTTTTGTGTGTGTGTGTGGGTGGGGGGAGGGGAGGTAGGTTTCGGCCGCTTCCTGAGCAATTTTCCGACAGTTTTGGCCGCTGATTGTTTTGGAAGCTTTTTCTATGTTTTGTGTGACAACTTTTTTACTATAGTTTTCCGGTTGCTTTTTTTTCAATCCATTTAATAATGAATACACCGGTAATGTTATTTTTTTTTTAAATAAAGAAGATGCCAAAATGCAAGGCTTTCAAGACATATTTTCCGGTTTCTAATTAACTTGTATAGTGCGTCCTTAGAGCGGAAAATGCATGAAGAATGGTTGGGTCACTTCTTTTAACCACTTAGCTTGGCGTATTTAGAAATTTCAAATGGTTAAAAGATGTTCAAAAGCCTGAACATGTGCTCAAAAAATAGTTTTTACTTAGAAATGCAGAAGTTAATTTTTTTACATGGCCCTTGTTATGTTGTAGTTCTGCTGTAAAAACATTGGTTTGCGTGACCTCTGCTGTCCTAATCTGGTACTGCATGGAAGCCTAGATTTTGAGTAAGATTATAAATTCTGAAAAATGATATAATTTAGGTAAATTTCTCAGTAACTATCGCCTGGTCCTAGTGGGATTTCAACTTCATACATCCTAATTTGCTTTATGTGTAAATCAATGGGGTAGTCACTTTACCATCTCTAAGGCCGCTTTCACATTTGCGGTTGTGTCCGCAGCGTTTCTTCCGCAAATATCTGCATGCGTTGTGTATTCCTATCTTTAACATTAGGGACGCATGCGTTTTGTGATGTTCGCGTTTTGCCGCGTTTGACGACGCATGCGTCGTCTAGCCGTCTGCGTCTTGGCGCGGAAATGCAACATGTAGTAATTTTTAGAGGCGTCATTTTGCCGCCTGGAAACGTATGCGGTTGATTGCGCAAGGTTTGCGCCAAAAAAACGCATTGTAGTCTATGTAAACGCATGCGTTTTTCAGTACATGCGTTTGCTTGCGTTTGCCTACGCATGCGTCTCAATTGAGAAAAACATGTCTAGACACTGATAAGCCACCCCCCACATACAAGGTGATAAAGGTAGGTAGTGGACAGTTGCAGGTCACTACTCATCAGACTGCCTTGCAGACGAGACGCCCCACAGCCCCTTGGATCAGCAAACAAGCCTCAGAACTATGTGAGTATATCCTATCCAATGCATTTCTTTTCTATAATCTGTGTCTATGTGCCCTAATTTCTGTCATTCCTTTCTTTCTGCACACATCAGAATGTCTTCTTCTTCTGATGAGGAAACGCCTGGGCCTGCACAAGGGGAACATGTCAGCGAAGTGAGTATTCACCTCCTCAGATTGGTAAGTATTCACTGTCACATCTACACATATGACAATGTATATTTTCCCTTTTT
Organism: Ranitomeya variabilis; assembly: GCF_051348905.1. Lineage (NCBI taxonomy): Eukaryota > Metazoa > Chordata > Amphibia > Anura > Dendrobatidae > Ranitomeya > Ranitomeya variabilis. Next base: position 64,866,983 of record NC_135233.1, read on the forward strand.
CAGACCACTTCTTCTACAGCGGAAGACACTGGGCAGGAGACGGGGCAGGAGCAGCGTAGTCACGGCCGGGCAACACGGCGGCATCGTGTAAGTATAGCTGGCTGAATGTGTATTGTATCCTCACTTTATAATTCTGGAATCTTCATTTCTTTCTACTTCTCTCTTTCTTTCCCTTTGGCTTCAGCACCAGTGTTTTTTTTTACTTCAATATTCATGCCATTCCTCGGATTCTATTTTCTGTCTTCCGTATGTGAACGCCTCCTATATTATGTACTTTTTGTTGTTAGGTTCCAGAGGAGGATGAGGACCTAATTGAGAATGAACACCTCATCTCCCTGGTTCACGAGCGAGTCGCATTGTGGGACACCAGGGATCCACTGCACGCCAACAATGTGACGATCCGGAGGCTTTGGAATGAGGTGGCCGCAGCGTTGTGGGATGGCTGGGCCAATGCCCCGGCTCGGGTCCGTTCTGCATTTGGTAAGTATCGCAATGCAGTGTGATGTAGTCAATACCTTGGCCATGCTCACACAACTGTGTATGATGTGAGAAAGTCATTACTTTTTCACAGCACATACAGTTGTGTGACCATGGTCAAAAGACCATTGTCCTAACTATTATGTTTTGTTTTGCCAACAGTGTCAAAAGTGAAAACACGTTGGAGATCGATGAAGGACCGCTTCAACAAGGACCTGCGCCAAGAGAGCCAGCTTCCAAGTGGTTCTGCAGCAAGGATACGCAAATACAAGTACCACCGCATCCTTGCGTTTTTGAGACCGGTCCTTGCACGAAGAACGTAAGTATATTGGTTAAAAAAGAAAAAAAAAAGTGGTGTATAATGCAATTTTTTGGGGGTCATTATTTCAAATCAGTATGTTTAATCCAAAACCTTGAGTGATTGATAGATGCAGAAGTGGGGTACATGTTCTTTGAATACTTTCCCTCACATAGTTCCTCTCCAGGTTTTGGCATACCAATACTGATTTGAAATACTGAGCCTGCACAACAGATCTATACTCAGCAAGTTAGGTGTCAGAAAGAATGATTTCAGGATGCCAATGGCTCCTCAATTCATTTTTCCTGCACTTGTCCTGGTGAGTATACAGGTGGCTTGTATGTCCTCTGTCGTCAATTCGTATTTCCCATCGGTATTTGTAATCCAAAACCATGAGTGGTTGATAGATGCAGAAGTGGGGTACGTGTTCTTTGAATACTTTCCCTCACATACACTCACCGGCCACTTTATTAGGTACACCATGCTAGTAACGGGTTGGACCCCCTTTTGCCTTCAGAACTGCCTCAATTCTTTGTGGCATAGATTCAACAAGGTGCTGGAAGCATTCCTCAGAGATATTGGTCCATATTGACATGATGGCATCACACAGTTGCCGCAGATTTGTCGGCTGCACATCCCAAAGATGCTCCATACAAGGCAGGATGGATCCATGCTTTCATGTTGTTTACGCCAAATTCTGACCCTACCATCCGAATGTCGCAGCAGAAATCGAGACTCATCAGACCAAGCAACGTTTTTCCAATCTTCTACTGTCCAATTTCGATGAGCTTGCACAAATTGTAGCCTCAGTTTCCTGTTCTTAGCTGAAAGGAGTGGTACCCGGTGTGGTCTTCTGCTGCTGTAGCCCATCTGCCTCAAAGTTTGACGCACTGTGCGTTCAGAGATGCTCTTAGGCCTACCTTGGTTGTAACGGGTGGCGATTTGAGTCACTGTTGCCTTTCTATCAGCTCGAACCAGTCTGCCCATTCTCCTCTGACCTCTGGCATCAACAAGGCATTTCCGCCCACAGAACTGCCGCTCACTGGATTTTTTTTCTTTTTCGGACCATTCTCTGTAAACCCTAGAGATGGTTGTGCGTGAAAATCCCAGTAGATCAGCAGTTTCTGAAATACTCAGACCAGCCCTTCTGGCACCAACAACCATGCCACGTTCAAAGGCACTCAAATCACCTTTCTTCCCCATACTGATGCTCGGTTTGAACTGCAGGAGATTGTCTTGACCATGTCTACATGCCTAAATGCACTGAGTTGCCGCCATGTGATTGGCTGATTAGAAATTAAGTGTTAACAAGAAGTTGGACAGGTGTACCTAATAAAGTGGCCAGTGAGTGTAGTTCCTCTCCAGGTTTTGGCTTACCAGTACTGATTTGAAATACTGAGCAAATACTGAGAGTGTGATGGCAGCCTGCACAACAGATCTATACTCAGCAAGTTAGGTGTCAGAAATAATGAATTCAGGATGCCAATGGCTCCTCAATTCATTTTTCCTGACACTTGTCCTGGTGAGTATACAGGTGGCTTGTATGTCCTCTGTCGTAAATTCGTATTTCCCATCAGTATTTGTAATCCAAAACCATGAGTGGTTGATAGATGCAGAAGTGGGGTACGTGTTCTTTGAATGAATACTTTCCCTCACATAGTTCCTCTCCAGGTTTTGGCTTACCAATACCTTGTATAGAAATATGGCTTGTATTGCCTCCATCGTCTCTTCATATTTTACATCAGTTTTTTTAATCCCCAAGGACTGGTCGATGCATGCAGAAGTATAGCATGTTTTATGAAACTTTTATTCCTACTGTTGAACTCCTGGCTTGCAAATTCTGATGTAAAATTCACTACAAATAGTGTTAGTGTGACCTTTCCCTATCTGAATGTTTATCTAACTGTTGAGTTATCTTTTTGTAAATGTTTTGTAATAATTTTATTTTTTTTTCCGCAGCACTTGGAGCTCAACTGTTGGCCCAGGTTCTGGAGCGGTCCTTCATCAGTCAGCCACGGACCCGTCCCAGCCATCCTCCAGCGCTGCAGCAAGTGGGCCTGCCACACAACCTGGAGACCAGGAAGCTGGTCCATCAGGTGTTCCCCTTCCCCAGTCCTCTGCCTCTAGCCAATTTTTTATGGGCTCCTCCCGGCAGCGGCAGAGGGCCGCGGACAGGTCACTCATGCCCGAGTTTTTACACTTGAGCTCGGTCTTCCATGAGGGACTCAAGGCGATGGGTGACCGACTGGATACTGCCATTAGTCATATGAGCACACGTATCCAGGAGGTAACCACAGCCCTTGCCCAAGTGAAAGCCGACCTCCAGAGGCCAGCACATCATTTTTTTAATCAGATAGAACAGGGCATGTCGGAACACCTTAGTCCTGAGCTCCAGATTACTGTTATGCAGGCCTGCAATGCTGCTTACGTGCAGGCTATGCAGCAGAGTCGGTATTTTCAGCAGACAGTGGGGGCATTTCCAACAGTGCCCACACTGTCACGCTTTACATCAATGCCGACATCTGCTGCATACCACTGCACAGCCACCTCCATTCCAAATACTGCCGGACCGTATTATAGCACCACCACCATTCCCAGTGCAGTGGGTCAGCCCACCGCCACCACCATGACAACTGCTGCTCCTGCTTGGGCCTCCTCCACTGCCACCACCATGCTGCCGCCGCAGGACCCTGGCCTGGCGTTCCCCGCCACCACTACAAGACTGCCAGTGCCGGACCCTGGCCTGGCGTTCCCCGCCACCACTACAAGACTGCCATTGCCGGACCCTGCCCTGGCGTTCCCCGCCACCACTACAAGACTGCCATTGCCGGACCCTGGCCTGGCGTTCCCCGCCACCACTACAAGACTGCCATTGCCGGACTCTGCCCTGGCGTTCCCTGCCACCACGACAACGAGCCCGCGCAAAACAAGGAAGGGGAAAGGCAAAAAAAAACAAAAAACCATAGCTATCCCTCCCCCCTCACCTCCCAATGTGTCTGTAATGTCTGGTTTGTCTCACCCTTCCAGTGTGTCTCAGCCCTCTCATGTGTCTAGCCCTATCCCTGAATATCCTGACCCCAGCAGCTTCATTGCGCCTTCTCCTGCCACCCCTATGTCGGCTACAATAAGCCAGACCTCACAACTCAACACCCCACAATATCGGCACTCAACCCCAAGCAGGCGCAGTTAATTTTTTTGTTTTTGTGTTTAATAAACCTGTGTTTTGCCCCAATGAGGTTTGGTTAATTGTGTATTTCGCCGCCGTCACCACACACCGTGCGCCAATAACAAATAATGCGTCAAACACTTTTTTGGGGGCCACCTCCAACCTACAGTACTTAATTAACAGAACACTGAAGCTTGGTGTGTGTTTGCTTAAGAGATATGAGGTTGCCCCCCCAAAAAACACTTGTATTTTCTCCAAAAACAGTTCTTTCTGTTTACTCCGTGACTTTTGGTAGCACATAGAAGACAAAATGGTGGTAATACACAGCACAAGTGTACTCAACAGGTCGTGTCTTATCAGAAACATTATTTATGACCCCTGACCTGCTGATTTTAGAAATGCATTATATTACCTCCATTTTATCTTATGGGTACATATACATATATTTCACACAAAGTGAAGGGTCAATGTACGTCATACATGACATATCTTTACTCACCCGGACAAGTGTCCTGAAAAATGAATTCAAGAGCAATTAGCATCATAAATTCATTATTTCAGACACCTGACTTGATTACTATAGATTTGTGGTATAGGCTGCCGTCACACTCTCAGTATTCGCTCTGTATTTTACAGCACTATTTGTAAGCCTAAACCTGGAGTGGAGCTATGTGAGGAAAAGTTCAATAAACACATATGCACCACTAAAAGCATTTAACTACCACTCCTGGTTTTGGCTTACAAATAATGCTGTTAAGTACTGGACAACTACTGCGACAATACAGACATCGTCTATACAGTCTGCGGCAAATAGCTAATGGTGAAACAAGACCGCACTCAGTGACATCAAGAACCTAAGCCCAAAAACCCAAAGTGGTTTGTTAAGGAAATAGATAGGAGACATGGTGAAGAAAGTAAATCACAATTATTTTATTAGAAAAAACATTAACATTCCAAACAAAAATTTGCAGACCCGAAACCAGCAGTACATTTTACACCATATTGTCCTGCCATGGCACACGTCCAATGTCAGAATCAAAAAAGGCTGCAAATTGGTCCCGCATGTGGCCTACTTCAACTGTTGACCGCAGCGGGTGATGACGGTAATCAGGCAAAGGGTTTGCAACAGGTTCATCAAGTTCTATGGTGGGTCGCTCCTTAGCCAGAATGAAATTGTGGAGAACCACACAGGCTTTAACCACCTCATCCACTGTCTCCATTTTTAGATTTATTGCAGTTGATAGAATGCGCCATTTGGACACCATAATCCCAAAGGCACACTCTACTGTTCTGCGTGCCCTGGTTAGTCTGTAGTTATAGATCCGTTTTGTGCGGTTCAAGTCCCGACTTGAATAGGGCTTCAGGAGATTTTCACTCATCTGAAAGGCCTCATCCCCAACCATTACAAATGGCAGCGGTGGGCCTTGAGTGTAGGGGAGTGGTCGTGGCTGTGGGAAATTAAAATTTTTGCCATAAACACGTCGGCCCATATCAGAGGTTTTAAAAGTCTGTGAATCATTGCCACGGCCAAAAGCACCAATGTCCACAGCAATGAAGCGACAGTCCGCATCGGCTATTGCCATAAGAACTACTGAAAAATATTTTTTGTAGTTGAACTGTGATCCCGTTCTGGCTGGTTTGGTAATCCGGATGTGCTTCCCATCCACCGCACCCAAACAGTTGGGAAAATCACAAACAGTCCAAAATTTGTCAGCAATTTCTTTCCACATGTCCTCCGTGGGTATGGGTATAAATTCCTCACGGAGAATGGTCCATAAAGCCCGGCAGGTTTCAAAAACAATTCCGGACAGCGTGGAAATCCCAAGGTGGTACTGGAAATGAAGGGATGACAAGCTCTCTCCAGTTGCAAGAAATCTGTAGTAAGAATAAATAATTTACAAGATAGGCAAAAAAACATCAGACCTGCAAAAATTTTTGGGTAGCTTTTGTTTAGAATTATTACGTACCTTAAGGTAACCAGGAGACGTTCCTCTGGTGGAATGGCTCTACGGAGCTGTGTGTTCTGTCTCCGGATGGCTCCTTGGACACGATCAAGCAAATCCCGGAAAGAGTCTTGTGACATCCTGGTATATTCCGGGAATTTTTCTGGGTTCTCATTGAGCTCACCATACAGGGTGTGATATGCACCACGGCTCTCACGCAGTTCTACAATGGGGTGTTGCCAAAACCGCCTACGCCGTGTCCTTCTGTCTTTCCCGGTTTCGGTGTTGCTCCCAAGCAAACGCACATGCCAGAAAAATCTTGATGCTCAGATCCAGTTTGAAGTAATAGCTATCCATGTGAAGATCCATCTTGTCACAGGACACAGGAGCAAAATCTGAAGATTTCAGCTGTCCTAGGGTCTATATATAGATTTCACATAATACACGCCCTCTGTAGTCCCATTGGCTGGTTCTTGCATCTAGATTTTTTCTCTGGTAAATTTTTGCGACATGCGCACAAAAACGCAAACGCATGGAAAACGCAAGCAAAAGCATGTAAACGCAGCGTTTTAATGACGCATGCGGTAACCGTAAGCGTTTTAAAAACGCTGTGTTTACACGCGTTTTCATGCGTTTTTCGTGTCCTTGCGTTTGCGGATTAAACGCTGCAGATTAAAACGCTAATGTGAAAGTAGCCTAACAAATCTGCCTTTTAAGTGTCGGCCAACAAAAACCATATACCACCTATCTATAGTAAAGTGCTAAATTTATAATTGCTGGGAGTCCGACCACTAGGACCCCACTGATCACTACGACGACCCTATTCCGCAGACATTTTTAATGGAGAAGTGGTCACTTTTGCTCTATTCAATGTGTACAGAAATGACAGCGATTGGTGAGTGGTCACACATCAGCCCCCCTATATAATTACAATAACATATTTTATTTTTTTGCTAAATAAAAATATATTAAATATATACAAATGTATAATATATTCTTAAATGATCAGTACATTTTCTTCCTGCTTCGACAAATACAGGTAAAAGAACAAGATGTAAAAAGAAAAGCTCAAGTACCTGGCTGCAAAAAATAGGTGACATTTAATCCTAGGTCTCGGATACACAGGTGTGACGCACACGAGAAATGGAAAATACAAAGATCAAGTTTCAAATATTTTTAGGATTTTCTCACTTGTACAATCATTTGTTAATAAGACATTACTAAACGCCCAGGCTAAAGCTGTAGTCATTGTTTTAAGTCTAAAAAAAAAGGATGGAGGCAATGAGGTGCGATAGGACTCACAAACCTTGGACACGACGGCCCAATCCACGGGCACCATGAATAACAGCCGTCTGGAGACCATAGGTAGAGACGAGGCAAGTCAGCCGCATGTGATTGACAGATCTCTCGCTATGTAAGAAACCTAAGAAATGAGCAAGAGCATAAATTGGCGTAGGAGCATGTTCACACTGTGGCCATTTCACAGACAAAACCCAAGAAGAAAATAAAATGAGTATATACCCTATGATAACTATACACAGTGGCCATAGTGTGAACGCGCTCTTACACTTTGTAAGTATACCAACTTATGCTCAGCCTTTTAGTTATTTTGACACCCTCTCTGAGCTGGGTATTTCATCTATATAAGTTCCTATAGACGGGTGTCTGAACTAGTCAGATTCCTGTCCTACTATGCCCTTAATTCACATTGAGGTTGGTTGACACATTTTAAGGTTTTAATACTGGAGACCTCGTCACTGTATAACATGGGACAGTAGCCATGAGCGAGGTACTCATCTGTGGTGCCCTGGCACGTTACATGAAAGGGGTGGGGTCCTGGCTGGCTGTGTGAACTTATGCTGTGAGGGCATTGAGATGCATGTAACCGGTGTTGTAAGTGTGCCAGGACCAGATGTTTCACATTTCAATGAGGGAGACCACTATTCAAAAATAAACTCTTGACTGAACAGCAACTAGAGACAGCAGGAACACAGTCTTATGAACTTCCTTCTGTCATAGTCAGTAATGCTCTCTACAGCCACTATTTTGCACTATTTCACCACAACCCAGCTTTAACACCACAGTCTTCATGAACAAATGTCATTTACTTACTCTGAAGTTCCGCGTCCTGTTTCTGATAACGTGCTGCATTCATCTTTCCTTCAACTTTGACCAAGTTTCCTGTGCTTTTGTAGCTCACACATTCCCAAAACATAAGCGATCCACCTCCATACTTTACAGTAGGAATGGTGTTCCTTTCATCATAGGCCTTGTTGACCTCTCTCCAAATGTAACGCTTATGGTTGTGACCAAAAAGTTCAATTTTGGTCTCATCACTCCAAATTACCTTGTTCCAGAAGTTTTGAGGCTTGTCTCTGTGCTGTCTTGCATATTGTGGGAGAGATACTTTGTGGCATTTGCACAGTAATGGCTTTCTTCTGGCGACTCGACCATGCAACCCATTTTTTTTCAAGTGCCTCCTTATTGTGCATCTTGAAACAGCCACACGGCTAGTTTTCAGAGAGACCTGCATTTTAGCTGATGTTATTTGTGGGTTTTTCTTTGCATCCCGAGCAATTTTCCTGGCAGTTGTGGATGACATTTTTGTTGGTCTACCTGACCATGGTTTTGTTTTTACAGAGACCCTGATTTTCCATTTGTTAATCACAGCTTGAATGCTGCTGACTGGCATTACCAATTCCTTGGATATCTTTTTGTATCCCTTTCCTCTTTTATACAGTTCAATTACCTTAGATCCATTGACAATTCTTTTGCATTTCCCATGACTCACAATCCAGAAATGTCAGTGGCTGGATGAAAGATGCAAGAGTCTGTCTGGATCCCAGAAACTCACTCAGCTTTTATGCACACACACTGATTACAAGCAAACGGGTCACAGGTGAGGATGTTACCTTTAGTAGCCATTCAAACCCATTTGTGTCAACTTCTGTGCATGTTATCAGGCCAAAATCATAAGGGTATGTGAACTTTTGATCAGGGTCATTTGGATGTTTTGGGTTGTGATTATGATTTAAAAACAGGAAACACAATAGTTTGACAATAAATGGCTTCACCCAACCACTAACCATGAGTGGAGGAAAAGTTTTGGTGTTATCATTCATATTCTCTGAAAAAAGGCCAAGAAGGCAAAAATTCTGCCAGGGTATGTAAACTTTTGAGCACAGCTGTAAAGGAGCAGGATGGAGACACATAGGGGCCATATATGAGACACCTGGGGGCCAGGATGGGGGTCGTTATTACAGGAAGGTGCCAGGATGTAGGACATTATTACTGTAGGGGCTAATTAAGGGATATTATTAATGCTGTGATTTATTTTATTTTTGAGGATACTGTTTTCAGTGGGGTGTTGGAGGTCCTGTTATTGTGCAGGGTGACACTGTCGCTCTTTTTATTCGTCTGGCGTAGTGTAGAAGTTGGGGGAAAATTTACCACTATTAGCTGTTGAGGCTGTTTTTTTCAGGGAAACTGAGTCAACCGTACTCTAAATTTGATCTATAAAATCTGGGATAGGGTCAATGACATTCTCCTTATCAAAGGATTCACAAGCTATTCCCCTCTGTGTCACAATTCTAAACTAAGCGAAATAGCTAAACTAAAGGGCTTCGGTGAGTGGGAACGCAGAGGGATATTGCTATTGACCCATATAATACGTGACGGATCAATTAAAAATTTTGATCAGATTCGCTCTGGATTTGGCATTCTACATAGAGCCTTCTATCAGTATTTGCAGGTTCGTCATGCCTTCCAGACACAAATTAAGACTACTAAAGTAGATATCACTAATCACCTTATCTTAGATTTAATCGCTACAGCATCTAATATGAAGGGCCTTATTTCCTCCATTTATAGGATATTATTACCCTTGTATCTAGATAAGCATCCCATGTTGGTCAGATCAAAGTGGGAAGAGGATGTTGGCTCCATATCTGAAGAACAATGGAATGAAATACTAGAAACAACACCTACACTATCTCTATCTGAGTCCCAAAGAATGTCCCAAATTTTCCTTATCCACAGGGTATATAAAGGCCCCGTCTCACATAGCGAGATCGCTGCTGAGTCACAAGTTTTGTGACGCAACAGCGACCTCAGTAGCGATCTCGCTATGTGTGACACGTACCAGCGACCAGGCCCCTGCTGTGAGATCGCTGGTCGTGTCGTAATGGCCTGGACCTTTTTTTGGTCGTTGAGGTCCCGCTGACATCGCTGAATCGGTGTGTGTGACACCGATCCAGCGATGTCTTCACTGGTAACCAGGGTAAACATCGGGTTACTAAGCGCAGGGCCGCGCTTAGTAACCCGATGTTTACCCTGGTTACCAGCGTAAATGTAAAAAAAAAAACCAGTACATACTCACATTCCGGTGTCCGTCAGGTCCCTTGCCGTCTGCTTCCTGCTCTGACTGAGTGCCGCCGTACAGTGAGAGCACAGCAGAGCGGTGACGTCACTGCTGTGCTGTGCTCTCACTGTACGGCGGCACTCAGTCAGAGCAGGAAGCAGACGGCAAGGGACCTGGACACCGAAAGGCGAGTATGTACTTTTTGTTTTTTTTGGTAACCAGGGTAAACATCGGGTTACTAAGCGCGGCCCTGCGCTTAGTAACCCGATGTTTACCCTGGTTACCCGGGTGCTGCAGGGGGACTTCGGCATCGTTGAAGACAGTTTCAACGATGCCGAAGTCGTTCCCCTGATCGTTGGTCGCTGGAGACAGCTGTCTGTGTGACAGCTCCCCAGCGACCACACAACGACTTACCAACGATCACGGCCAGGTCGTATCGCTGGTCGTGATTGTTGGTAAATCGCTATGTGAGACGGGGCCTTAAGACACCTAATATATTGTTTAAAATTGGGGCTCGACTGAACTCATGTCCGAGATGCGGTATGAATGGGGCCCATCTGATACATATGCTATGGGAATGTGTTGATATAGGCCACTAATGGGTGGGGGTGACCTCCCTGATTAAACGAGTATTTGGCATACACATACAACTTGATCCTAGGGTGTGCATACTGGAGGAATTGAAAGCCATATACCAGGAGAGAGGTACTTACATTAAAAGGAACTCCATAAAACAGTTTATTAATATATGGGAACGGTGGCTGGTCACCCCTGGGGTGACATCTGTGGACCTACTCAGAATAACTGTATTAGACCGGTTGGCTATTTCGGCTTTTTAAATATTGCATATTGAGGACATACTGTATAGATACCAATTATTTTCTGTTCATAAACATGTTGTTAGTGAACATACAACCAATACTAGTTTTGGTATAACCCCTGTATTTAATAACGTGTAACCAGTCTTTGGGAAAATCTCCACTTTGACAAAATTGATAACTTTGTTTGACATGACCATGTGATCTGGTCATAGTATGGTGGTATTTTGTTTCTTGTATGGGGTATGATTCAGTCACTATGTGGTGGTAATATGTGATCTCGTCATGGTGTGGTGGTATGTGTTCCTTGTATGTAGTAGTATTCAGTCACTATGTGGTAGTAACATGTGGTCTGGTCATGGTGTTGCAGTATATGTTCCTTGTATGTGGTATTATTGGTCATTTTAACAAATGTATGTGACACATTCCCTTAAAGAAAAATAAACAAAAATATATCTAAAAAGTGTAGTGGATATTTTAAGAAATGTTTAAAATGTTAGAGTAGAGTAGGCCCTGCCAAAAGAGTCTACCTGGTGGCGGATTAATAAATCTTTTGACCAAAAGAAAAGCTGATGTGGTTCTATGGGGACTGTTAATGTGTGACTGGTGAGGACGTGGTGCAGAAGTGGATTTTTTCCAAGAGTGGGCAGTGGGACTGCGGAAGATTTGAGGGGGGAAGGCGGAGCTGGGTGGAGGCAGAGCTAGGGTGAAGCCTGGGTGGAGTCTCAAGGGAGCCCGAAAATTTTGCCAGCATGGGGCCCTGAAATTCCTAGTGACAGCCCTGAGGGCATTACTGCAGCGTGGCTGGGAATACAATGCGGGATTACAAGCGCACTCTGGTAGATTCACTACTGACGGCATTCCAACCTGACAGCGGGGTTCAGTGGAAGAACAAGGCAGAGGAGTAGACGGAGGAAGTCGCCAACACAGCTGTGGCATCGGCACCACCTTGAAATGGAGGATTAGCATGGCCAAAATATGGAAAACCTTCATCGGCACGCGACAACATCCGGCACCACCATCTGATATGGTCTGTATTAGCAGGAGGCAGCATTTCAACAACATTATGGATGAGTACATGACCACATGTCTCCACGTACTGAGTGATGGGTCTGCCCCATTTAACGTCTGGGTCTCCAAACTTGGAAAAATTACCTGAGCTTGCCCTTTACCTCTTGGAGGTGCTGACCTGTTCTTCGGCAAGTGTTGTGTCAGAATGTGTGTTTAGCATGGCAGGGGGTGTGATCGCAGACAGGCGTATCCGCCTGTCCACAGCCATCTTGGGCAAGCTCACATTCACTAAAATGAACCAGGCATGGATCCCACAGGACTTGTCCGTACCTTTAGCTGACTAGAGAAGTAGACCAGCCTTTGTTCATTCTATTTGCTATTCCCAATGTTTTGGGGCCTCCCCAAATTTAAAAAAAAACAAAACAAACAAACCTCCTCCTTGGCCTTTCCACCTTTTTTATGTTTTATTTATTAGGGAAATCACATACAATATACATAAAATAAATCCAGTATAATAAACTTACTTTGTAAATAAAAAATATTGTGAGTACAGAAGGAATAACGGTTATCCAGGAGATCCTCTGCGTTCGTATCCTGGAGGTCTTATTGATTATGTAGGGCATTTCAGAGCATGCTGAAAAGCTTTTCCTTTTTTAGTTAAATGTAATCAACAGATAAAAACAGAATAACATTAGTGGGTGTTAAAAGGTGGGTAGGGGTAACTAAGGGTACAGGAGGGTAGAGGAGTGGGTGCGTGGGGAGGGGTCGTTTAGGTGTCACCTATCTTGTGCTTTGACAGGTGTGAGATTCCTTCCAAACCACTCTGGAGCAAGATGTTGCAATGGGGCTGGCCAGATAATGAGATAAAGCCTTTTCCACCCTTAACGACATGTCCATCTCCAACGCCTCTTCAACCTCCACCTCGACCTCCGCATCCTTGTTCAAGATTGTTATTTTTTTTTACTCTGTTATTTTTAGTCAAAATCAGTGTTGGCCTCCTCTGCCTCTTCCACCTACAACACCATGTCCACCTCCACTCTACATAAAGTTATAAAATATGCTCCTCTATAGTATACTCCGCAGTACATGATTTTTTGCAGTAGTGCATTGTATTGGAGTCTGCTGCACTTTGCTGTGTAGTACAAAAAGCGATGCCAATGATTTCTTTCTTTTGGCCTCCGTTAGGTGAATGATGCCTGTGGTTATGCTTGTGTCTGCTTATAACTTCTCCCTCCTGTTTCCATATATCACCAGTCTGCTGCAGAGAGTTGCTGGTGATATTCACATTTTTCCCTTATGAAGGCTTGCAGCTGTAGCATTCGCTAACTTCCTCTCTGGAGCTGTTTGAGTAAGTTTGGTGTTACCTCTCTGTATCTGCTCAAGCTAAGTTCATTCCCCTTGTCTGTCTACCTTGTATCTTTAGTTTATAGTGGGGATTGACCAGTGCTCATCCCCTCCCTCTCCCTATCCAGGGCCTAGCTCATGGGAGAGACAGGGCTTAGGTTCCTGCTCGGCGATTGGCGAGGAACCAATTTAGGGACGGTAGGGCAAGTAGGGTGATATCAGATCTGCCTAGGGGTCTCCACTCACCCTTTCCCTAGTGTCTGGGCTTCCTTCCCCTCATCCCTACATGTTGCACTTAGTTTTCCCACACTGAGCATGACATCTGCTCTATATTAAATTACAATTTAAAATCCATCCTGATAGAAGAAGATACTTATCCCTTGAATCTGTTCCCCATTTTATTGCTGCAGCTCCGCGAGTCTCTGACTTGGGCCTTGGATTTTCTTGAACAAGTGCTATCCATGGTTTTCAGATAACACTCATACCTACGATATTTTATGGGGCCGTGCACATGTCCGCTTTTTTACTTGGACCGAGTGTTCTGTGGAAAAAATTGGAGACATGTTGGAAGATATTGGCAATACAAGTCTACGGGTCCGTGAAAAAAAATCAGACAGCTCTTGGATGTCATCCGAGTATGGTCAGATTTCATGGACTGACAGAATGGACCAGGTGGAGAAAGTTTTCATTTTTTTCTCCATGTCCGAGAAAAACTGATGCCACTCTGATTAAACTCTGATCAGAATAATCGGACCATTGTTCTTGGATGTGGAGAAATCAGTTGTGCTAACCTACACTAACAATAAGTAATGTTGTTACGACCACCAGTGACCTGACCGTAGGTTCAACTGACTGGTGGTTGGGACGTCATTACTTCTTGTATAGTAGAAAGTGTTGGAGCAGCAGTACTGGAGCGTAGAGCGGAGATCACAGAACCTATAGTATGTGCTCACCTAATGAGCAGATCATTATTTGTACGCTGTACGGTAGAATACCGCAGAAAGTGGCATCCTGCTTCCAGTCACAGTGACTATTAGCTTCCCACTGTTTTCTCCTTCCGGAGTGATAATAAGGTCAGGATGTGATGTCCTCTCCTGTATCTCACACCTCTTGAACATAGGCACTCACCATGGATGATTCATTGCTCATTTCCCGTCTCTTCCTCTTATTGCCTATAGCTTTGGAACTTTAATCCTATCATTATATCCAGAATAATTGTTGTTTCAGCTACAGTAATTATCAGGGAAGGCGAAACTACAATTTGTTATTGTGTAATCTTTTTTTTGCCAAATTAATCTATTTGCAGAATAAAGTATCTACTCAGCCGGTGGAGATCAGACACAGTCATTGTTCTCATAGATACAGCATAATATTATGTGGCGGAATTACTGATCTGTAGCGTCTGAAGCTTTAGTGTTTGCAGTTTGTGTACTGTCGTCATCTGAATAGACATTTTTATATTGTATGTTATATGTAGTTTATGTCAGATTTACTTTTTCTGGCTTGGTAATGCAATATTACATTTGACTTGCATACATTGAAGTAGCATGGGGCGAAGGAGCAGGGTTGATTGCCATTAGTTCCAAGTTCTATATGGGTGCAATGAGGGTCCATTGGGTGGCCGGTGAGCTAGATAAGTGAATAAAGCAGGGGCTGCTGCTTTGACATCTCGGTCAGTGCCGCTCCACTGCAGGTTACTATGTAGAATGCAGCAGTCAAGATGAGTTTGTTTTGGCTACTGTGCTCTGCATAGGCAGCAAGTGAAATGCCAACGGTCCCAGTACAATGAAGTAAGCTTTGTCATCTTGATCGCTGCCTGCGCAGGAGCTTATGATGAACTCACCTAGACTACTATATAATCTGCATAGGCAAAGAATGAGATGACACAGGCGGCACTATGCTACAGCTCCCAGCCTCTCCTCTCACTTGCAATTTTGTGAAAGGATAGACAAATCCCTGCTGGGGTAATTGTCACAAATATAAAAATGTGTCCTCTTTAAATAAAAAAACAAAAACAAAGCAAAAACCAATGAAGATTTTGACATTTTTTTCTAACCCAAACTACAGTTTACAGGTTAGGATTAGCCCATGGCTAGAGTTAGGACTAGGATTAGGAACAGGGTTAGGTTTAGTAATAAAATAGTTCTATAAAAAAGTAAAAAATAAAAAGTCAATTTTTTTAATTGTATTTCATCAAAAAACAGAAAATAATTAACAGGATTAAAGTCCAAACTACAATTATATCAGTATTTTCTTAAGATACAATACATGTTTGGCAGATGAGTGAACTCAGAAAGGACTAACTATCCAAGGGGTAGGGGGAGCAATATAATTGCCTTTCCCCAAGTGCTGCCACGGCCTACATATAGAGGGCCAGCACCTGAACTCCTGCCATCTAGTAAGGCCATTTCTAAGCTCCTTCATCCCAAGGTTCAGCAGCTGCATAGTCTGCCTCGATGGTGTAAGCTTTATAAGGTACCAGGTCCGATAAGGTCGTATATCAGCAAATAAACGACCCAAAAGACTCAACTGTAAGAATTCTGGTGAAAGGCAAGGACGTTCAGAAGATGATATTATTTTTATGGAAGATCTCCTCCTGTACAGTCCCATCGCTTCATCTTCAAAGCAGTGGTAGAATTGGCGAGGATGAGCGCAGCTCAGAGCGAGAAGATAGAAAAGTCAATATTTATCTTGGATAGAAGCGAAGAAACATAAACCACATGTGCAGAAACAGTGTGGGAAAGTCTGCTCACTACATGACGTGTCATATATACTAATTATGTGTCCTATGATGTATACTACATGATTTGCAATGTGAAGAAAATGTGAAGTAAAAAACAGCAACTTTAAAGCAAACATCCCTAAACAGTTTTTTGTTTGTGGTTTCAGATTGTTGGCCATTAGTTTGTTATATCATTATTTATTGTGGGACAACAAATACTAGGCTATGTTCCCATGATGAGCTTTTGATGTTGCAGATTTTCTGCACCTATGAAAAAAAATCTGTCAGATGATTTTTTTTTAGTATGATACTAATAGTATCCTGAAATAGGGCTTGGGCAGCCCTTTCAGAAGATAATAATAATAATAATAATAATAATTTTATTTATATAGCGCCAACATACACTCACTGGCCACTTTATTAGGTACACCTGTCCAACTTCTTGTTAACACTTAATTTCTAATCAGCCAATCACATGGCGGCAACTCAGTGCATTTAGGCATGTAGACATGGTCAAGACAATCTCCTGCAGTTCAAACCGAGCATCAGTATGGGGAAGAAAGGTGATTTGAGTGCCTTTGAACGTGGCATGGTTGTTGGTGCCAGAAGGGCTGGTCTGAGTATTTCAGAAACTGCTGATCTACTGGGATTTACACGCACAACCATCTCTAGGGTTTACAGAGAATGGTCCGAAAAAGAAAAAAAATCCAGTGAGCGGCAGTTCTGTGGGCGGAAATGCCTTGTTGATGCCAGAGGTCAGAGGAGAATGGGCAGACTGGTTCGAGCTGATAGAAAGGCAACAGTGACTCAAATCGCCACCCGTTACAACCAAGGTAGGCCTAAGAGCATCTCTGAACGCACAGTGCGTCGAACTTTGAGGCAGATGGGCTACAGCAGCAGAAGACCACACCGGGTACCACTCCTTTCAGCTAAGAACAGGAAACTGAGGCTACAATTTGCACAAGCTCATCGAAATTGGACAGTAGAAGATTGGAAAAACGTTGCTTGGTCTGATGAGTCTCGATTTCTGCTGCGACATTCGGATGGTAGGGTCAGAATTTGGCGTAAACAACATGAAATCTTTGGGATGTGGTGGAACGGGAGATTCGCATCAGGGATGTGCAGCCGACAAATCTGCGGCAACTGTGTGATGCCATCATGTCAATATGGACCAAAATCTCTGAGGAATGCTTCCAGCACCTTGTTGAATCTATGCCACGAAGAATTGAGGCAGTTCTGAAGGCAAAAGGGGTCCAACCCGTTACTAGCATGGTGTACCTAATAAAGTGGCCAGTGAGTGTATTCCGCAGTGCTTTACAACTTATAGAGGGGACTTGTACAGACAATAGACATTACAGCATAACAGAAATCACAGTTCAAAATAGATACCAGGAGGAATGAGGGCCCTGCTCGCAAGCTTACAACCTATGAGGAAAAGGGGAGACATGAGAGGTGGATGGTAACAATTGCTTTAGTTATTTGGACCAGCCATAGTGTAAGGCTCGGGTGTTCATGTAAAGCTGCATGAACCAGTTATCAGCCTAAGTATGTAACAGTACAGACACAGAGTGCTATTAACTGCATAAAGTGTATGAGAACATGATGCAAGGAACCTGATTATGTGTTTTGTTTTTTTTTTCTATTTTTAATAGGCCACACAGGGATAGTTAGGTTAATGCGTTGAGGCGGTAGGCCAGTCTGAACAAATGCGTTTTTAGGGCACGCTTAAAACTGTGGGGATTGGGGATTAATCGTATTAACCTAGGTAGTGCATTCCAAAGAATCGGCGCAGCACGTGTAAAGTCTTGGAGACAGGAGTGGGAGGTTCTGATTATTGAGAATGCTAACCTGAGGTCATTAGCGGAGCGGAGGGCAGGGGTAGGGTGGTAGACTGAGACCAGAGAGATGTAGGGTGGTGCTGAGCCATGGAGTGCTTTGTGGATGAGGGTAGTAGTTTTGTACTGGATTCTGGAGTGGATGGGTAGCCAGTGTAATGACTGGCACAAGGTAGAGGCATCGGTGTAACGGTTGGTGAGGAATATGATCCTGGCAGCAGCATTCAAGACAGATTGGAGCGGGGAGAGTTTAGTAAGAGGGAGGCCGATTAGTAGAGAGTTACAATAGTCCAGACGGGAATGAATAAGAGAAACAGTAAGAGTTTTTGCAGAGTCGAAAGTAAGAAAAGGGCGAATTCTAGAAATGTTTTTGAGATGCAGATAAGAAGAGCGAGCCAGTGATCGGATGTGGGGGGTGAATGAAAGCTCGGAATCAAGGATGACCCCAAGGCAGCGGGCATGTTGCTTTGGAGTAATGATTGAACCGCACACGGAGATGGCAATGTCAGGCAAAGGTAGGATAGTAGAGGGAGAGAACACGAGGAGTTCAGTTTTTGACATGTTCAGTTTCAGATAGAGGGAGGACATGATGTTAGAGACAGCGGTAAGACAATCACTGGTGTTTTCTAAGAAGGTCGGAGTGAAAGCAGGAGAAGAGGTGCATAATTGGGTGTCATCAGCATAGAGATGGTACTGAAGATGCAACTTTTATTGCTGCAGCCTCTCCAGCTTTATTGCTGTAAGCACCGGAGAACTTATAGCCGCACGCCTGCTAGACAAGCGCATGTAAATCTGAAAATGAATATGCTCCCCTACCTATAATTCCGCCCACCTCTGAGCACCTATGTCAGTGATAGTAAAAATCCGCTGTTTGCTACTCTCCTGTACACCTGCAGCCACAGTTTCTCTGACCTGGCATCTATGGTACAGCAGCGATCCCCTGCACAGTTCTCCATCCTGTGCATACAGTGGTACCATCCACGTGTCCCCTCCATACACTGTGTGGTACCTGCAGCCATATAGACTACTGAAGTTTCCGACTCTGGAACAGAACTATGGATCAGCTGATCATAGGAAGCTCCGCCCCACCAGTGTCATAGGCTGAGAGGGAGACGCTCCTGATTGGCTGACGTTGTCATTGGCAGCTGTACCTGTATAATAGCAGTGTGTGGTCTATATTATAGCTGACAGCAGGTGGTTGTTGCCTCACTTGTCTCTGGCGGTTGTTGACTCACTTGTCTCTGGAGGCTGTTGACTCACTTGTCTCTGGAGGCTGTTGACTCACTTGTCTCTGGCGGTTGTTGACTCACTTGTTTCTGGAGGCTGTTGACTCACTTGTCTCTAGGTTTTCACCCCATTTGACTCTTGTGTGGCTACATAACCCACATAAGCGCCTCAAATACCCTCTGAATAAGCTTCTTATTCGTTTCATTGAGAAAACAAGCCTAAAATGCACTTGGTGATATTTTTTTTTTCCATATGGGTTTTTCTCCCTGTATGGTCAGTTTTTTTCACGTACAAGAAACTGAGTTTCCTCAGTGACTTCGGTCAGAGTTTCTTCAGAGTTGTTGTGAATGTTTAGTCAGAGTTTTATCAGTTCTCGTACATGAAAAAAAAAAATTCTGTTCCTTCTCCTATCTAACAGTCTGTGAAAAGAAGACCGCACTTGGATGTCATCGGACTGATGTCCAATTTTTTTAGCAAACCCATATACTTGCACTGCAGATTTTGATCTGACACTTGGATCAATATCGGACATGTCTCCACGATTCTGCATGCACTGCTCAGTCTGAGAATCGGACATATGAACAGCCTAGTAAACTATACTAGGTACTAGTGCTAGCCATGAAAACCACGGATAGCACACGTATGAGAAAAAACTGACGTCAAAACATGACAATTATAAAAAAAAAAGGTATGTTAGGGTCTAATAATATCAAGAATAACAGCCGGGGGGGCACACAGATCCGACCACTGCCACCAGATGTGAAGGATAACAGCCGGGGGAGTTACGCAGATCCCACCACTGTTACCACTTTGTCACAGATGACACCGTTGAGATCACACAGATCCCACCACTGTCACCAGTTTGACAGGGAATACAACTACACTGTCTCCAATTGTCAGGACAACTACACAATTGGCTGACGAGTGATGGACGAGGCCGCGGCTGCTTTCACTACTAGGCCTATATTGGACTCACAGTGAGCGTATAGTATATACACCTCCGATTCCAATGCATATATACAGTATATACCCTGTACAATCACTGCCAGCTCTACACTAACAAAAAAAGAACCATTACTAGCTGCCACTACCAATGATTTATACTGGCCGTTTTGACACCCGTTACAGGTAGCGTATGACTTCAGGGGTGCGGCTAAGGCTACTTTCACACTTCCGTCGGTATGGGGCCGTGGCAAACCATCGGCCCAACGTACCGACGGACGTTATGCTAAAATCAGCACAACGTGGGCAGCAGATGCAGTTTTACAACGCATCCGCTGCCCATTGTGAAGAGCGGGGAGGAGGGGGCGGAGTTCCGGCTGCGCATGCGCGGTCGGAAATGGCGGATCCAACGGACAAAAAAACGTTCCATTGAACTTTTTTTGTCACGACGGAACGCAAAAACACGACGCATCCGTCGCAAGACGGATGCGACGTGTGGCAGTCCGTCGCAATCCGTCGTCCATTAAAGTCAATGGCAAAAAAATGGATCCTGCAGGCACTTTTGCAGGATCCGTTTTTTTGCCATAACGACAGATGCCTGAAAACGGAAGCGTGAAAGAGGCCTTACAGAGCAAAAGGAACAGAGCTATTACATTTTATATATTTAATCTGGAAAAGTGAGCAGTGTTTATGAAAAGTATGCAAGGATAATACAAAATGAGAACAAAACAATACGGTATATACAATTACATAAAAA
The DNA here is from genome assembly GCF_051348905.1 of Ranitomeya variabilis. Lineage (NCBI taxonomy): Eukaryota > Metazoa > Chordata > Amphibia > Anura > Dendrobatidae > Ranitomeya > Ranitomeya variabilis. The sequence goes on from NC_135233.1 coordinate 64,887,883, forward strand.
GGAATAACGAAGGACAATTACTAAATCTAATGCCATGGAAGTGGCTCTTATCTTTATGGAGGGAAGCACTCCGATTAAAAAATGGAACACTCTCACAGCAAACTGCAGACAGAGAGCTAAACTTTCATTTTTATTAGCTCAATGCTAATAAACATACCCCCTTCCCCATTGGTGAGCTCACATGTGGGTTGGTTGTGCTAGGTCGTTCAGAATTCCATGATATCCCCAACTTCCAGGATATCTTCGCCCCTTGAGGTCCCAGGCGATAGATATTGTTGTCATGCTTCTTATCGTGATTTTATCTTTCTATAGAGATGAAACATGGCCTGAATAGCACCATCAATTGGACCATTAAGTTGGAGGGGTTAGAATGGCATTATGGTGATGTGAGTGAATCCATTATGTTCGCCCCTTCTCTAAAACACCTAAAATATATCTCCCAGAAATATCGGATCAATGCAAAACCCCAATATTCATCACTGACCACTGGCTCCAAAACAAGATTCTTTGATCAGAGGAAGCCCTATCCCTGGGAAAAGTACTTTTCCGCCTCTGCATAAACAGATCTCAGATTTGTTGTCTTCTTCCCAGCAATTATCTCTGCTGTAATTATCTGGTCACTGCAGGAGGCCCCTACTTCAGTGAAGGGTGAAGGGTTAGCTCTCTTTTTATTCCCTAGTTATAATTATTTTTCTCTCTTCCCAGCTATAATTAATCCCATATGTCCAATGTGGAGTTCTTTCTCGCTTCCCATATGTTCAATATGAGGGGGTTATGTCCACTTCCTTGAGAGGTCTGTGTGTGTTTTCATTTTTCTCTATGACAGGTAACATGCAGCATTTTTGCTGTAAATTTTTCTGCACCAAAAATCAAAGTAAAGGAAGGAAAAGCACTGCATATAATATGAGCAATTTTAAAGCGTTTTTTACTTGCTTTTTGACCCCATTTATTTTAAAGGTGAAAATGCTGCAAAAAAAACGAAAACTGACATGCTGTCGTTTTCTAAAAATACTGAGTAGCTTAAAAAAAACCTCAAGAAACAAAAAACCTGCAATCATAGAGCGTGATTTTTGAAATCTTAATTACTTTTGTGAAGTGTGAACATACCTTTACAAATGTTTTACTGATTAAAAGATAAAAAAGGGTCTGGGTTTCCCTTCATTACTAAAGCCAGCCCATAAATAAGAGCTGCTGTGTTTCTGGATAATAAGGGAAAAAAAGAAAAGCAGATCCTTTTTTTAAAAAAATCCTGGATATCCTGTTAAAAATCTGTGGCCGACCGTAGGCATTTTCAGACTTTTAGCATGGATTTCATTTATTGCATTCAATAGATTTTTTTTTTATAAATTGCAATTTCCCAGCATGAGCCTTGGGCAAGGAATAATCCGTAGCTCCTGCTCCGCTCTCTGTTGTGCAGACCCATCATTAGTACAGTAAATGCAACATTTTTGATGCTCCTATTAATCCACATAGAGTATTACCTTGGTGTTTTGGGACATAAAACTATTTAGTGCTGCCTCTCGTAGACACACACACGGGGCTACGGATGCAGAATGTGTAATGAGATGTCTTTGTGTGAAAGGAGATGTAATTGAGGCGTCTTGTGCATCTTACAAGTAACCATTCAGCACAGTTGTGTTCAGTGAATACACAGCTCTAGCTGAGAATGGAATAGAGGAATGTGATTAGGAAGGGGCGAGCAGCTGGGTCAGCACCATGAATACGCCATTAATTCAGAGGCAGCTGGAGCAAATGTTAACTATCTATGAGCACTATTTCACAGCACTCACTGGCGGCGTATGAGACCATGGAAGGGTTGATGAAAAGTCTACTTGGTGGGTGAATACATACGCTGCAAATTTTCGGGCAGAATTTTCTGGGACTGAAAATCCGTTCCGGTCTGAATTGCAGTTGCAAATCTTTTGGTAACAGAATGTCACAAAGGAGGATTACATGGAGTCCTATGAGTTATGTAAAAGGAAAAAATGTTATTTAGCATCAGTCGTGATGGCAATGTTCAGACAAATACCATTTTTAAAATATGTGTCAGTCCAACAAAATGCCAGCACATTGTGCCAAAAAATCACTTTGACCTTTATTAATAGAACAGGAATACTAGGCATTAAAAATATATTACAAAAATAGGAGGAAAAATGACTGACGCGTTTCAGACTCCACGGTCCTTACTCATAGGCCATTATATACAAAGTGCATACACAACCCTTGTGCTACACCTAAACACACACACACACACACACACACTCCTCTGCTTCCTGCATGTGAAGTGCATAAAATATTATAATTCAGGATCATTCATCATGTTAAAAACAAAATTTGTATAGTTTAAAAACATTCTGAAGTTTGGAAGTTATTATTTCTCCATAGTATAGGGAGTAACTTTCCGAACGCTGGGGGTCCAACAACGAGCCCCCGCCGATCTTGAAGCTTTGAAGAACCCTGTGTGAATGGACCGGTGGTCGATTATGCGCACTGCTGCTCTATTCATTCTTACGGAGGTGGCAAAGACCAGCTGAGCACTGCACTCAACAATCTCCGGCGGACCGCTTTCGAATGAATGCAATGGATGTGTGCATGATCGACTACCACCCCATTCAAGCGGAGATCTTCAGAGTCCCAGTTCTCGTGATCGGTGGCAGCTCTCATGGTCGGAACCCCAGTGATCCAATGGATAGGCAGGATAGGCAATAGCTTCCAAACTTGAGACTAGCCCTTTAATAATGTAATATTAAATCTTGAAAATGGTTTAGACATTAGGGTGCAGTAAGAAGCCCGCATTTCTCCATGTCCAGGGAGATTCTTGACGGTTATATGCTTTCCAAACTTCTTAATAAAATTGTGCACTGTTGAAACTGGGACATCAAGGTCTTTGGAGATGGCCTTATACCTTTTGGAAGTCTTGTGTTTGCTAATAATAGCAGTTTTAATGTCCTCAGACAGCTCCTTTGTGGCCTACTATGTGGCTTTTTAAAACACTGAAGTCATCATTCATTGGCTAATTCATGTCACATGGGCACCAACAATTAATCACAGGTGATTCTCATTAGTGATTTACCACAGGCGAGTCAAAATGTGTTTCCATACTAATTTAATGTAAAGGGGACGATAGCGGTGTCACGTCAAGATTTAGGTTTTTCTATTTTTCCCTCCCATTGTTTTTTGCTTAAATTATTGTTTATCATTTGCTCTTTTGTATTTAACCCGAGTGCTCTATAGAAAAAAACTTTCACTTGATTAATTTTTTTCATGAGATATTTCACATTATGTACTTACACTTCATGGGTGCCAATAACAATGAGCATCCAAACATAAGAAACTTTGCAATAGATCTTATTGCATATTTCCCTCCCTCCGAAACAAATCATTCACTATGAAAAACTGCTAAAACCCTTTTTGGTCAAAGCAACATGGACTAGATGCTCACTTAGGGATCACAATACAGCTGCCTATTGAAGTCTATGCAGGGAGGAGAAGTGAAGTGAAAGAAACATAGATGGCGCTGCTGCTCTCTAGAGTTTATGTCAGCCACGTGCTGTATTCACATCCACACTGCTTAGTGCTACTGAATAATACCCTCCATGCTGCTTGTGTGTTCACTACAAAGTGATAGGGGAACAGTATCTCCTCTTTTCTTAGAACTGTGTATAGGAAAGGGGGATGTGGAGGACATCAAAGCAACTCAATGTTTTCCAATTGCCTGAAGACAATTAAAATATAGAGATAGAGTATGCAGAAAGGAAAAATGGTGAAAAATGCAGGATTATGGCAGGAAATAGTGTTATGTCTCTTGTGCACACACACCAACTTATTCTGCAAAGTCACCTGAAATGGCTGGTACACTTTAATAGATTTTGTACCGTGGTGCACTACAGAATCATATATTCCTCAGTCTTAGATCCCTTAAAGGACAGTCAGTCGTATCTAGGGTTTCTAGCACCCGGGGCAAGAATTCATTTTGGCACCCCTCCCCCTCCCCCAGGACATATGCGATTTGCACACTTAGTCATGTACCGATGAGCCTCTCTCCTTAATGCTCTCAATATTCAGTGAAAAACTGAGAGAAGCAGAAGAGAAGCTCGTTGTGACAGGACCATAAGTATGAAAATCACATATGAGTGAAGTGTCCATGTGACGACTACTGGAACCTGCAGAGCTGAATCCTGACATCGCAGCTTCTGAATTCTCACAACGCATACACTGCACATTTTTAGGATTCTCCCTTGCCGGTGGACAGTCATGTCAACACAAGTATGTGATTTGTATACTTCTGACCACATTCCGACTAGACGTGCCTGTCCTCGCTCAGTTCATTTTCAATGAGTGAGGTCACACATGTCTAGTCAGCACGTGACCGCATGTAAATCGCCAGCACAAGAGAATCCTGACAGCGTGCAGTGCGCACTGTGAGAATTCTGAAGTCTGCAGTCACAAAGAATGACTGCAGACTCATTACAGACCTGGACATCCCCTTTAATGCCCCTAACATAAATAAAAACATGAGTTAGTTAGTATCACAAATAACATGTACATCCAGGTACCTTATAGATGACGTCGTCTCTGGAGTCGTTCTCATTCTTTTCTTCATCTTGTCCAGACCCCATGATGAGTTTTCTCATCCACAGCTCGTCGCTGCAGACTTCCATCTTTTCTGCTCTTTTGCAGAAAATCTCCACATGATGCCCTTAAAGATATAAGTGTCATTATAATGCTCCTGAATAAAAAATTGCCTCTCACTATATTATCTGCACAAAATATGACCCCCACACTATCCCTCTTATGGTACATGCTCTTCACACTGACCTCTCCTTTCCATACCGGCTCCCTCTTCACACTGTCCTCTCACACTGTGTCCACCTATAGGGCTCAGTATTTATACTGTACTCTCATCACACTCCCCCTCCTTGGTATACTGTCCCCTCCTGGCTGTGCCCTTACACTGTCCCCCCATGCTACGCCCCCACTACTCAGTTTCTATTCTGTGCCCACTCACTTTTCTCCCCCCATGCTGTCTCCTCACACTATTCCCCCTCCCTCCTCATACTGTCTCCTCTCACATCCCCCTGTTCACCATACTGTCTCCTCATATATTTACCCCCTCACTTTCTATACTGCCTGCTTACCTGACTCCTCATACTATGTCTGCACACATCCCATCACCCTCACTCCCCGTACTCTGTCCTCATACATTTTTCACATTGCTACTCATACTGTGTCCACATACATTCCCCCATACTGTTTCCTCAGATATGCCCCCCATTCCCTAGTACTGTTTCCTCATACATGCCCCCTATTCCCCAGTACTGTTTCCTCATACATGCCCCCCATTCTCCTGTACTGTTTCCTCATACAGTATATGCCCATTATTTTCTTCTACCCCACGCCATCATTGCTCTCTTCACCACCTCCATCTTTGCCTTCTCCACCACCACTATCATTGCTTTCTCCCCAACCACCCCATAATTTCCGATTCCACATCCTCCATCATTTCCTCCTTCCCCAGCACTCCCATTATTGCCCATTCCACCACCTCCATCATTTCCTCCTTTGCCTTTTCCACCATATCCATCATTTTCTCTTCCCCCACCATCCCCATCATTGCCCTTTCCACGACCTCCATCATTTCCTCCTTTGCCTTTTCCACCATATCCATCATTTTCTCTTCCCCCATCATTGCCCTTTCCACCACCATCATTGTCCTTTCCGCCGCCATCACCATTCTTGCCCATTCCACCACTTCCATCATTTTCTTCCCCTCCAATATCAGTGTGCTTTCCACCACCACCATCCGTGTCCATTCTACCACCTCCACCATTTCTTCCCCCCCTCATTATTGCCCTTTCTACCACCTCCATGATTTCCTCCTCCCCCACCATCATTGCATTCTCCCCACCACCATCATTGTCCATTCCATTTTCCACCTCCATCATTGCCTCCCCCCACCCCCTTCATTGCCCATTCCACCTCCATCATTGCCACCTCCATCATTGCCCATTCCACCACATCCATCATTTCCTCCTCCCCCTCCATCCCAATTATTGCCCTCTCCCCGTCATTCCCATCATTGCCCTCGCCTCTCCTCCCTGTACACACACACACAAAACCATTTACGTCTCTGCACATTCACCCGCAGTGCTACGCATGCACGCACACACAACACACACACAGCACCTCTCACCTATATACACACACGCACAACACACACTCAGCACCTCTCACCTATATACACACACGCACAACACACACAGAACCTCTCACATCTATATATACACACACACAATTTACTACCGTTGCCCCTGGCCCCTGCTCCCTCCCTATCCTGCAGGCTCCATATAGCCGACCCCAACCAGCCCCCTTAAATTTCAAACATTATCTGATTCTTCGGTCGGTGTCTTCAGCTCCACTACCCCGCGGTCTGGAGCTGGAGCACTTACCACCAACCGCAACGCAGCCTGTGCCCCGCTGTGTGTCTGTGAAGAGTGATGTCAGCCGCTGCTGGCGCTTCACTGTTGCGGAAGTGCCAGCGGTGGTCAGCGCCTCAGCGGTCAGGGCTTACAAATGGATCACAAGGCAAGCCAAGGGTACTAGCGACAGTGTCGGCGGCCTCGCTGTACACTTGGGATTCGACGCGCAGCACTTTCTCTGAGCCGGCTGTCAATTTGACAGCCGTCTCAGAGAACGGGATTATCTCAGTGGGGGGGCGGCAGAATGCTGCCGATGAGGAGCCTCCTTGGACCGCCACATCATCAGGCTGCCCGCTGGCGCCCCCCTGTCGGCTGCGCCTGGAGCACATGCCCCGGCTGCCCCCCCTGGATACGCCACTGAGGACAGTAAACACCCACACCTCGTCGCATTGATTACATGACGATTACAGTATTACAATCCTATACTTATGGCTTGAAGCAAATATTCCTGAGATATGATACCTGGAAAAAAAAAATCAAACAAACGTTTGTACAACTGGTTCTATTAATCTTTATTGACTCTGAGGTCAAGAGGTATGAAAAGTGCCACAGAGTACAGACAGATTAATGACGTCTGTATTTAAGCTGGTTTTTCTGGTTCTCAGCATTGAAAACAGGCTCATAAATGTCCAAAGGAAATTCAGAACATTTGGGCAAAAGGTAGGATTGCAAGACCAAAGGATTTATTGTGGGAACAAAACCAAATCTTGTGCATTCGCTAAAGCATGGGTGGGCAATTAATTGTCCTGAGGGGTCACATGAGAGACCGTGACTGCTGTGGAGGGCTGAACTAATAGCTTGAAATTGATTCTGCTCTACATTAATATTAACAAATTGAATAATTATTTTTCATTAATTACATGACATAATATTGAGCAGAAGTAAGTATACTGGCACCAACTAGATACAGTATGATCCCACACACAGTCCTCCCTATATACAGTATGAGCAGTCCCCATATACAAGGTGAGCCCCCACACAGTCCTCTATATACATCATTAGCTTCCACATAGCCACTTTCTTCACAGTGTGATCCTCCACACACAGCCCCCTATATACAGTATGAGTCCACATAGCCTCCCTTTATACAGAATGAGCCCTCACACAGCACCCCTATATTTAGCATGAGCCCCCACACAGTCCACCATATATACAGTATGAGCATTGATATCAGGACTCCAGGTGGGGGAGGGTGGCCACATGGTGCAGCCTGTGGGCCAGTGTTGTCAGCTCTTCGGCCAATGTTTTCAGAGGGCTTGATGTGGTTCACAGACCAGACTTTTGCCATGTGTCCCCTAGAGCAAGAATCTCCAACTACAACATCACCCAGTTGTAGACCACTTCTCTAGTATGTTGTGTGGTCTACACTGGTTCTAAATAGAGAAGAACAAATCAATTTACAGGACCCTAATGCAACGGCCACATCAGTAATCGGTTGCCACTGGAAGAGAGCCCTGCGAATTGCCTCCTATCTGCCAGAATCCCTGGTGCCTCTTCTAATTAGTAGACTTGGAGCAAAGTCTTCCAAAGGTCAGGCCGCAAAGATGAAGATGTCACGCTTAGGATTCTGGTATAAAGTAGTTCCCAGGGCTCCAGTCTGGTGGCCATGGACTATTGATGTGACTACTGGAACTGGTGCCTGTGAACTGAGTGCTCATATCTCGTTCTAACAATTCCTAGTTCCTTCAGGTCATGTACATACCTAATCCTTCAACATCATGGCTGCACCATTGGATCAGATTCCTTGGTTTCCATCTAGCATGATGTCACATGGGCAAAGCAACATGAAATGCAAGGGAGCAAATTGGAGGGATCCAACCCAACTATAGATCCAACCAGGTACGGACTGGGGCTGAAATTCAGCCCTGGCATTTGAAATCACACAGGACCATGTTGTCCCCATCCCCAAGCAGCAGATGGGACTATATTACTAATATTACCCTGGATAGAGGAAAGCAAGATTTACTACATGACCAATATTTCTAATGATACCGTTGGCCTTGTGGGGTAACTGACTGAGTCAGCGACTTTGTGCTTCATCACAACTCTTAACAGTATGGGTGTCTTGAGAACACCGCGTCTGTTAACAACGTAGCAGACAAGGCAGCTCATGACCAGACAGGCCCTTCTGGGATTTGCCAGAATTGCCAGATGGCCAGTCCAGCCCTGGATCCAACCCAGTGTCGTAAAACTGACTGCAATCTTTTTTGGTTTTGGAAACAACTGCCTCTAGTTTGAAATAAACCAAATTTGAGAAATTGTCTTATTTTCACAAATTATTCACCAATTTTTATTTTAAAGAGGAATTTTCTATTTTTATCTCCTACCATAATGCTCTAATCGAAAAAAAAAATGTCTTATATGTTGGACTGAGGTGAAGGATCAGAATTTCATGTCTATTATCAAACTACATTCTGTAATTTATATGGCACAGCAGTCTGCTAGTGGGACACAGATGAATACACATTTTTTTTCTTTTTCAAGGCACAGTAGCAAAAATTAACCCCATCCCCCCCACCGAAAAAAAACCCAACTTTAATTAATACAGCATTAGATTGTCAAGGTAGAGAGCTTTCAATGAGAACCCAAATCATTTTGGTGCAAAATATTCTGTTAGTTTGTTTAAGGCAGTGTTCCCCAACTCCGGTCCTCAAGAGCCACCAACAGGTCATGTTTTCAAGATTTCCTTAGTATTGCCCAGGTGATAATTGCATCACCTTCACAGACAATAATTCCATCACCTGTGAAATACTAAGGAAATCCTTAAAACATGACATGTTGGTGGCTCTTGAAGACCGGAGTTGGGAAACACTGGTTTAAGGGCTCGTTCAGACCACATACGTGTTCTGTTCGTGTTAAAATCAGACAGCACATGGACAGCACGCCGACCTATTATCTTCCATTTTTTGGATCACACTCGCTTATTCAAATTTTTGCGTGTGCAAAAAAAATAAAAAATCGAATTCCCTACAGATAATTGGTATTGCATCCGATTTATGTGAACAGACTGCAATTATTAACATAGGAGACTGTAAATTTTATTACCTGCTTATGTATAAAATAGGATGTCACACAGATTGAATACGGATGAGAATAGTCTATATTTTCTGGGTAAAAATCAGACTATTTATGGCATGCTTGTCCGAACCTGGCCTTAATCAGATAAATGTTTCCCTTGCATTACCTCTATTACCTTATTACTTTCAGTCTTGTAAATAATTATTAAATAATGCTGTTCTGTGAGTTACCAGCTTCACTGAAATATTGAATTACAGAATAAAGTCACTTCTCTGTGTGGGAAACCACTGAAATTGTTTTCTATCAAAATCCAATACTTATTTAAATCTTCACGAAACCTAAGCTGGGAGCTAAATTTTTTTTGAAAAATCAGGACAAATTTTGTGTACATTTTTCTGGCGTAAAAAGTTAATGAGAAAATTTAGACAATTAAGGCAAAATTCAATCATCTGTGAAACACTGAGTTCAGATCGTGATGGCCACGAGTCTTCTGACCTCTACAATCTCATAAATAAGACAGATGGTCTTATGTCATGAAACACGTGGCCAGTTATGATAAACCTTCCCGGACCATATTTTATGGACATCTGAATTCGGCCTTATAGTTGATGGCCGCATTATAAGGTCTTAATAAAGGCACCTTATAGCGTCTATATTACAGTCACAAATTCTAAAGATATACTCTATGATGCAATTATGTTAGGTAATTAAACATGCAAATTGTCTCTTCAGAGAGGAAGAGGACTTTAACATCTAGTACCTATTGGAAGCAGCAATCCTAAAAGTCAATATTGACCCTTTAAAGCAGGGGTGGGGAACCTCAGGTCCCAGGGCCATTTACGACCCTCGATGACCTTTTATCTGGCCCCCGGGCAGATTCTCAGGGACCGCATTCTTGGGCAGGGAGGTGTATTTTGATTACAACCAGCTCATTAATTTCTTCTTGCTCTGTTACCACACACACACAATGTTCATGACTGAACACTGAAGGGCATGCAATGAAAGATTACGTCCTGACACCAGTGCCAGAGTCTGGATGTACTTTGTGAGCGGAGTCTGTACGGCCCCCGAAGGATGGTATAAATATCCAAATGGCCCTTGGCAGAAAAAATATTCCCCACCCTTGGTTTAAAGGGAACCTGTCAGCAGGATTGTAACATAGTAACATAGTTAGCAAGGCCGAAAAAAGACATTTGTCCATCCAGTTCAGCCTATATTACGTCAGAATAAATCCCCAGATCTACGTCCTTCTAAAGAACCTAATAACTGTAAGATACTACTAGTATTGTTATGCTCCAGGAAGACATCCAGGCCTCTCTTGAACCCCTCGACTGAGTTCGCCATCACCACCTCCTCAGTCAATGAATTCCAGATTCTCACTGCCCTAACAGTAAAGAATCCTCTTCTATGTTGGTGGAAAAACCTTCTCTCCTCCAGACGCAGAGAATGCCCCCTTGTGATCATCACCTTCCTTGGTATAAACAGATCCTCGGAGAGATATTTGCATTGTCCCCTTATATACTTATAGATGGTTATTAAATCGCCCCTCAGTCGTTTTTTTTCTAGACTAAATAATCCTAATTTTGCTAATCTCTCTGGGTATTGTAGTTCCCCCATCCCCTTTATTAATTTTGCTGCCCTCCTTTGTACTCGCTCTATTTCCATTATATCCTTCCTGAGCACCGGTGCCCAAAACTGTACACAGTACTCCATGTGTGGTCTAACCAGGGATTTGTACAGAGGCAGTATAATGCTCTCATCATGTGTATCCAGACCTCTTTTAATGCACCCCATGATCATGTTTGCCTTGGCAGCCGCTGCCTAGCACTAGGCTGCTCCAGGTAAGTTTATCATTAGCTAGGATCCCCAAGTCCTTCTCTATGTCAGATTTACCCAATGGTTTCCCGTTCAGTGTGTAATGGTGATATTGATTCCTTCTTGCCATGTGTATAACCTTACAATTATCATTGTTAAACTGCATCTGTCACCTTTCGGCCCAAGTTTCCAACTTATCCAGATCCATCTGTAGCAGAATACTATCTTCTCTTGTATTAACTGCTTTACATAGTTTTGTATAATCTGCAAATATCGATATTTTACTGTGTAAACCTTCTACCAGATCATTAATGAATATGTTGAAGAGAATAGGTCCCAACACCGACCCCTGCGGTACCCCACTGGTCACAGCGACCCAGTTAGAGACTATACCATTTATAACCACCCTCTGCTTTCTATCACTAAGCCAGTTACTAACCCATTTACACACATTTTCCCCCAGACCAAGCATTCTCATTTTGTGCACCAACCTCTTGTGTGGCTCGGTATCACACGCTTTGGAAAAAATCAAGGTATACCAAGTCTAATGAGTCACCTTGGTCCAGTCTATAGCTTACCTCTTCATAAAACTGATTAGATTGGTTTGACAGGAGTGATTCCTCATAAACCCATGCTGTGATATGTGCACAGTAACCTACTGACACTGACAGGTCGGCGCCGTTATACTGATTAGGCCTCATATGCAAGAAAAAAAACGGTCCGATTTCTGGACCGAAAATACGGAGTTAAAACATGTGATTTATCATTCCAACATCCGTATGACATCCATATTACAGAAGTGCTCTGATATTTGCACATCTCTTTACAACGAAATATCTTCCAAACACACACACACACACATATATATATATATATGTACATATATATATATATATATATATATATGTATATATATATATATATATATATATATAGCGCCCCCATGCGTAAGGGCAATGGGGTACTCGGTACCGGGTCTATCTCTCTCTCAGTTCTGGGGTTGTCACGGTGGCCCGACCAGGTCCGTGGCCCTTCTGAGGGGCGTCCAATTAGAGTAGTTTGTACGGTGTTCGTGACCCCACCTGTGGTATTCGGTCAGGGTGACCGACGCTGCTTAGGGGTCCACTGGGGTGATGGAATGGCAGCTAGATGGTATACCTTCCCACAGGTGAAGTATGTCCCCAGGGCTTCCCAATGTGTAGGTGGTGATGGTGGATGATGTAAGGCGCGATGAATAACGAGGACACAAAGGTTGCAGTCTCTTTACCTTTTACTGAAGACTTCAAGGTCCACAGTCCAGAGTACCGTTTACAGGGCAGGCAGAGTCCGGCCGGTCCGAAGGCACATCCAGAGTTCCATTATCCAGGTGGAAATCAGTATTTCCTACTAGCGCCTGTGTGTTGTAGTACCTCCCTGCTGAGCACCACGGGATAGTCCTCACAACTTTCGTGGATGTTTCTGATATTCTCTCTCTGTCCCCCAGACGGTATGGATAGGACAACCCGTATGACGGGGTAGGCCTGGAGCTTATTTATAGAGACCCTAGAGACGCCCCTCTCCCACAATTTGCCTCCTTGTCTTCTTAGGTATTTAGGTCGGGCAGCTAAATTGGAATTAACTGTCCTGCCGGTCTCTGAAGTAATACGTAGAGTCAGTTACTCCCTCGGTGTTCCAGCCACCGGCTACGCGCCTCAGAAGGAGGCTGCCGATTTCGAGGCAGAACTCCTCCCGGTATTATCTCCTTGTGCTGTGACTTCGTTGCTCACTCTCCACAATATACTTTGCTTCGTGTCCTTTCTTAGGATGCTGCCGCAATGGAGTGCAGGCGCAGCTCCGTAACGTTCTATCTCGTGCTTGACCTCTGTCTGCAGCTCAGATGTTCCTCCTCCTTCCCCTGTCTGCCTGACAGGTCCTCTCTGGGTCTAAACCAGGTAGCTTCCGACTCGATGTTATCGGGTCGAAGCCCAGTCTGCTTCTCTCTCTGACTTCCTATCCAACCCACCAGTTTTACCCGTGTGTGAGGAGTGCCCTAATAGATAGAAGCAATGCTCCCCCTGGTGGACTGGAGTGTGTGACTGTGATACCTGGTCAGGTGAACTCCTTTAGTACCATCAGACGTAATATCACTCCCCCTGGTGGAAGAGCGACATTACTGCAACGACCAGGACTCTAGCACTTACATAATAGATAGATAGAAAAGCCGGCAATTCCTGTGCGCTTACAGTAAAATCACACTGAAAGGTTACAATAGAATAGATAAAATCTATTATAAAAGTCTACACATAGCATAGAGATATATATCATATATATTTATATTTAATAGATAGCAAAAGCCGGCAATTCAATTACCAGCTTTCCTGCTAAGTCCCCCAGCTAAAAACATTTGCCCCCAGAAAAGGCGCATCTGTAAGATCTTACAGATGCGCCTTTTCTGGGGTGGCTGGGGGCAGATGTTTTGAGCCCGGGGGGGGGGGGGGGGTTGTGGAAATATCCATGGTCCCTCTCTAGGCTATTAATATCTACCCTCCGTCACTGCCTTTCCCACTCTGGCAGAGAAAATTGCGCTGGAGCCCACGCCAGTTTTTTCACCCTTTACTTTAACAGCTAGAGCTCCCAAATTTTACACACAGACTCTACTAACATTATTAGTGAGGAATATGTAAAAATCTAATGGATATGAAATGGATTACTGTATATAAACCATGTCTCATATCCTGTCGGGTTTGGAAAGGAGATAGCAAAATCCTGCAATTGAATTACCGGCCTTTCTGCTATCTATGAAACATAAATAATATATATATAGTACAGACCAAAAGTTTCGACACACCTTCTCATTTCAAGATTTTTCTGTATTTTTCATTGTAAATTCACATTGAAGGCATCAAAACTATGAATTAACACATGTGGAATTATATACTTAACAAAAAAGTGTGAAACAACTGAAATTATGTCTTATATTCTAAGTTCTTCAAAGTAGCCACCTTTTGCTTTGATGTCTGCTTTGCACACTCTTGGCATTCTCTTGATGAGCTTCAAGAGGTAGTCACCGGAAATGGTCTTCCAACAATCTTGAAGGAGTTCCCAGAGATGCTTAGCACTTGTTGGCTCTTTTGCCTTCACTCTGTGGCCCAGCTCACCCCAAACCATCTTGATTGGGTTCAGGTCTGGCGTAGCACCCCATCACTCTCCTTCTTGGTCAAATAGCCCTTACACAGCCTGGAGGTGTGTTTGAGGTCATTGTCCTGTTAAAAAATAAATGATGGTCCAACTAAACGCAAACCGGACGGAATATCATGCCGCTGCAAGATGCTGTGGTAGCCATGCTGGTTCAGTATGTATTCAATTTTTAATAAACCCCCAACAGTGTCACCAGCAAAGCACCCCCACACCATCACACCACCTCCTCCATGCTTCATGGTGGGAACCAGGCATGTAGAGTCCGTCCGTTCACCTTTTCTGCGTCGCACAAAGACACTGTGGTTGGAACAAAAGATCTCGAATTTGGACTCATCAGGCCAAAGCACAGATTTCCACTGGTCTAATGTCCATTCCTTGTGTTCTTTAGCCCAAACAAGTCTCTTCTGCTTGTTGCCTGTCCTTAGCAGTGGTTTCCTAGCAGCTATTTTACCATGAAGGCCTGTTGCACAAAGTCTCCTCTTAACAGTAGAGATGTGTCTGCTGCTAGAACTCTGTGTGGCATTGACCTGGTATCTATTCTGAGCTGCTGTTAACCTGCAATTTCTCGGACTGGTGACTCGGATAAACTTATCCTCAGAAGCAGAGGTGACTCTTGGTCTTCCTTTCCTGGGGCGGTCCTCATGTGAGCCAGTTTCTTTGTAGCGCTTGATGGTTTTTACAACTGCACTTGGGGACGCTTTCAAAGTTTTCCCAATTTTTCGGACTGACTGACCTTCATTTCTTAAAGTAATGATGGCCACTCATTTTTCTTTACTTAGCTGCTTTTTTCTTGCCATAATACAAATTCTAACAGTAGGACTATCAGCTGTGTATCCACCAGACTTCTGCTCAACAAACTGATGGTCCCAACCCCATTTATAAGGCAAGAATTCCACTTATTAAACCTGACAGGGCACACCTGTGAATTGAAGACCATTCCCGGTGACTACCTCTTGAAGCTCATCAAGAGAATGCCAAGAGTGTGCAAAGCAGTCATCAAAGCAAAAGGTGGCTACTTTGAAGAACCTAGAATATAAGACATATTTTCAGTTGTTTCACACTTTTTTGTTAAGTATATAATTCCACATGTGTTAATTCATAGTTTTGATGCCTTCAGTGTGAATGTACAATTTTCATAGTCATGAAAATACAGAAAAATCTTTAAATGAGGTGTGTCTAAACTTTTGGTCTGTACTGTATATATATAAATATATATATAATATAAATATCTCACTGACATATACATATCCTATATGTATTTATCTATTCTACTGTAACCTGTCAGTGAGATTTTACTGTTCACCGCACTGAATTCCCGGTTTTCAAAGGACACCGGTGCGTAAAAATCGGACAGCACTCGCATAGTGCGAGTGCTGTGCGATTTTTTTCTCGCACCCATTGACTTACATTGGCGAGTCTCGAAATGGGACTGAGAAAAAAAATCGCAAATGAGATGTCACCTATTGGTCCAAGTGCAATCCGATTTTCTTATCGGATTGCACTTGTCAGTTTTTCTCACAAGTGGCTATGAGGCCTCAAAATGATACCTGGTGCTGAAATCCGTCATGTAGTTATTGTTTAATCTTTATTTGTAGTTTTCAGTTAATGAGATTCTTGCGCTTCGAGGAGGGCCTGTGGGGGAATTTTTTTGAGGCGCCCTCTGGTGGATGAACTCATATGAACTCGAGCGTGGGAACTTTTCCAAGGCTGCAGTTCATGAGAACATCCAACAGAGGGCGCCTCACCGCAACTCAATGTAAGTACAGATCATTCAGATTTCCTTCATTCCCCGGGGATTACAGACATGAGCAGTGCTTTAGCGCAGCTCCTGCCCGTCAAATAATTAACCCCTTCAGATGGATTACTTCGTGGGACGTGACGGTTCATCTGAGGGTATGTATCTTGTGCGTTTATTATTTTGCCAAGCGAGGGTGTTCTGATGGATTGAGAGAGCAATAAAATACTAAAACAACCTGTGTGTTTATTTCATTAAAATAATTTTGAATAATGTGTGTGTGTTTTAACCCTTTCAGACAATTGGATTAATAATGGATAGGTGTCATAATTGACGCCTCTCCATTATTAATCTGGCTTAATGTCACCTTACAATAGCAAGGTGACATTAACCCTTCATTACCCCATATCCCACCAATACACGAGAGTGGCCAAGTGCCAGAATAGGCGCATCTTCCAGATGTGCCTTTTCTGGGGTGGCTGGGGGCAGATGTTTGTAGCCACGGGGGGGCCTATAACCATGGACCCTCTCCTGGCTATTAATATCTGCCCTCAGTCACTGGCTTTACCATTCTGGCGGAGAAAATTGCGCGGGAGCCCACGCCAATTTTTTCCGCCATTTAACCCTTTATTTGCGCAGCTACAGCGCCCACATTTTGCACATACACACTACTAACATTAGTAGTGAGGAATATGCAAAAAAAAAAAAGGGGGATATGAGATGGTTTACTGTATGTAAACCATGTCTCATATCCTGTCGGGTTTGTGCAGGAGAAATGAGAAGCCGGCAATTGAATTACCGGCTTTTCACAGATATTGCGCTGAATTAAATATAAATACAGTATATATATATATATATATATATATATATATATATATATATATATATATATATATGTGTCTCAATGATATATATATATATATATATATATATATATATATTACACACACATACTGTATATATGTTTTACCGAACATTTGAGCACATAAATCCATTAGATGTCGGTTTTGCAAGCCTGCGAGAAAATCTCGCAGTACGGATGCCATACGGATTACATACGGAGGATGCCATGCGCAAAATACGCTGACACACCCTGCCTACGGATCACTATTTTGGGAACATTTTTCCGTATTACGGCCGTAAAAAACGGACCGTATTGTCTTACGCTGAGTGTGACGCCGGCCTTACTGAGCCTTTCCAATTTGCAGCCGTGTTTCGGGTTTTGCCCCTCCTCAGTGCAAAGCATGAGATCTGATTTGGCTGTATGAGAGGCCTCTACTGAGGTTTGAGGGTATGTTCCCACGGTCAGTAAACGCTGCGGGTTGGACACTGCGTACATCCGCAGCGTTCAGATGTTACAGCATAGTGGATGGCATTTCAAGAAATCCCATCTCCACTATGCGTGCTGGGATGTCCGCAGCTTCCCTGCAGAGACAGACATGCGGCGTGTCTTTACAGACCGCAGCATGTCTATTTATCTTGCAGAGACGCTCAGTCTCCGCAAGATAAATATCACCCGTCCAATGTATTAGGCATGGTGATTCCGCACGGTTCAATGAACACACATCTGATCAATGCTCACATTAAAAAAAACAAACTAATAAATAAAGCAATTCTGTTTGGCTATCAGTATTGTGGTTCCAGCGCTTACATCCCTATATACAGTGGCATGTAAAAGTGTTGGCACCCCTGATCAAAATTACCGTTACTGTGAACAGTTGAGCAAATTGAAGATGAAATGATCTCTAAAAGGCCTAAAGTTAAAGATGGCACATTTCCTTGTATTTTAGGCAAAAAAATACATACACTGCTCAAAAAAATAAAGGGAAAACTAAAATCCCACATCCTAGATATCACTGAATGAAATATTCCAGTTGTAAATCTTTATTCATTACATAGTGGAATGTGTTGAGAACAATAAAACATAAAAATTATCAATGTAAATCACAACTAATATCCCACGGAGGTCTGGATTTGGAATGATGCTCAAAATCGAAGTGGAAAATGAAGTTACAGGCAGATCCAACTTCAGTGGAAATGCCTCTAGACAAGGAAATGATGTTCAGTTGCGTGTGTTGCCTCCATGTGCCTGTATGACCTCCCTACAATGCCTGGGCATGCTCCTGATGAGGCGGTGGATGTTCTCCTGATGTGTTCAATCGGATTCAGGTCTGGGGAATGAGCCGGCCTGTCCATAGCTTCTATGCCTTTATCTTGCAGGAACTGCTGACACACTCCAGCCACATGAGGTCTGGCATTGTCCTGCATTAGGAGGAACCCAGGGCCAACCGCACCAGCATATGGTCTCACAAGGGGTCTGAGGATCTCATCTTGGTACCTAATGGCAGTCAGGCTACCTCTGGTGAGCACATGGAGGGCTGTGCGGCCCTCAAAAGAAATGCCACCCCACCCCACCATGTTGCAGGCAGAAGATTGCTATCCACGGCGTCTCCAGACTCTGTCACGTCTGTCACATGTGCTCAGTGTGAACCTGCTTTCATCTGTGAAGAGTACAGGGCACCAGTGGCGAATTTGCCAATCCTGGTGTTCTGTGGCAAATGCCAAGCATCCTGCACGGTGTTGGGCTGTGAGCACAATCCCCAGCTGTGGACATCAGGCACTCAGACCATCCTAATGGAGTCAGTTTCTAACCGTTTGTGCAGACACATGCACATTTGTGGCCTGGTGCAGGTCATTTATCAGGGCTCTGGCAGTGCTCCTCCTGTTTCTGCTTGCACAAAGGCTGAAGTAGCGGTCCTGCTGCTGGGTTGTTGCCCTCCTACGGCCCCCTCCATGTCTCCTGGTAGCGCCTCCAGGGTCTGGACACTACTCTGACAGACACAGCAAATCTTCTTGCCACAGCCCGCAATGATGTGCCATCCTGGATGAGCTGCACTACCTGAGCCACTTGTGTGGGTTGTAGAGTCCGTCTCATACTACCACAAGTGTGAAAGCACAACCAACATTCAAAAGTGACCAACACATCAGCCAGAAAGCATTGATACTGAGAAGTGGTCTGTGGTCCCCACCTGCAGAACCACTCCTTTATTGAGGGTGTCTTGATAATTGCCAATAATTTCCATCTGTTGTCTATTCCATTTGCACAACAGCATGTGAAATTGTCAAACAGTGTTGCTTCCTAAGTGGACAATTTAATTTCACAGAAGTTTGTTTACTTGGAGTTAGATTCTGTTGTTTAAGTGTTCCCTTTATTTTTTTGAGCAGTGTATTTTTATCTTTTACATTTTAAAAATTACAAAAAGAAAAATAGGCCGATGCAAACGTTTAGACACCCTGAATGGATAGTACCTAGAAGCACCCCTTTTTTAAAGTATCTCAGCCTGTAAACACTTTTTGTAAGCAGCTAAGAGTCATTCAATTCTTGTTTGATGAATTTTCACCCATTCTTCCTTGGAAAACTTTACCAGTTCTAGGAGATTCCTGGGACGTCCTGCATGCACTGCTATTTTGAGGTCTAGCCACAGATTTTCAATGATGTTCAGATCAGGGGACTGTGAGGGCCATTGTAAAACCTTCAGCGTGCTCCTTTTTGAAGTAGTCTATTGTAGATTTTGACATGTGTTTAGGCTCATTTGTAGAAGCCATCTTCTTTTCAACTTCAGCTTTTTTACAGATGGTGTTTGCATCAAGAATGTTGGAATTTCATTTAATCCATTCTTCTCACTACCCGTGAAATGTTCCCAGTGCCATTGGCTGCAATACAACCCCAGATAGATCCACCCCCATGTTTAATGGTTGACAAGATGTTCTTTTCCTGAAATTCTGTGCCCTTTTCTCCACACCTATCTTTGATCATAATGGCCAAAGAGTTCTATTTTAACCTCATTGATCCTTAGGACTTTTTTGTTCTTTTGCAAACTTCTGAAGCTGAATTTTATGTTGGAAGATGTGGGAGAGGTTTTCTTCTGATGACTTTTCCATAAAAGCCATGTGTGCAGCTGTCTCTGAACAGTAGAGCAATGTACCACAATGCCAGAGACAGCTAAATCTTTCATTTCTTTTGTAGTCAACTGTGGGTTCTGATTTGCCTCTTGAGCAATCTTATGAGTAACTCTCACTGAAAACTTTGCTTGGTCTTCCAGGCCTGATCTTGAACTTTTCTGTTCTTGTTAACTGCCATTTCTTAATTATATTTAGAACTGGGGAAAGTGAAACTTGAAAACACTTTGCTATCTTCTTATAGCCGCCTTTTGCTTTGGGGGCCTCCACCATTTTCAGAGAGCTAAGCAGCTGCTTAGCAGCACCCCTGGCTGGGTTTTTTTGGTACAAGGTAAGAGTTTACTGGGTTCTTATAAAGCTGGAAAATTTCCATCACCTCACCTTTCCTAACTATGATAGTGAACAAGCCACAACCCTAACAGGCTAATTAAGGTGTGAAACCATGGTCAAAAGGTGCCTGAGCACACAAATCTCCAAGGGTGCCCAAGGTTTTGCATTGGCCCTTTTCTTTTTTTGTAATTTTAAAATATAAAAGATTTTTTTTCGTGCCTAAAAAATACAATCTAGAAAATGTGTCATCTTTAAATGTAGGCCTTTCAGAAATCATTTAATCTTCAACTTGCTTAACTGTTCACAAAATCAGTAATTTTGACAGGGAAGCCCAAACTATTACATGCCACTGTAATGATTTTTAATAATATATTCTTAAATCTTGCAACTGCTCTGACCATATTATTATCTAACTCACATGAGCAGAGGATTAGATAGGGAAATGATCAGGATAAAGTTTAATATATGCTTTACAATACATTAATCATTCACATGGTAGGTTGTAGTTATGAAATAGAACCGCCTCTGACAACTGCAGATAATCGAAATGAAATCATGGAATTTCCAGATCTCAAACATTGGTCTTATAATTGATTCATCCAATCCCAAATCGATCATACTTTGTGGTGCTAGAGGTGTTGTAAAAGGTTGAAAAAAAAATTCAATAACTTAAAGGGACTGTCAACACAGAATGACTGTTCAAGCTATAGTTCAAAGTACAGGCACTTGGCAGGGCCAAACATTCCAGCGTACCTTCCTGCCTTCTTGGTTTTCATCTATCTCTGCCCTTCCCTGGCTCTAAGAAGCCAGAGCCATCACTCAAAGAAGAAAAGGATGGAGATGGAGTGAAAACAAGTAGGTGAGAAATTGTAGTTAAAGTTGTCTGTCAGTGTTTTTTTTTTTGCAAAGCTGCTCAGTTTTTTTTTCTAAATCAAGTTGGAAAGTTGGTCAAGCCGCCATACACATTAGATAACGGTCAGCCATCTCCCCCCCCCCCCCCCAAGTTAGCCAAACACTTCTGTGCACTCTATCGGAGCCACTTCCAGACTTCTCTGGTATCGGATTATCTGGGGAGAAACAAAGTATCGGCCTTTGAAATCCCAACAGGCCGAATCCTTCTCTCGACCAACATCTATTGCGGAAGAGTCGAAAGGCCTCCATACATATTAGACTTTTCGCCAATCCCACCGATATTAGGAGACTTTAGTCAAATGTGTATAGGGCCCTTAACTGTACCCAGAAGATCCTTGTTTTACAGCATAATCCGTTCGCATAAGTGATCCAAGGCAACACATTCTCTTAATTTATGAGCGTGATCTCCAACCTGTGGCTTTTGGTCAGAGTATGAAGGGAGTTGTAGATTTTCAAGAACTGGGGAGCAACGGGTTGAAGACCGCAAATGGTTTGAGATAATGGATCCCTGGAAATGGCAATCACCAACAGGTCTTAAATGGGTTGTCCAGGGTTAGGAGTATCATCTCTAGGATAGGTAATCAATATCAAGTAGGTGAGGGTCCAACGCCCAGTACTCCCATGGTTCATCCGTTTTCAGCTTTAGCGGCGGTTGGTAGTAAGTAATGAATGGAGCCGGAACAGCACAGCTCCGAATACTGTGTATAGGAAGCTCAGCTCCTAAGTGTCAACCAGAAAGAAAAGTGGGCCTACATTTTAATCTTCGGTATGTACACCACTGAACTGAGCTTCGCAGAAAATATGTGACCGACTACAAAAAAAATATTTTTCTACAATTGTTTTTACGAATGCAGCCACATGGCTTTTTCAGCGATAAATACTTAAATAGTGATGAGCAAATGTGCTCGGATAAGGTGTTATCCATGCTCGTGTGCTAACCGAGTGACTTCGGCGTGCTCGAATAATATGCTGGAGTCCCCGCACTTGCATGTCTCACGGATATCCGACAGCCACAACACATGCATGGATTGCCTGTTAGCAACTTTTTTGCCAATGGATTACTGCATGATTCATTCTATGGAAGATTACTGGACATGTGAACATAGATGTAGGAGTCTAGTATTGTGCTCACTGTTCAGTGACTTTATAGCATTCACAATTATTATATACAGTGGGTTAAATAAGTATGTAATACACTACCGATTTTGCAAGAATAAAGGTCAGTAATTTTCATCATAGTCACACTTCAACTGAGACAGAATCTAAAAAAAAAAAGAAAATCCAGAAAAATCACATTGTATGATTTTTATATAGTTTGCATTTTATTGCATGAACTATTTGATACAACAGAAAAATAGAACTTAATATTGGGTACAGAAACCTTTGTTTGCAACCAGACGCTTCCTGTAGTTCTCAACCAAATTTGCACACTGCAGTAGGAATTTTGGCCCACTCCTCCACACAGATCTTTCAGGTTTCAGAGCTATCGCTGGGCAACATTTCAGTTCAGTGTCAGGTCCCTCCAAAGATTTTCTATTGGGTTCAGGTCTAGAGACTAGCTACGACACTCCAGGACCTTGAAATGCTTCTTATGGACCCACATCTGGCTGTGTGTTTTGGCTCATTGTCATGCTGGAAGACCCAGCCACGACCCATCTTCCATTCTCTTACTGAGGGAAGGCGGTTGATGGCTAATATCTCACGATACAGGACCCCATCCATCCTCCCTTTAAAACAGTGCAGTCGTCCGGTCTCCTTTGCAGAAAAGCACCCCAAAAGTATGATGTTTCTCCCACCATGCTTCACAGGTGGGACAGTGTTCTTGGGGTTGTACTCGTCCTTCAAACACGGCAAGTGGAATTGATACCAAAAAGTTCTATTTTGATCTCATCTGCCCACGTGACCTTCTCCCATGCCTCTTCTGGATCATCCAAATGGTCATCATTGGTGAAATTCAAACGGGCCTGAATATCTGCTGGGGTGAGCAGGGGGACCTTGTGTGCTCTGCAGGATTTTAATCCATGACAGCATAGTGTGTTACTATTGGAATGTTTGAGACTGTGGTCCCAGCATTGACCAGATCATTCTGTGCAGTTCTGGGAGGATTCCGGACCTTCCTCAGAATCATCCTTACCCCACGAGGCAAGATCTTGCATGGAGCCCCAGACTGCGGAAAACTGACAGTCATCTTGTGTTTCTTCTATCTTTAATAATTGTGCCAACAGATGTTGACTTCTCACCAAGCTGCTTGCTTATTGTCCTGTTTTCCAGCCCTGTGCAGGTCTACAATTTTGTCCCTGGTATCCTTAGGCAGCTCTTTGGTCTTGGCCATGGTAGAGAGGTTGGAGCATGACTGATTATGTGGACAAGTAACCAGTTAAAACAGATGCAAAACAGGTAATGAGTGTTGCGTAGGAGGGCTTCTTGAAGAAAAACTAACAGGTCTGTGAGACAATTCGTGCTGGTTGGTAGGTGATCACATAATTAAATTGCATTTTATTGCATGAAATATGTAAGTGTATATACAATGTGATTTCCTATATTATTTTAGGTTGTCTCAGGTGAAATGACGATAAAAATGACAGACCTTTATTCTTCGTAGGTGGAAAAACTTGCAAAATCAGCAGTGTATCAAATACTAATTTTGCCCACTAATAAATAAAATGGAAAATTAAGTAACAAATATTTTTTCTTTTTAGAAAATTTAATGATCTGATGTAGGTAGGTCACCTTCTGAGAACACATTATCTTCAAGCTGGCCATACATTTTAGATTAACCTTTGCTGAACCTGCCTGCAGGCTCGGGGGACCATCTAATGTTTATGGGAGCCTCCAGATTTGCCTCCATTGGCAGATGTCAGAAGAAAAGGATTGAGCAGTTGGTTTCAGACATGACCAATCTTTTTGCACCTGTGGGAAATATGGTAACCTATTTAGTGGCTTATACATGTATAAGTATAGGAAGGAGGGGGTGGAATTTTCACACTGACCGCTAGGCCTTAACATAGACTCCTACATCCTGTTGGGCACATGGACACTCGCAGGGAGGAAGATCGTAGGTCCACCAACCCAGTTACTCAACGTGTATGGGTTCTCTTATTAGAGCAGTTCCTAGGAGTCAGCATGCTTAAACACTAAGAAAACTGGACGCTTAAAAGTAGAATGTCAAGTTTCACATAATTCATTTAATATGCAAAGATACTTAAGGTTTCTCAGTAACTGCCCCATAGATATTTTCGATGTAGGTTTCATACACAGTATGCTCGTCTGCACAAAGGGCACCAATTATGGCTTAGCTCTAAAACAGAGTTCTTGTAGAAGGAATGCTTTATAAATGAGTGAAATAAAAATGCTCCACCTAATACAGAAGATATTCCGGATATCTCTTTAAGTGTGGATACACATTCACCAATGTACAGGCTGCAGGTGTAAACTGGAAACAAAAGGCATACTAATAATGCTGACCAGAAATTGCATAATTTAACATTCATATCCAAATATGTCGCCACGGCCGCCACAAAAAGCAAGAGAAAAATGACTTCATAGACAACTACAATCACAATCTTTTTTATGCAGTAAGTTAATGCATAGTAAGACATTTTTATCTTTTTTTCTTTTTTTAAATAAAGTTTTTGTAAAATCATGGATGGTTCCCATTGACCCGTTCCAACCCCAATGCCCATAAAAACTTGCTTATAACTTCTGCTAGTAAAAGCCGGATCTCCTTGTCAAAGAAAATAAATTATGCTGTAAATGAAATAAAACTCAATCTTACAGTATGGACTCTTTACACACACACACATATATTTATATATATAAAATAATTGAAAGTTATTTACATTTGTGAATACAAAGTAGCTCTCGGGTGCGGTAGAAAGCTTAAAGTGTATTTCAGAACAGAGATGCCAACCGTTTTTTTTTCTTGCAATATGCAAAAGAAAGGCTTCCCATAGATACCGTATTGGCTTTAAGAAGACCTATCGGTAGATGAACGGCAACCAGTTTTTGCTCTTATTTTATTCCAATCACTCGGAGTATTTTCTTTTTTTTAATCTGCCATATGGTTCCAGAGATATAGGCCTGTTTACTGAGAAATTTCATGGTCTTTAGAAGAGGATGGTGCTTGTAGGGTAATAATGCAGAGCAGCCTAAAAACACGCCCCAGAAGATCTGCGAGCCACGCCCCAGAAGATCTGCGAGCCACGCCCCAGAAGATCTGCGAGCCACGCCCCAGAAGATCTGCGAGCCACGCCCTCTTGTAAAGACCATAAAAATTAGCGCTACATAAAAAGGTCATATCTGGAACCGTATGGTGGATTTTAAGGAAACAAACAATGAATGCTCATGGGAACAGTGTGAATAAAAATAAGAACAAAACTGGTCACTTTCGACATGGTAACAGATCCGCTTTAAAGTCAGCTTCCACCTTTTAAAACAGCTATTCGCGGTGCAAAATTCTGTGCTAATTTCTTAAGACCATTAATTATACAGAGTAATTTGAGCCTTTAATGGGTAGTCCAATTAAAAAAAGGTTCTCCCTGTGTTCATACATATATAAAACAATACATGTTTCTATGTCCACCCAACTTCTGGGCCTCCTGGCCCAAGCTAACTGCATCATGTAAGCCAAAGAGGCAGTTAGTTCAGGTCAGTATTGAAGGTGGTCAGGCAGGGTCTTGTGATCAGCGCATGCAAAGGGTTTCATGGACATTGACAGCTCAATTTATAATGCAGGCATGTGACCATTTCTGAATGTGAAGGGAGCTGGCTAACCGCTCATATTAATTAAGGCATTAACCATACGCCTATTTTCGATTTTGTACCTGCAAACAGATCTGTGAAAAACATAAAATTGACCACAGCGAGAATGTGCTAATTTTTACCTCAATCTCTTTCAAGTTATAACGTTTTTATTTTTGTGTCTACATAGCAATGAGTTTGTTTTTTTTTTTAAATCGCTTTGTAGAGTATAATGTTTTAATGATATAATATACACATATAATGTTTTGGTTGATTTTTATAAAAAATTTTGGAGGAATTGCAGTGTCGGGAAAAATGACAATTCTGGCGTTTTAATTTTTACTTTACGATGTATGCTGTATTAGATTAAATAATTTTAGATTTTGTTATAAGGAAGATTTATTGACTTGGCATTACCAAGTGTTTATTTTACATTTTTATGGCTTTATCTTTAATAGGAGAAAAAGGGAAAGTTCAATTGAAAAAAAAATAATTTTTTAGTCCTCATAAGGGGCTTGAACCAGCAAGTTTGATAGCTTGTTCTATACATTACATACCTAAACACTAGTGATGAGCGAATATACTCGTTACTCGAGATTTCTCGAGCACGCTCGGGGGTCCTCCGAGTATTTTTTAGTGCTCGGAGGTTTCGTTTTTCTTGCCGCAGCTGAATTATTTACATCTGTTAACCAGCATAAGTACATGTGGGGGTTGCCTGGTTGCTAGGGAATCCCCACATGTAGTTATGCTGGCTAACAGATGTAAATCATTCAGCTGCGGCAAGAAAAACTAAATCTCCGAGCACTAAAATAAAATACTTGGAGGACCCCCGAGCATGCTCGAGAAACCTCGAGTAATGAGTATATTCGCTCATCACTACTAAACATGCGTTTGACTTTTTTTTTTCTTCTTGATATCACTGTGGGCAGGGTTATGGGGTTTACCTAAGTTTTTGTCCGATTCGTAATGTGTGACATTTTGAAAAGTTGTAAAAATATTTACACAATTGTAACTCCAAGTCCCACCGTGGAATAATTTTATGTAGACCAGCAATTTTTTATATGACTTTTTGAGTTAAAATGCCGCATAAACTAGCCACTACTTTTTTTTTTGGGCAAGAGTCACCCGTGAAAGTCATTTTGAAAAATTTGGTGCGAAAAAGAGCAACAAGTACCATCAGCCAGGTAACTGAAACCCTAACAAATGATTCAATCAGGGCCAAAGTTGCTGAATAATGCCACTATGTGGCGGAGATCCACAGGAATTTCAACCCATCCACATCCCGCCGTGATCGGAATAGTGCTCCTCCGAGAGCGCACCCCTTAAATGTTACCATCAGACATTTAAGGGATTAATGACCGCGATCTCCGATCACTGCCAGCTGTGTAACACATCTGGCATCCGTCAGGTATGATGCCGGCTCGGCTCAGCCCGAGTGTTCCATACACCCACACCTGGCGTGTGAAGTAAATGTATGGCGGGAAGGGGGTGAAAACCATATGTATGACCAGCCCTAATTACTAAAGCCAGACCCTTTTTCCATGTATAGGCAGAGACAAAAATGCTGGAAGTAAAGCTGCCGGGACCAAGATTGTCATCAGAGCAATGGGAGACATGAAAAAAAGTTTTATATATCATTTTTTTTTTTCCTTAAGAGCCCTTGTAAGGCACAGGCTTTTTTGTTTTTTTATCTCCTCTTTTTGATAAGCTATAACGTTTTCTATTTTTCCATTGACAGCCATACAAGGGCTGTTCTTTTACAAAGTTGTTTTTGTAGTCAAAAGGTTCGGTCTTCAATCTAGGATTATAAGGAATATTTAGAGCTTTGTTAAAGGGGTATTCCCATCTCCAAGATTCTGTCCCACTATTTAGTAGGTGTAATAACAACAACCAACAATAATAATAGCAAATACCTCCAATTAGAAATGTAGTATAGTTCCTCCAATTCACTATGTTGCTTACCCCATGTTCAGGGCATTGCACTAGCTTCGATAAGCACGTTTACGTCAGCTAAGTGTCACCGAGTGGTTGTAACCGTGGATAGGCAAGCTACTGCAATGCCTGCACATGGTGTAAGTAACAAAGCAAATCAGAAGAACTATACTACATTTCTAAAATTGGAGGTATTTGGGAATATTATTACTACTACATATTGGGATAAGATTTTGGAGATGGCAATACACTTTTAAGCTGCAATTATCATAATGATATATTAAAAGGTTTGTCCTAAGAAAAAAATCACGTATCCCACCAAGTAATTTGATTTAACAGTGATCCAGTGTTCAGAATCCTCATCTCTTGGCCAGATGCCCTTACTGCCAGGGATCCCCAGATTACCACCGATTGTTGGGGTTCTTAGCACAAGAACGTCTTTAAGAAGTGAATCAGCACAGAATATTGAACCAATTGAAATCACAAAAAAGGTACTTGAGGGTGTTCATTTACTTTAAGATCGGCTATGCTCATCACACACACCCAAGCGCCTCCTAGTGGATCGATAGGCTACATTTCCAAAAAGAAACAAAATGGCTGTTGTCCCATCCTGTAAATGTTGGGCATAAGGAGTCCATAATCAGAGGAGAACAATCAGCTATGGAATTCTATAACCAACATGCACGTTCGGCTCAGCCAAACATGTCCGCCTATTCATATGGAGAAAGTTTGGGACAACCCAGTCATTCTATCGAGAGAGGACCCCAGTAAGGATCGGGTAGCCCCCCACATATTGCCTGATCTGCCTATACTCATCAGTATGGTCAGTTTAAGACAAGATTTCAGGTTCTGGCTTCTCAAAACCGTCAGACACCAAACTAAAACTGAACACCCACTTGCTCCTTACTAGATTATGAAAATATTGTAGCTACCGATGTAGTTTTTTTCCTGAGCGTGTGCAAAAAAAAAAACCAAACAAATCCAAGAAACAAAATAATAAAAAAAAAAAGACAAAAACCTACGTCAGCGAATTAAAAAACAATTTGCTTCTGTCTATTTTCCCCCCAAGATCACAAATTCTTCACCAATAATTTTTTTTTTCACCTCTCCAGCCGAGAACAGTTAATGCTATGCCACAATCATCGAACCAAGCGGAAAATAAAAATAAATTCTACTCTACGATCTGCTGCAGCAACACAGAAATCATGGGATTTAAACCGCAAGAGGAAGTAGGCCCTGGCAAAAAAAAAAAAAAAAAAAAAAAGAATTAAAGTCCCTCCATGAAGATCTGAGCGTACAATGGTACAAAGGTTCTCACTTGCTCAAAACTAATAATCCCAAAATGGCTCAAAAAAGAACAAACACGTAATGTCACAAGTACTTCAGGAATCAAAATCTGGATAAAAGTTACTAACGATAAATAAAACCCTGAAATGTTGCAAACAGACTAGCATCTGATCAGACTAAACGCAGAGGACATCAATGAGCTGCGTATTTACAGATCCCTCAGACTCCGACGTTACGTGATTCAATGGTAACATGTGCCCGTCCCATCCCGAGAAACAAACTAAATAACCAAACTGTCCGGTTGTGATGACTTGTCCTTGGGCCACTTTACGCATTGGACTTGTCCCTGGGCTACGGTACTTTACGCATTGGACTTGTCCCTGGGCTACGGTACTTTACGCATTGGACTTGTCCCTGGGTTACTTCACACATCCAAAGTACACAGGTCAAAAATGTAGGACGATTCGATCGAGTCGCTGGGAATTTTTCCGTACTAAAGTTAGGTACAAAAGTTGTCCTATGCTATATCTTACACTGTGTGTTGAACTGTAAACTAATGTAGTTTGAGCTGACTGTATTCTCCCCAGTTTCCACAAAATAATTTAATACTGAGGTGGGTCATTCAGAAAGAGTAATGAAGGCAATTAAATCAGATCTGCATAATCCCGTTTTTTGAAATGTCTGGTTTCACAGAGACAAGTTTTTCTATTTCCTCTCATGGTCCTCCATGATTTAGTAGTTTCCTTCCTTTCCGATAAAAACTTGCTTAAAGGTCCTAGTAACTCGGAACAGTCCACCGGAAAGCAAACTAAACCCATCTTAGCTTGTGTGTTCAGTGCAAGTCCTGACAAAAAGGAAAGAAAAGCCACTTAGTCTAGAGGTCCTTGGAAAATAAGTCTGATGTAACCTTGTTCCCCTGAAAGCTGGTGTGCGCAGAATGGACACGCCGCGTGGAAAGTGTGAGTACCATGAGGAAGAGGAATCTGGGACCAGTAGGAAGTTGTTTTTTCTGAGCATACGTGTCCACAGGGGCTAAAGGCATGAGTCGGAGGGCCAGCATCCACATAAAATCCAGCTTCACATCCCAGCCATAGAGGAACGTATGGTCCCACAGAACGACACATTGGACATTCTCGGTCTTTCCCATCCCGTTCCTCTTTATTACCCCAGTTGTGATAGCCATGCACATGTCCACAGGTTAGATAAACCCAAGGCTGTTTCTCATCAACAACATCCTTTCTCTTCATGCTGGGGAAAGCTAGGGTGTTAAAGCCGACAGGACACTGAGGCCTCGCTGCGTTGATTTCCTGTCTCAGGGCTTCCAAGTGTTTCACAGTTGGAGTTCTGGAAAGGCCTTCAGCCGTGCGCCATAACAAAGTGGCTCCACATAAATCGATGAGGGACCCGTCCTGAAGTTCGTTGCTTTCATTTTCCACCTGCAAAATTTTAAGGATTATGGTTATTATTGTTATTTAGGAGGAAATATAAATATATTTTATACAACCCTTTATGATGTACAATAACAAATTGTATTGTGGGACTTCAAACAACTGCGTCTAAACTATGTTGATAAAGGTTTAACTAGTGGGTGCCAAGAGCTCCTTAAAGAAGCACAATCATTAACATTCTTATTGTTTAGCTGCATGTATATGTGCATGTAATGTAGTGTGAGTGTATAACATACTCGCCTACTGCCGCTCTCTCCAGTGTCCGGCACCATTCTGCTCCTCTTCTAAGTGACGTCACCATAGGGGACACCTGCCGGCTCATTCTACACTATGCGTGAGACGGACGTCGCTGTTACAATGAAAGCCTTTGTTTCCTCGTCCTGACGCTTTATAGACTTACATTGTAATAGTCACTTACGGGTCACGCAGAACAAGGAAGAGTCTGCAAAGCAGTGACGTCATTCAGAAGAGGAGTAGAACGGCGCTGAGCAACGGTAGGAGAGTATATTAATACATACACAACATTGCATACACTTATTTAAACAATAAAAATGCTTCTTTAACAAAGTTGAAAAGAACATCATTGTTCTGTGTGCGGCCCTGTGCCAGTCTTCCATTCATGCACAATGGATGGGTTGGCTGAGAGCAGCATGCAGTTTGTAATGCCATTTTACAAGTGTCCTTTCCAGCTAGATGCCAGACACCATTTACAGTCCCCATCCCAAGCTCTAATTCTGCAGACGTACAGTCTGATCTATCAACAGATTTAACCCACTATGGTCATTGTAGAAAAAGGTCTTCTAATTCATGGTAGAAATCAACTGTAAGTGAACTCTGGGCTGAGATTACACAATGTTAGATTGCAATAATTGCCCTGTGTTACTGGTTATATAGGAGTTTCTTGAATAAAATCAGCAGGATTACAGCTACTGTAGTTTGGCTGGCAGGGAATTCCCAGTCCGAACTTTGCAGAGCATCACCATATAAATACCTAGCTCTCCTCAACATAGGGGTCATTAATTATCTGGACGTGTGCCTGATAAACAGGGTGATTTCAAGTTGGCCTTTGTAAACCTCGCCTTTCCCAAAGACCATGAATCATCCAAATCTAAGGCTACGTTCACATTAGCGGCGCCCGCCGCAGCGGCGGGCGCCGCAGCGGCGCCGCATGCATCATGCGCCCCTATATTTAACATGGGGGCGCATGGACATGCGGTGCACTTGCTTTTTGCGCCGCATGCGTCCCTGCGGCGCCCGCGTCGGGTCGCGGAGGACGCAGCAAGTTGCATTTTTGCTGCGTCCAAAATCAATGAAAAAAAGGACGCATGCGGCGCAAAAAGCTGCGTTGTGCATGTGTTCACATTTGCGCTGTGCGTTGCGGCGGCGACGCTGCGGCGCACACCGCAAATGTGAACGTAGCCTTAGTCATATGTCAGGTGTACCACGCGGCATACCAGAAATGATCCTGTCTGGAACAATTAGAGGCGGAGTACATAAAGCGCTCACCTATATGTGAAACGTAACAACTACTATATAGGCATATGATGCCAGGAGTCCCTCATACACAACAGATGGCTGCACAGGCCCATCAGAGTTAGTAGTTTCGGATGGCATGAGCATGCTCGGGTTTTACCGGGGTATCTTCAGCGTGCTTGGATAATATTTTCGAGTCCCTGCTGCTGTATGTTTTGCGGCTGAAGATAGCTGCAACACATGCAGAGATTGTCTATTTGTTAGGCAATGCCCGCATGTTTTGCGGTTGTCTATATTATCCGAGCACCCCGAAGATACTGGGATAGCCCCCAAGCATGATCAGATAACACGTTATCCAAGCACGTTCACTCATGACTAATGACTACGTAC
Source organism: Ranitomeya variabilis (assembly GCF_051348905.1). Lineage (NCBI taxonomy): Eukaryota > Metazoa > Chordata > Amphibia > Anura > Dendrobatidae > Ranitomeya > Ranitomeya variabilis. The sequence goes on from NC_135233.1 coordinate 64,920,579, forward strand.
AGGAACTTTAAAGGGCTATTCAAAAAAATAAATAAAATAACCCCCCATGAATGTGATAGGGATTAAAAGGCTGATTGCTGGGAGTCCGATCGCTGGGAACACCCACAATCCCAACAACAGGAATGTTTAACCTTATCCTGAGCAGAGGTGCACATGCACGGGATGAGCGGACCCGTGGAAGTTCGGGTTCTGGTACACGACCTGAACTTTAGTCCAAAGTTTGATTAGGGTACCAGAACCGCATCGAAAACAACTTTGGCTTTGGAAAATCTCTCAAAGAACTCCATACAGTAAAACCGACTTTAGGGAGAAGTCAGCGTTCGGAGTTTAGCAGGGGACATTATCCGGTACGAATCCCCAACTCTTCAGCTCGGGTTCGCTCGTCTCTATGCACGGCCCTGTACTTTATGGATCATCTATGGGGCTGCAGAGCACTGTACTTCGTCCCATAGACTAGTAGCACATGCCATGCATGCACATGTCAACTGCATTCTGTAAGTGGGGTGCAGAGCCCCGTTTTCAAGATCGCGATGGGTCCTAGTTTTCAGACCTTCAGTGATTAGAAAATTAGCTCCTATTCTACGTTTATGGGATAACTTCATTTTTTTGGGGAAAAAAACCTTTAAGTCACTTTTACAGCATATGACACCACTTAGATAAATGGAAGCCATGGAGATCTAGTACAGATTATTCATTGGGCCAAGAAGCGAGGAGTTACGCCGATGAAGGCAAAAAGAAGAGACGCATACAACTTTTGGAATGGGAGCTATGTCTACAGTGGGCTATAATCCCACACTTTCAGTACAAGCGCCACATCAGAGCAGTGCCATGCTCGCCTAAGAGCCGTGGATGTTAAAAGCAGCAGCCTAGTGGTTAATAGAAATGACTTGAAATGCCAGGCCTTTGCAACTCAATCTGTCAAAGAACAGCCCAGTTATATAAAAGAAAACATGTTACGATGAATCATCATCCAGTATTCCCATTTTTTTTTTTTCAAAGAGGAACAGCGTGTTCTGAGCTTGACAAGATGAAATTCGCCTGAAAAGTGCTATAAATATATTCATGGCGTGAGAAAATAGACCCTTTTTGTTCCCCTGCAAGAAATCCCATCAAGTAAACATTTGTGTATTTTACAGTAGTATATGCCGGCCTACCGGGAGACCGCTCAAGTGCCTACCGGGCCGCACGTACCATTTTTCCTCTCTGTTGGGCAGAGCGGGTTTCTCTCAAACTGAACACATTGCCGCACACAGATATCTCTCTCCAGACACCCGGCTTCGAGTCCTCGGTGAAACCATTGCGTGGATGCATAACAAGGACACCATTTGTCGTTAGCCCATCCATCTGTCCATCTACAGTCTTCCACTTGGCAGCTTTTTCCTATTAAAAGGGGAGAAAAGCCAAAAGCAATCAAGCATTATTCAACATGTAAAGGGGAAAAAAAAAAAAATAGATTAACATGCTTTGATTTTTTTTTTTATCTGTACCCCAAGAAAAATATTCTTTGAGGAATCGAAGCCCGCAGCGTATATTCTTGCAGTGAAGGGGGGATTTCTTTCGCATATTATTCTGCACGCAAATCTGGAGATGGTGCTTTGAACGGACTGCGTATCTGTGTTGCTCTGACTTCCAGGAACGGTGTCTGTTACCACGAAATCAATAGGGCCTTCTGTCGACCTTCCAATCTAGAAATACATTACGACAGAAGAATCAGGAGAAGCTGCAGATATGAGCGCAATGCCATTCATCAGGATAGATAGGGGATTATTAGCAATTCCGATCAAGAAATATCTGTAGAGAATAAACTTCACCCCAGCATGAAGCTTTTGTTTACTGATGTACTTAATTAAAGAGGGAAATCTAAATCTAAATATCTATCTACAGTACAGACCAAAAGTTTGGACACACCTCATTTAAAGATTTTTCTTTATTTTCATGACTATGAAAATTGTGCATTTACACTGAAGGCATCAAAACTATGAATTAACACATGTGGAATTATATACTTAACAAAAAAGTGTGAAACAACTGAAAATATGTCTTATATTCTAGGTTCTTCAAAGTAGCCACCTTTTGCTTTGATGACTACTTTGCACACTCTTGGCATTCTCTTGATGAGCTTCAAAGAGGTAGTCACCAGAAATGGTCTTCCAACAACCTTGAAGGAGTTCCCAGAGATGCTTAGCACTTGTTGGCCCTTTTGCCTTCACTCTGCGGTCCAGCTCACCCCAAACCATCTTGATTGGGTTCAGGTTTGGTGACTGGGGAGGCCAGGTCATCTGGCGTAGCACCCTATCACTCTCCTTCTTGGTCAAATAGCCCTTACACAGCCTGGAGGTGTGTTTGGGGTCATTGTCCTGTTGAAAAATAAATGATGGTCCAACTAAACGCAAACCGGATGGAATAGCATGCCGCTGCAAGATGCTGTGGTAGGCATACTGGTTCAGTATGCCTTCAATTTTGAATAAATCCCCAACAGTGTCACCAGCAAAGCACCCCCACACCATCACACCTCCTCCTCCATGCTTCACGGTGGGAACCAGGCATGTAGAGTCCATCCGTTCACCTTTTCTGCGTCGCACAAAGACACGGTGGTTGGAACCAAAGATCTCAAATTTGGACTCATCAGACCAAAGCACAGATTTCCACTGGTCTAATGTCCATTCCTTGTGTTCTTTAGCCGAAACAAGTCTCTTCTGCTTGTTGCCTGTCCTTAACAGTGGTTTCCTAGCAGCTATTTTACTATGAAGGCCTGCTGCACAAAGTCTCCTCTTAACAGTTGTTGTAGAGATGTGTCTGCTGCTAGAACTCTGTGTGGCATTGACCTGGTCTCTAATCTGAGCTGCTGTTAACCTGCGATTTCTGAAGCTGGTGACTCGGATAAACTTATCCTCAGAAGCAGAGGTGACTCTTTGTCTTCCTTTCCTGGGGCGGTCTTTCATGCGAGCCTGTTTCTTTGTAGCGCTTGATGGTTTTTGCCACTGCACTTAGGGACAGTTTCAAAGTTTTCCTAATTTTTCGGACTGACTGACCTTCATTTCTTAAAGTAATGACGGCCACTCGTTTCTCTTTACTTATCTGCTTTTTTCTTGCCATAATACAAATTCTAACAGTCTATTCAGTAGGACTATCAGCTGTGTATCCACCAGACTTCTGCACAACACAACTGATGGTCCCAACACCATTTATAAGGCAAGAAATCCCACTTATTAAACCTGACAGGGCACACCTGTGAAGTGAAAACCATTCCCGGTGACTACCTCTTGAAGCTCATCAAGAGAATGCCAAGAGTGTGCAGAGCAGTCATCAAACAAAAGGTGGCTACTTTGAAGAACCTAGAATATAAGACATTTTCAATTGTTTCACACTTTTTTGTTAAGTATATAATTCCACATGTGCTAATTCATAGTTTTGATGCCTTCAGTGTGAATGTACAATTTTCATAGTCATGAAAATACAGAACAATCTTTAAAATGAGAAGGTATGTCCAAACTTTTGGTCTGTACTGTATCTATCTATCTATCTAGTTTTGACATCTTGTTAAGAATAAAGTTATACTTGGGCTGTTATATAAAATGTGCTGGAATCGGGACCTTCTATACAGCTGTAAACAGAAAACGGATGATGGGTGACTACTAACAGCAACCAGCGCATTCACCGGACACTTCACTTACCTGGAACATGTCTGTGTTGATGTCATGTGTGTACTCTACCACCACAGTTTGTGCCCGTGACAAAGTATAAGATATGCTGTGCTGGTCCTTGTTACTTATTGCCTAAAAGAAAGGAGTATCACATATTAGAAATCCATATATTTTACCTAGCGAAAAAACCACCCAGCATCAGGGGCACAACCCCTACCACCCCAGCGGCAGGGCCCCAACCCCCCTACCACCCCAGCAGCAGGCGCCCAACTCCCCTACCACCCCAGCAGCAGGGGCCCAACTCCCCTACCACCCCAGCAGCAGGGGCCCAACTCCCCTACCACCCCAGCAGCAGGGGCCCAACTCCCCTACCACCCCAGCAGCAGGGGCCCAACTCCCCTACCACCCCAGCAGCAGGGGCCCAACTCCCCTACCACCCCAGCAGCAGGAGTCCAACTCCCCTACCACCCCAGCAGAAGGGGCACAGCCCCTACCACCCCAGCAGAAGGGGCACAGCCCCTACCACCCCAGCAGCAGGGGCACATCCCCTCCACCACCCCAGCAGCAGGGGCACATCCCCTCCACCACCCCAGCAGCAGGGGCACATCCCCTCCACCACCCCAGCAGCAGTACCCGGTCACCACAAGCTATGCACCTGATGTACTCCATTGCCAATACTGTAGTTACCAGTGAAGAAACTACAGCCAGTAACTTTGTCTGGATCAGAGTATTCGGACTTCCAATATATAATACTGTAAAGGACAAATATGTGAAGACTCTAGTAATATGACTGGGGTAAAAGTGTATTTTCTTAAGAAAGGGTTTACCAAGGTTTAGAAGTTATGCCCTATATATAGGATATGAGGAGAAGTTCCCGACCACTAAGGGTTTGACCGCTGTGACCCCCATGGATTTTGACAACCGGGGCTCTTCTGATGGTCGACCATGCGCACCTCATGTGACTACCAGAGACAGCCAAGCGCAGCATTTTGGTCTTCGGCACTCCTATTAAGAATGATTGGAATTCATGTGAACATAATAGACTACTGCTCCGGTCAGACATTCTCGAGATCGGCTGGGGTCACAGTGACCAGATCCTAGCCATCATATACCATTGATAGGAGATAACTTCCAAACTTGGTACGACTCTTCTAAGTTTGCAGTAACCACGAGTTTGATGTCGGCCACACAAGATCAATTGATCCAACCAAACACTCATGAATTTACAACAGGGAGAGAGGAAAAACCTCTTACCAGACTCCTTTATCATTGGCTAGTTTTCCCTAAAAACAAAAGGATTAGGCGATAAAATCCAAACAGCCGGATCCTTCCCTCCTGACTGAAGGCCCTCGAATACTTCAGATGGCCAGAGCTGTCAAAACTGGAGGGTTTGGCTGACTCATTTTAGGTGTGTGGGAGGCTGTAAATGCTTAGGAGGAAGCACATGACAGGTAGATATCTAGTCGTGCTTAAAACCAGTTCGCCGGGCACGTGTACCTGTGATGTCTACAGACAGTGGAGGATCAGGTGCCGACAGACCTCTCCATTGCTCCTTCTCCAAGGGATGAACAATACAGATTAGTCTGCGTAAATCCAACATCACTAATTGTTGCTACCTGACCAGTGCTGTAGAGCCAGCACCAGTACATGTCATTGGGAACATGCATGCAGAAACATAATATACAGTATATACCCTGGCATTGAGAGGAAGGTGCATATATAACTGCATTACCGGACACCGCTGCTTGTACCGGGTAAGTAAGAGTAGTCACCTTTGCTGCCTGCGGCGTACAGGCAATGTGAACAGTACTTGGCTTCACACCATTCGCTTTCAGTCTTTTCAGTAAAGCAAACCTGCTTTTCCGTCTCCCCCTGTCTCCATTTGGTAGAGAGCCATTGTACCTACAGAATATCAAGAAGAAACCCACCGCAAGATAAAGTTACACAAAAAGGCACATTCCTACTTTATACAGTGCGGACTTCCTTCATCGATTCAAGACGTGTTGTGCATTATTAAGCCAATATCCCAAACGTTGTCCGGAAACCTGACTGCGTTGTCTGGACCATGTCTAACTAACGAGCAATACCGGTTAGAGGCATTCTGGTGTAAAGGGGTCAGCTCTCCTCATCAGACTGAGCCACTTATGCCCCATTTAGAGGGAGTCTTTTGCCCCCAAAATAGGATGTTAATTGGTCATTGCACCCACCCGCCGGCTGACTTCAGGCAGTGATCATTCGGGGGGGGGGGGGGGGGGGAAGTGGGGAAAGCTCACAACATGCAAAATGAGGGGGTGTAACGGTGCACTGAAGCCCCCTAATTTGCACACAAAATTATATTGTCAGGCACTGTAACAGTAACATGTACAGCACTTGCATGATTTTTTTTTTTACAGGTATATAAAAGTCCCCTACATCATCATTTAGCTCTTTTACAATCCACTTTGAAGGGGGAAGGAGATACTCCCTTTAACTCCTAATGGCTGTGGTCTTACAGCCGGGGAAGGGAGGTGGACACAAGTCTGGTGATTGGAGCAGATCTATCAGAGCCACTGCGATCTAATAGTGATCTCCTGGATTTCCCTATAATCTACCGTACTACATATATAATATAAGGAGACTCACCCCAGTACAATGAGCTCCCCATACTTCACAGGTGCTTTAGCAGGGTGGTTTTCTTGATCAGGAGAAAACATGAGAGTGGCTGTTACTTATACTCCAGTATTATCAAGAGGTTTGGTGCACTTTTTTCATTATTCAGTCTGCAAGGAGATAAAAAGAAAATGTTAAGTACAAATTATTAAACATGCAGCCCCTCCATGCAAATCACAGCATGTAAAACACTGTCACACAGTCTAAAGACAAAAACAAAGAGCATCAGACATTGCCAAATAAGACTAAAACATTAATGGGCACGTGTGCCGTCAGAAAATGACATGGGGGAAAAAAATAAAAAAATCAAATACCGTATATACTCGAGTATAAGCCGACCCCCCTAATTTTGCAACAAAAAACTTGGAAAACTTATTGACTCGAGTATAAGCCTAGGGTGGAAAATGCAGCAGCTACAGGTAAATTTAAAAAAAAAAAAAAAAAGATACCAATAAAAGTAAAATTGAGACATCAGTAGGTTAAGTGTTTTTGAATATCCATATTGAATCAGGAGCCCCATATAATGCTGGGATTCACAGGCAGGGCGGCCGCGCAGGCGCAGTCAGCTGGGCTGCATATGAGGAAAGACGGGCAGCGCTCACTGCGCCTGCACCAGGCAGGGGATAAGAGGGCAGGCGTCGGCTACTTTTGAAAACAGCGGTGAGGAGGAGGCAGCGCCCGGCGCCAAGGAGATGTGAGTGACAGCAGTGTGCTGTCTGAAGCAGGGGGGAAACGCCGGCCCACTTGACTGAGGAGCAGGTATTTCAGACAAATTATAAAACCGATTATTTCTCAAGTTACAGCACCCAGAACTAAAGGAGCCACCTTGTCAGAATGCAGCATTACTGCTCCACAAGATGGCTCTTTTAGTTTGAAACGACTGGGGAGGGGGGGGGGGTTGACAGGTTCCCTTTAAATGAGAAGGTGTGTCCAAACTTTTGGTCGTGTGTGTGTGTGTGTGTGTGTGTGTGTGTGTGTGTGTGTGTGTGTGTGTGTGTGTGTGTGTGTGTGTGTGTGTGTGTGTGTGTGTGTGTGTGTGTGTGTGTGTGTGTGTGTGTGTATATATATATATATATATATATATATATATATATATATATATATATATATATATATATATATATATATATATATATATATATATATATATGTATATATACATATATACATACACTCACCGGCCACTTTATTAGGTACACCTGTCCAACTTCTTGTTAACACTTAATTTCTAATCAGCCAATCACATGGCGGCAACTCAGTGCATTTAGGCATGTAGACATGGTCAAGACAATCTCCTGCAGTTCAAACCGAGCATCAGTATGGGGAAGAAAGGTGATTTGAGTGCCTTTGAACGTGGCATGGTTGTTGGTGCCAGAAGGGCTGGTCTGAGTATTTCAGAAACTGCTGATCTACTGGGATTTTCACGCACAACCATCTCTAGGGTTTACAGAGAATGGTCCGAAAAAGAAAAAAAATCCAGTGAGCGGCAGTTCTGTGGGCGGAAATGCCTTGTTGATGCCAGAGGTCAGAGGAGAATGGGCAGACTGGTTCGAGCTGATAGAAAGGCAACAGTGACTCAAATCGCCACCCGTTACAACCAAGGTAGGCCTAAGAGCATCTCTGAACGCACAGTGCGTCGAACTTTGAGGCAGATGGGCTACAGCAGCAGAAGACCACACCGGGTACCACTCCTTTCAGCTAAGAACAGGAAACTGAGGCTACAATTTGTACAAGCTCATCGAAATTGGACAGTAGAAGATTGGAAAAACGTTGCTTGGTCTGATGAGTCTCGATTTCTGCTGCGACATTCGGATGGTAGGGTCAGAATTTGGCGTAAACAACATGAAAGCATGGATCCATCCTGCCTTGTATGGAGCATCTTTGGGATGTGCAGCCGACAAATCTGCGGCAACTGTGTGATGCCATCATGTCAATATGGACCAAAATCTCTGAGGAATGCTTCCAGCACCTTGTTGAATCTATGCCACGAAGAATTGAGGCAGTTCTGAAGGCAAAAGGGGGTCCAACCCATTACTAGCATGGTGTACCTAATAAAGTGGCCGGTGAGTGTGTATATATATATATATATATATATATATATATATATATATATATATATATATATATATATATATATATATATATATATATATATATATATATATATATATATATATATATACATACATATATACATACATACATACATACACACACACATATATACATACACACACACACACACACACACACACACACACGCATGAATTGAAAAAAAAAATAAAGAAAAAAAAGCATATACACCTTGCAATCTCCACACTGGCCACTAGGCCTAATATTAGCCGCAGACTGATTCAGACCCTATTGAACTGTATTGAAGTATGTAATGAACAAGCTCTGATCCAGGCCAAGGTCAGTGAAGAGAGGGGGAAGAAGCAAGCTGTGACCATCACTTAAAGGGAACCTGTCACCCCCAAAATGTAAGGTGAGCTAAGCCCACGGGCGTCAGGGGCTTATCTACAGCATTCCCCCCAATAGGGCAGATATAGTACGCCTGCACCGGAGCCGCAGTGTGACTACAAGAAGAGGACGTCATCGTAAGAAGATGGGAGGCCTCAGACCGGACTGCGATGCCCATCGGATCAGAACCGCAGCAGGACCGCCCCTGGGTGAGTATAATCTAATCTCTTTTTCTCATCTTTCAGGTTACATCGGGGCCTTATCTACAGCATTCCAGAATGCTGTAGATAAGCCCCTGATGCTGGTGTGCTTAGCTCACCTTGCATTTTGGGGGTGACAGGTTCCCTTTAATATGAATGGTGGATCCTGTGTTTTCCACTGTACTTTTCACTGTAATCCTGTTTATGATGATAAAGAGACTTCTGAAAAGTCATCTGTACAGAACAAGAAGTGTGAGTCTATTATCCCTATTGACCAATTGTGATAAATGCAATTTTTTTATGAACGCAAAAAAAGTTTATAATAAAACCCAATTTAAACATGTCATTTTCTCACAACACATTCCCCTGAAGCGAAAGCACTCCTTCCTTATGTGTTTCACAAAGGACAGTAATAAACAGGTGCTTAAAGGGGTATTCCCATCTCCAAGATCTTATCCCAATATGTACTAGGTGTATTATTATTATTAATAGCAAATGCCTCCAATTAGAAATATAGTGTAGATTTTCTGATTCGCTAGGTCTCTTTCCTCATGTGCAGGCCTTGCAGGACCTTAGGTATCCATGTTTATGACCACTGATATAGTGACAGTTAGCTAGATGCTAGTGGTCGTAACCATGGATACCCAATGTCCTGTAATGCCTGCACATGAGGAAAGACATCGCAAATCAGAAAAACTATATATTTCTAATTTGCTAATACTAGTATTATTACACCTACTACATATTGGGATAGGATCGTGGAGACAGGAAAACCCCTTTAAGTGCTAGCATCTGTAAATTTGAGGGGGGGGGGGGGAAGAGGGACCAACTATAATGACTTGGATCCATTTAGGAGATCAGACCAGATCTTATATCACAAGCATAATGACAGAAACTTGTTATATGCAGTGCTTAAATAAAAGGGCGATTACTAATGGGCGATTTGTGAGTTCTGATTACTGTGCCCTTAAATAAAGGTACAGAACAAACATAAATGAGGAGTTTAACTGTTATTTCATTAAATCCATCACTGATTAAGTGAATTGTTGGCTGGCCAGGATGAAATGCATCTCATAGTAATGAAATATGAATTATACATGGAGGCATGAAAATTACATTTTGGATTGTGTCAGATCTTAAAATAGTAACCGAGACAGTAATCGAGCCTGATGTGCCATCTTTAATCTCTGCAGACATCCTAAAGACCCTGCACTACAGTTTTCAAGGAATAGACATGTTAAATTGAGGTATCGCAGGTCGCATACAGCCAAAGGAAATAAAAAGCAGCACAGGGATGAAGAGCGGAACCCAGAAGAGCGGAACCCAGAAGAGCGGAACCCAGAAGAGCGGAACCCAGAAGAGCGGAACCCAGAAGAGCGGAACCCAGAAGAGCGGAACCCAGAAGACCATGTATACAGTATAGTTCTCGCTTTCCACATGGACCTTATCTAAATTACTACCTGCAACATCACAAATATCTACAGGAGGGTCTCGCGCTCCTTAAAATATTTTAGAAGGGCTGGTTATGTGAATAAAGGAGGGGGGTTTCTCCGCTTACACATCAGGCAATGACACATTATTCCGGGTATTTCCCGAAATGGAGAGACCTCACCAAGCATTGTGCAAGCACAGTGTCGGGAAAATTGCTCATAATGTATACACCATTATTACTACTAACCTCATGTTACTGGGGGAGGGATGACGACAATCGATGGGCAGAATTATAGGCAGAGCCATGGCTGCACTAAAGTCACCAGAGTCTTAGACAGACATTACCATGGACAAAAGTATTGGGACACACCTTAATCATTGAATGTCTCATACTGTCTTTGCCCCCGATGTAGAACATCCAGCCCCTCACAGTGCTGTCTGCCTCAATATTTGTGACAGAATGGCTTATTCTAAAAGATCACCGATACCAGCGCGGTCCTGCAATAGGTGCTGAGGAGCAGAGGACATAAAAGTCACCAACCCTTGTCTGAACCCAAACTCCCTCTGGAGATTATTTTTATTTTTTTTAAGGACTTTCTATGGCTGAGCAGCTGTATGCAAGCATTACATCACCAAGCACAATGCCAAGCTCCGGAATGAGTGGTAAAAAGCACACCAACATTGGAGCAGAGCAGTGAACGCAACGAGTTCTGTGGGGTGACGAACTTAAATAACTGCACAGAGCCTAGAACAAAAGACTGCAAGCCTGGCCGGCTCCTCCAACACCACCATCTGAACTCACAAATGCTCTTCTAGAAAAGTGGGTAAAAACTGGAAAGTAGAAGCCGTTATAATTGTGAAGAAACTGACTCCATATTAATGCCTATGGATATAGAAAAAGAGGTGAAAAGCTCCTGCAGGTGTAATGTGGCAGTTTCCCAATACTTTTGTCCATATAGTGTGTGACTATGGCATTATGGAGTCATAGGAATGTTTGCTGCCATGGTCAATTTATTGCTTTATTTGGAAGATTCTCTCCCTTAAATGCAATGTTATGGGTGCAAAAAGCCCTCTAATATCATGCGTCTCCCACTATATCCAATAGATGCACAGTCCGGCCTCGATGCTTCTCAGCAGGGTCTGTATTACAGCTTTGGAAGTCATGGCATCTGGCAATGGCTTTCTCCCTTCTCTTTGCTGTAGACATGCCCATGGTGTGGGGAGGATCAGAAGTACTTGCTGTCTTCTTATGAAGCCAGCAAAATCACATATGCTCTTGTTCATATATGCAATGACTCCTTCTGTCCCGAGACCAACAACATTTAAGGATGTAACCTTGACATTCGTCCTCATCTACTTATACAAAGGGTTAATTAGAAAGGCAGGATAGCCTTGCACTGATCTGGCAAGGGAACTCTGGGCTCACATTTCCTCAGTGCGGTGTCAAACCAACTTCCAGAACATAGCAACTGTAACTACAGGCAGCGACACGGGAGATAGAAACTTAGTTGGTTGCAATAAATCAAAAGCCGTCTGTGGCACAAAGCGCGATGGAGAAGTGGGAGTTATTGCACCATCATTACAGGCTCCCGTGAACCACGATTCAGACCTGACTTTGCACCCCGCTGCTTCATTACAAGCGACATGTTCGTAAAAATGAACGGAGGATGTGATGTGTGGTTCAATTATATACCTGTGCCATTAATTCAGTACGGGAAGGAACATAAAGCTCTTGAGGACATTATCCGGGATAATATTGTACAAAGAACTCGCCAACATCCCGACAGCGAAAAGGACCTGCAATTAACAGAAAGAGGCCATGCAGATATATCCGGTAGCAGCGCTGGTCAGCGACTGCTTAATAGCGGATTACAGTAGCTGGGACCAAGATTTCAAGTCACGGATCGCGGAGTTTTATTTAGTCAATATGTCTTGAATAATTTTCTCTGTGGGAGGCTTTGGTGTCTCGGCTATACGGAGGCTAGTAATAAAAAAAATAATACAACACAGCTGTGACCCCTGAAGATATTCAAATGTGGCGAAACAGTCTCAAATAATGAAAGCATATTTGACTCATGTGTCGGGTATGTCTAAACGGCTCTAGTGTGCATAAAGAAAAAGAGCACTTGTTCTGCCCACGATATGACATGTATCCTACATTCTGCATCAGTTTCTCCCCTTGGCACACTCGCTCTATAATTTTCAGTTGACTCTGAGCTAGTGAGTGGACAGGGCAGATAAGTACGCCTGCGCAGGAGCGCGATGTCGGTAAGTGATGAAGCAACAGGAGGGTGGCATCAAAAGAAGATGGGAGGAGCCGGACCCAGACCTGTGACACCCATCGGACCTACCCCCCCCCCCCCCCCCACCGGGTGAGTATAATAAAACTTATTTTTCTTATCTTGCAGGTCGGACCTGGGGCTTATCTAAAGCATTATAGAATGCTGTAGATAAGCCCTGAAATGCAGTGGCCGTATCTTATATCAAGATACGGCCAAAACTGCTGACAGGTTCCCTTTAAGTCTAGTTAGAAGGTATGGGCAAAGGACCAGGAAGCGGCTCTGCAGATCTGCTAGATGGAAGTGCTTTTTTTTCTTTCAGGGGAGACAGATTATGGTTTTGATATGCTTCACAAATTACTCTTAATCTAGTTGCCAATGGTCCTCTCTGACATCTTCCCTTTGTTTTGACAATAGAGATGAACAAAGATTCTGATCCTTCCTCCAGGATTCTGATCGCTGATCGTAGATCTAAGGCGCGAAACTCCTTTTCTCTATCGTTTTCTGTATTTTTGCAAAAGGAACGAAGGTCAATCTCCTGAGACCTGTGGAACTCCAGGGACACTTTGGGTAAAAAAGATGGGCCCATTTGGAAAATAACTGTCTTCTAGTTCCTTCAGATAGAGTTGACTGATCGAGAGGGCCTGAAGTTCACCAACTCTCATGCCTGTTGTAATTGCTACTAGGAAGAATGTTTTCCAGGATAGTTTATCTAGGTCTATTGATTCAAATGGAGACAGTATTAAGGTACCGTTACACTAAACGACTTACCAACGATCACGACCAGCGATACGATCGTTGGTAAGTCGTTGTGTGGTCGCTGGGGAGCTGTCACACAGACAGCTCTCTCCAGCGACCATTGATCAGGGGAACGACTTCGGCATCGTTGAAACTGTCTTCAACGATGCCGAAGTCCCCCTGCAGCACCCAGGTAACCAGGGTAAACATCGGGTTACTAAGTGCAGGGCCGCGCTTAGTAACCCGATATTTACCCTGGTTACCATTGTAAAAGTGAAAAAAAAAAAAAAACACTACATACTCACCTTCTGATGTCTGTCACGTCCCCTGCCGGCGGCTTCCCTGCACTGAATGTATCAGCGCCAGCCGGCCGTAAAGCAGAGCACAGCGGTGACGTCACAGACATCAGAAGGTGAGTATGTAGTGTTTTTTTTTTTTACTTTTACAATGGTAACCAGGGTAAATATCGGGTTACTAAGCGCGCCCTGCGCTTAGTAACCCGATGTTTACCCTGGTTACTTGAGTGAACACATCGCTGGATCGGTGTCACACACACCGATCCAGCGATGACAGCGGGTGATCAGCGACGAAATAAGGTGCTGGCCTTCTAGCTCCGACCAACCATATCAAAGCGGGATCCAGATCGCTGCTGCGTGTCAAACACAACGATATCGCTATCCAGGACGCTGCAACGTCACGGATCGTTGTCGTTCTCGTTGGAAAGTTGTTCAGTGTGAAGGTACCCTTAGCCTTTTAGGACAGTTTTGAGCTCAGATGATGGGATTAGGCTGGTCAATCTCGTGCGTACACGAGAGGCTGCATTCATGAATCTCCTTATCAAATGATGATCCACCAAGCTTGATCAAAGAATGATCTTAAGGCTGAAGCCTGGACCTGGAGCGTAGTAGATTTCAGGCCTTTTTCCAGATTATATAGAAAGAAATGTAGGATCTGGGCGATGTCCAGATGAAGCGATGTCCGGAGGACTAGAGCCACAGCACGATATAGGTCTTCCACATCTTGTCAGAAATGGATTTGCTATCCATTTCATACTTTTTTGAAGGGTATGTATGACTGAGAGGCCCCCAACTTTTAGGATCGCAAACTCAAAAGCCAAGCAGTCAGACACACTTTTCCAGGGTCTGGGAGGTAGATCAGACTCTGGTGAAGAAGGTTGGCAATTGGTGGATCCCTTCTAAATTTAGGTAGTTCAAAGTCCCGAACCAGCTTCTCTTCGGGCCAGAGAGGTTCTACCAAGATTGTTCTGAACCTCTCCTTCCTTATCTTTAGTATTCTTGGCAAAACTGGAATCTGGAAATGCATATGCCAGGTCGAAACCCCAGGGGTGGCCAAAAGCATCCACCGCTATACAGGCACTGTCTGGTTCAGGGAGAAGTATTTATCTACCTTTGCATTCTGATGGCCTGCAAATAGGTCTACTCCTAAATGGCCCCATCTTCTGGTTACGGTACTTGGAAAGTCTCCATATCTAGACTCCATTTACCTGGATGTACATCCTTCCTGCTCAGAAAGTCAGCTTTGACGCTGGAGGAGCCTTTTATGTTGAGTGCGGATAGAGGAAAAGCTCCTCTGCCCAAGAGAAAATTCTTGTGGAGACTGACTTTAGATCTTTATACTTCATGCTCCCCCAATAGAAAGTGCAGCAATTGTCCTCCGCTGCACGGCCCAAATTCCAGGTATACAGCAAGCTCTGCCATCGGCCACAGAGCACAGCAGGATGACCTCTTCATGTGCTATAGGGACAGGAAAAACACTTGAGAGATTATGGGGGGGGGGGGGGTGTTGACCTTTGTGTTTCCTGTCCCCATTAGTGTGGGGAGTGATCCTTCTGTGGTGCAGTCATGGAGGGCGATTAGAGAAAAAGCATATTCAAACCATACACCAACACTATACAGTATATTGCTTTTTATTTTTTAACCAGAGTGCAAGCGATTCTTAGGATCCAGGTGTAGGACGCATGTACAGCTCTTTCTGAATAATGACGTTCATGAATAAGGAAGCCCCAGATGTGCCGGATTCTACACAACCTTACACAATGCTCTGATTAAGTCTAGTCCACAAAGCACAGTAAAGTCTCTATATTGAAGCCAATAGCTGGCACGCATAAAAGGCGGCATTTGTTAGGTTTTATCCATCGTAATAGCAGTGAAGACCAACTAAGGTAAAAGACGCGGCAGCCATTCCTAGAAGGTAAACTCATTAGTTCTGAAAGACATACAGAGCGCGCTGCTTTCCAGCAGGAGTTCCGACTCTACGTAGAAGCTCACAGAGTCAGCACTGTGTATGGACATCTGCACCTGACCCTTATTACGCCAACATATACACAGTCCCTGCTCTTAATATTCATGAGTGGCAACATCCAGGTCTTCAAGGGCCATTAAAGTCCAAAAATAAACAAAAACTACCAACAGTCACCCGGACAGCATCCTCCAATTGTACAATACAGTCCCTGTAGTGTGTGAACATCATTGACTAGGTAAAAGGGGTTGATTCAATGCTTTGTCTGCAATGGGGACCAGCCGAGTCATTATCTGAGACCGGCCCATTCAGTTAATACCAGGAAAAGATCGGCTCCAGCCAATTCTGTGTGTAAGACATGTGGATCAGTGCTTTAAAGGGAAGCTGACACCAAGGTGTTGGCTGCTAGAGATGAGCGAACATAGTGGGCTCCCTCCTTATTTGGCAAGCTATAGCGCTTACCGAGGAAGCTGCATAGGGTTCCTGGACACCTCCGATAATCCGCCGATTACACTGACGTGTCACTGGGCTGCTTGCTGTAGTTTTCATAACATCAGTTTGAATAAATGTTAGATTTTCACTAGAGGACTGGTAAACCTGATGCAGGTAGTCCTCCAGATTCATGAGCTCTGTATAACCCCGCCCCCACCACTGATTGGCAGAAAGATGCCAATCAGTGGTGTGGGCGGGGTTATACAGAGCTCAGCATTCAGAGAACTGCTA
Organism: Ranitomeya variabilis; assembly: GCF_051348905.1. NCBI lineage: Eukaryota > Metazoa > Chordata > Amphibia > Anura > Dendrobatidae > Ranitomeya > Ranitomeya variabilis. Next base: position 64,936,962 of record NC_135233.1, read on the forward strand.
GATCTGCATCAGAGGATTTTTATCAAGACTGCAACAAGCATCTCCGTACACGATCTCTCTCTACAATCAGGATCTCTGTCCCTAAATCATGCTGCGCTCAGATAGGGTTAACAAACCTGGTGACAGATTCCTTTTAAAGACATTTAACCTAGACCGATGCAAACTGCATGGGGACAGTCAATGTGCTCATTCGGTCTCCAGTTTGCCTATTGTTTGCACGGGGAGATGTATGTCAAACAACGATCAATACAGAATCAACATCAATTATCTATTCTTTAGGCCGGCGTCACACTAGCGTGTTTTACGGACGTGCACGTGAGAGGTGCAGAAAATACGGATTGCATACGATACCATGATTCTCTATGGGTCATTCCATGTCAAGTGAACCAATGATTTTTACCACTATATTTTTAATTCTTTTGAGATTTTGTTATTTGGTAATAGTGTGTCAGAGAATGCAAAATGTGAAGAAGAAAAAAATTCTAGATTTTTTTTTAAATTTTTTATTGATTTTCAAAGTTCGGAAAAAGTGCGAATTTCGGTGTTGCCTGCCTTTACATTTCTCCCCATAACTCAGGCTAGAAAAGAGATAGAGAAACAAAATAAACACCATTCTACTCAGAATTGTACAGGCTTTCACCAGATATGTCACAAGAGTATCTTTGATAATATTTTACCTATGCGAACGCAAAACTTTAAAACGCATTTCCGAAAAAAACGTTTAATTTAAAAATTTCAAAAACTGCACATGTACCTGCTATGCTCCTATTCACATCTGTACCAAAATACAAGCTGGGATCGTGATGGGATCATATTTTAAAAAATAAAACTATTACAGTGTCAGTTCAAAAATCTTGATTTCAGATCTGCTCAGCTTGTGGTCTAACAGTGCGAGGTCTATATTTACCAAATAATCCATGATTGCTAGATATTACGGTATTATTTATTATGTTACAGAGTATTAGAAGCAGGAGAGGACAGAGGAGAAGCTTTGTTAGGGCTGAGAATGACCAGGGGTAGACGGTGACTGCAGAGCAGATGACCGGCCGGCAGCTCGGGTCTCCAGAGGCCGTATTCACACCAAATCTGAACACCCAGGCAACTCCTCAAATGGAGGGAGAAAAATATTCTTAACATCCAGTTCATGTATTGTACAAACCAGGACTACAAAGAGCAGGAGGAGGAGAGTTTGTTATATCGGTTACAGGAAGCAGAACCCATCACAGGGACTCAGCAATACCGGACTGTCATGCTATGTAGTGGAAATAAAGACCGTGACGTCCATGACGTGGTAGAAGGCGGCACAAGATCGGCAATGGATGACACAACTGGTGATGTGACCTGTGAATATGATCGGCGCTGGCGGCTACTGACTCTCCAAAGATTGTGAAAATGAAGACGTAGAAGTGACTTTTCTGCACTGTCTGGTCCAGCGCCGTCCTTTGTGTATCCAAGAAAACCAGACATTGTAAAAGTGAACAAAAATCAGATATAACTCAGGTGGAGCCGAGCACCATGACAGCCGCACATACTCTGACACAGAAGGAAACGGCCATTGCTAGTGAGCGCTGATGGACAAGATGACATTTCACCCACTAGAAGGGACACATTGATGATAGAAGGCCAGTGTAAAAGCCTACTACTAATTGTTTGATTAGTTCATATTTTATAGTACGAGGATTTAACTGCTGGACTATTCTTCTTAAACACTTCAGAAATGACATGTTTAGTGATATAGTAGAAAAAAAATTGTTCCATGTATAAATAGGTGGTAGAAATATTGGTTCTTTTAATCTTGTTTTTAACATATAATTAGGATCAGACTGTATTTAGAAAACCACACTTGAGGATGTGATCACCTTTTATCTTTTGGCTTGTTCAATGAATTCAGGTTGAAAATGCTGAGCAAGTAGTTATGATGATTAAGGGTACTTTCACACTGGCGTTTTTTGTCCTCCGTCGCAATGCGTCGTTTTGGTCAAAAAACGCATCCTGCAAAAGTGCTTGCAGGATGCGTTTTTTCTCCATAGACTAACATTGGCGACGCATTGACACACGTCGCAACCGTCGTGCGACGGTTGCGTCGTGTTGTGGCGGACCGTCGGCAGCAAAAAACGTTGCTTGCAACGTTTTTTGGTACGTCGGGAACGTCTTTTCCGACCGCGCATGTGCGGCCGGAACTCCGCCCCCTCCTCCCCGCACCTCACAATGGGGCAGCGGATGCGCTGAAAATCTGCATCCGCTGCACCCGTTGTGCAGCGCAAACAACGCTAGCGTCGGTACGTCGGCCCGACGCACTGCAACGGGCCGAGTACGATGCTAGTGTTAAAGTAGCCTAAGATGCATTTATTCTGGCACTTTGTTTTTTGTGTTTCTTTATTGTTACATATAAATGTTGAATGCAGTAAGTTGTAATTTGAAAAGAAAAAAGGAAGAAACTCACACAAACATAAAATCAGATGATTCAAGGCTTAAAAAAAAAAATACAAATGTGATAGATCCCAAGTTGAATCCCTGTACAAATGTAAACAAGGACACAAGTAACACACATGCATGTTTTCACAATTTTAAAACATACGTTTTTTTCAGAATTGCGCATCAAAATTTTTTATTTGATTTCTCCAAAACAAAATATAAAGAAACATAGTCTTGTGGCATATCAAATGAAAGCCGGTACCGTTCTGAGAAAAATGATGCCTCTCCCACCTCTATATCTTAATTCTAGCCCGAGATATGATACAAAATGTAAAGCCATACCAGGCCAAAATCCATGCTTTTTCAAAACTTTAAAAATCTGTAAAAAATTAACTGATGAAGAAAAAAATTCTAAACTTTTAATTTATAATTAACTAAAGTTGTACTTCATAAAGAAATGGGAGGGACTTCTTTCCGATACATTGGGAGAGGAATGGGAAGATATTCTAGAGTCTCCAACTAAAGTTTCTCCCTCGGTTAATAACAGGATGACCCAGCTGTATATTGTACATCAGACCTATTTAACTCCAACGCGACTCTTTAAAATGGGTCGCCTCCATTCGTCAGATTGCTTGCGATGTCATACACGGGATGCAGATTTTATTCATATGATTTGGAGGTGCCCGGTAATTTCTCATTATTGGAAAGAGGTCACAACATTATTAACATCCTTATTGTCAATCCCTGTGCCACTTGAGCCATTGACCTGCTTATTCGGAGTGTGGGATGCAGAAGCCTGGGATCACTATACTGGGATCTTTCTTCGAGAGACGCTCTTCCTAGCGCGGAAGGTGATGGCGTTAAGATGGATGGGTGGTTCCTCCCCGTCTCTCAGAGTTTGGATTGACTTGGTGAACTCGGTTATCCCATATGAGAGAACACTATACCAAAACAGGGGGTGCCCAGGTAAATTCGAGAAAATCTGGGGTAGATGGAACTCCTCTCATCATACTCTGTAATCTGCGCTGATTAGATGCGTACATGGGGGAATGGGCTTGTGGTTTTGGAGCATCGCTTGTGGAGTAGGATTCAAATCTGTTTTTCCTTTTGGCGACTTATTGTTTACTGTTTACGGTTAAAAGTTGTAAAGTAGATATTTATGTATTTTATAGGTGCTAATGATTTAGCATGCACAGTTTATTACCCCTGTAAGTTCTGAATATGATGATATTCTGTAACCATTGTATTCGGTGGTATAATTAATGATGATAAATGCTAATGTATGCATTATTTGTTTATTCTGGAATCAATAAACGAATTTAAAAAAAAAAAGTTGTACTTCATAAAAACAAAAAATTAAAAAAATCTAAAGACGTAAGGTAAAAAAAATATTCATATTTGGATCACTTGATATGGAATGACCCCTATGGCCCTGCTCCTATCTGCCGTATTTTACTGATCCGTATTATACGGTCTTGTACGGCCATAGAAAATCGCAGCATGCTGCGTTTGTCACCGTATTGTGCAAAAAAAAAAAATCGCCAATGAAAGTCTATGGGGGCGAGAAAAATACGGATTACACACGGACCATGCGTGTGACCTGCGAGAAATATGCAGCGGTGTTATAGAGAAAAGCCGGCAATTCAGTGCCGTGTACAGTAAAATCACACTGACAGAATAGAATAGAATAAATGTCTACACATAGAATAGGCATATATAGTGACATCAGTGTGATCCCGGATTACATAGTCTCACAAGTGAACAGGTCACTAGAACAGCACATGAGGTGACTATGCCAATTGTGTGGTTAGATTAAAGTACCACTCTGGGGTTTTTTATTTCACCACCAGATGGGTATCAGTAATATTCCCTGTGTGTAGTAAAAATACTTACTGGTGGCCGTCTTCTACTGTTTCCAGCACCGCTCCAGTATCTGTCCACCATCTTGTGACCACAGCTCTGACTGGTTGAAAGTCATTGCTACTGGTTATTATCTCTTAATGTAGGTCGTTATGGGTCTTCTAGCCTTACATTGAGAACAAACTTCCGGTCGTCCCAGCAAACACTGGTGTAATCCAGCCAGTCACACATCCTGGTGCAGAATAGTACTATAGTACTGGAGCGGCACTGGGAACAGCAGAAGACTTTGTCTGGTATGTTACTACACACTGGGAACATACATTACTGATACTTATCGGGTGGTGAAATTAAACCGGATGGTACTTAATGCGCACTGTCTCAGGCCTGCAGTGCGGAGAGACAGAAACTCCATTTTCGCTATTCATGTACTGGTGAATGCAGTTAAAGTGGATGTCTGGACTTTTAAAACTCTGGCATATAAAACGGCTAATAACGTTCACACATGTCAGTAATCCCACTGACGACCACTGCCGTCAGTCTGACGTGGCTGCTACCAGGAAACATAGGATGCATTCAGCCACGCAGATTGCTGCTGTTTATTTACTGCTATGTACTTTGCTCTGCATTAGTCACCGATGGCCCTGGTAATGGCTGTTGTCAGCACTGATAGGTTAGTTTAGGTGTCGTGTTTTTTTTGTTTGTTATTTTAATGGCCCTGTACAGGTCAAGAAATTCTGGAGAATCACATTTATGCACAACATATCACAGGAAGAAAAAAAAAAACATGGATAAGGCAGGTGACATGAAGCAGAATTACCATGAGTGATAAACAGATGAACTGTTTATCACCCATTGTAATTCTGCTTCATGTCACCTGTCTTATCCATGGTTTTTTTTTCTTTTTTTTTTCTGTGATGTGTTGTGCATAAATATGTGATTCTCCAGAATTTCTTTTAGTCTATGCCTGATGAAGAGGCCTGAGTAGTCTCGAAAGCTTGAAATTTGTTACCAACTTTTCAGCTCGCCATTAAAAGGTATCAACCACTGAGGACTCTCAACTCTAAATATTTTTCTATCTATTGGCTAACACGGTACCAAGATATACATCTTTCCTGTTGGCAGGCCCAAGCATTCATGTGTATTGGGTGCTTTAACACAAAGCTAAAAAAAAAAAAGTGAAAAAAAAAAACAACCAATAATTGGCCAACGTTGTCTTTAATGCATTTTGGGCCTCTTAGAAACAATCGTTCATTGGCCCATTTTCATATTTTGTGTATTGGGACCATAAGACGCTGATAATACTCTATAGCAGCTGTCCGTGAAGGATGGTCAGTGTTAATCTTCCATCTTGAGACCTGCATACTTTCTGTCCTAGCTAGTCAGATGATGTGTAACAAGCACCAGTTTGGTGCCCATAGCAGTACCCAATGATTTTCTATCTCACCGCAGAAATGACCTCATAGGGCCCAACAGCATCAGTATTGTAATCAGGGACATGAGTCAGACACGTGTGAACCAGAATTTATAGCAAGTTAAAAGAGGCAGCAGCAGCAGAGCTTCTAATGTACCCCAACGTATGAAATCCCCCAAACACCACCTGCTGTAAAACGTATCACCCCCTGAATGATGGCTGGAGCGAACAGCTGACGCACTGTCATGAAGCCACGCTGTCATCCTCCACATTACGTTGCCGTATCTCAGAACCATGTGTGGGCTGCCAGGAACATTGAACATATTAATAAGATGGATATTTAAAGCAGCTTGCACCAGAACCAAAGAGATAAACCCACACATAAGTAGAAGAGAGCCCACATTACCAAGCTGAGCCTGCATCGCACATTTTACATCATTGTCCCACCACAGACAGAGCTGAACACATGCAACAAAACCATCTGATCTGTGTGTCCGTGCCTCCGTATAACCAGCTGCCATCAGCCTGACCACCAGGGGAACCCAAAAGGCACGAGGAAGCAATGCCCCGTTCAGATCTTGGGATATGAAGAATCAGACAGGTGGCTCTCCGACCTGTGAATGGGGTAAAGTCATAAACGTCTCGCCTGTCGTGGTAATGTGGACGGAGCAACAAGCAGGACCCCATCTACCATTAGTGGAGAATTGGCTGTGTATGCACCAATTATGGAGACCACCAAGTGCTGCCTCTTCTCCAGTCATGCTCAGGAATAAAAAATGGACTGATTAGCACCAATTCGCAATTGCTTTTCATCATATTTTGGGGCCAATCTAAGTTATCTAGCAAGGCCATGTTATTGTCATATGCAACATGTAATTTTTTTCATAGTAGCCTTTCTATAGTTTAATATTATTTTAGAGCGTGTCCCCCAATAGGGTCAGAATAAGGTCCAGTCTGGCTTAAATTCCAGAGTATCTGACCCAAAAAGGAACCGTATTAGACTTTTACTGGATGTGGATACGGTTCTTTATTCGGTGTGGTTTTAAGGCGCTACATGGTTTATTCTAGCTAATATGTTGTGGCTTTTCTGCTTCAGATTTGCAGACAGAAAATTCGCAGCATACAGCCGAAAACCTCATACACACTGTGTAAAAAAAAAAATAAAACAAAAAACAAACAAACCAAAAAAAATCAACAGCGTTCACCTACAATACAGATTTTCAATCCATGGCATGTGAATTTATTCTTTTCACCGCAGATTTCAGCTTTCGCAATGCTGAGAGTGAAAGCAAATCCGCAGCAGTTCTGCAATGAAATCAGCAAGTAGAAATTCTGTAGTTTATCTGTCCTGTGTGGACATACCTCAAACTGCATTAACAAAAAATAAATAAAATAAATAAATGAAAACCCAAATCGTGCCCCACTTAAACCTTTCCACTACAGACCTAGATGTAAAATCTGGCTGCAACATTTTTTACTGAAAAAGCAAAACGCAAGAAAAAAAATCCACAAAAATGCATTATTCTGATTGTTGGAGAGACTGATGTACCACAATTGGATTGAGGACCGCACATCAGTAAATCCGACAAGTTCCTGGTTTAAGCACAATCTGACATGCGCAATAGTCTGGGATTTCAGCTATAGATGTGAGAGCGGCTGGACGTCACCGGGAGGAATGTAAACCTCTAGAAGAGAAACAGCGCTCCGCTCAAGATTATCTCCACTGCCAGAATTTATACCTTGGAAAACCAGTGATAGGTGGTAAAATGCAGGAGGACCTCCACAATGAAGCCATCTGTCCCCCCCACCGCTCAGACCATGCAGCTGTTTGCTGAACCCGGTTACACGCTACCAAGAGGGACATTTCCACGTCGTACTTTGGAAACTTTGCCTGCAGATTTGCATGGCAGGTAGTAATAGCAGTGTACAACATGAAATACGTGCGCAAACTATCAGGCAAGTCATTGTGCAGGCTGGAAATAAAAAAACAAACACAAGACTGTATAAATCATTGCTTTGTCCTTGTCTCTTGGTAAAAGGCCATCGTTCCTGGGAAAGCTGGGTGACAACTAGTATGATCAGATCTCACCCAGGAGTTGTCACCCAACTTTCCTAAAGTAACGTCAAGTCAAGTATAGACACATACCGTATATATACACACATACCGTGTATATATACACATACATACACACAGTATATACACATACACACACATACCGTATACACACACTTGGCAGAGGTGAGCAAAGTATGAGACAATAGGTATAACTAATATTGACAGGTGTACCCCCATTTATACCCAGATCTGATCAATACTCATACTATACCCTTATGGTAAGTGTCCGATATGTCGCCCCATCCGTCGCGGACAACACTAGGGCCACACAATAAAAAGAAAACATATTTCCTAAGTCACAATCAGAACAGCCAGAGCCCAGAAGATATACGCACACCTTCCCCCCAATCCTCAGGTGGCTGATAAAGAAATAGATCGGATGTACAGAAAGTCAGAGGGAGACAGACTTCACTTTCAGATGATCAGATCTTTCAGGAAGGCAGTGAAGACCCCAATATTTCTACATCTGACATATCGTCAAGCCTATGTGCGACGCCAGGCCTCACAAAGCCTATAGAAATGGTAGGCGAACGCCTTCACTTACCTCTGTAAGCACTCGGAAAGGAAGTGAGCAGTACAATCCAGAGCGGAGTGTGGCAATCCTCCTGCAAGCCTGCTGGCACGCACAATACCCTGATTGCCTGCTTTCTTTTACTTATGTGTTTGGTGAGGGTGCTGACTCAGACGGGTGGGTAGGTGCTATGCAAAACAGGTAAACAGCATCCCGCAACCAATAGGACAGCCCGCAATCTGACTCATCGGAGCTGCCACACATTCATCTGTGGCTTCAAAAGGAAGAAAAGGAAGTGAAAGGATGGATGCACGACTTCGGCAGCAGCTCCTCGCACACACACACCTCCTACATAGCACAGACAGCCGGCGGAGAGCGCGAGGAACACAAGCCTGTCGCCGTCATGTGATACTCCTCGCCATCATCAGGTGCAAGAGTGTTCACGTGTCCTCAATGGGGGATTCATTTCAAGTCTAAATCAGATAACGACAAGTGGCTTGTATCCTAAACATGACAAGTAATGGAGAGAGGTTGAACTTGATGGACATAGGTCTTGTTCTATGACAACGGTCACCTGCTTGATTTCATGCACCATAGGAGTATGGACCATAGGCCACTATTCACTGAGTATTGCCATATGGTATGCTACCGCGTTGAGGCATACCCCCTGTATAGGAACACGTAATCTACCATGCTTTCCCAAAACAGTACAAAGATATGTACACAGTGCAGTATGACCTTTTTCTTTTTACCGTAAGAGCCTTTGGTCGACATTCATACAAAGCCTACAGAGTGGGATATGACAACTTTTCATCACAGGCCCACACTGAGATATCCCTCATTATACCTCTGACGTAGGCTAAAAAGCAAGATATCATCATTGTATAAAAATGCCTTGGAGCCCTGTCCATATAATAAAATAAGGGATCAATTTTAAGATCGTTCTTCAGGAGCAAAAAGGCTCCCCAGCCACCCTACTCGACACACTCACTGACAGTGGCATGGTTTGCTCTTCCATGCTCCATACAGAGGCACCAAAGATGGGCAGATCAATGCTTATGACCAGCTTCACAGCATAGTCTTGCTATAGAGCTTGAATATTTAGTTTCACAGAGGAGCATTGCATGGCCTGCAAGTCTCCTTATGTTGGCATGTCACTCTCCACAAGAAATGTTACCCCTCCAAACCCACCCAGAAGCCTCTCATACAGCCAAATCAGGTCCCATGCTTTGCACTGAGGGGTAACACCCTGAAACAACGTGTCTGCAAACTGAGATCCTGATTTGGTTTTTATTCCAAGTCATGCGGCAAAGTTTGTAAAAGGGTCAATATTGACTTTTAGGATTGTTGCTTCTAAAGGTACCGTCACACTATGCGACGCTGCAGCGATACAGACAACGATGCCGATCGCTGCAGCGTCGCTGATTGGTCGCTGGAGAGCTGTCACACAGACCGCTCTCCAGCGACCAACGATGCCGAGGTCCCTGGGTAACCAGGGTAAAAATCGGGTTGCTAAGCGCAGGGTCGCGCTTAATAACCCGATGTTTACACTGGTTACCAGTGTAAAATGTAAAAAAACAAACACTACATACTCACCTTCGCGTCCCCTTCCTGCACTGACTGAGTGCCGGCCCTAACAGCAGAGCGGTGTGCTGTGCTTTCACTTTACGGCCAGCGCTCAGTCAGTGCAGGAAGCGGACGGCGGGGGACGCGAAGGTGAGTATGTACTGTTTGTTTTTTTACATTTTACACTGGTAACCAGGGTAAACATCGGGTTACTAAGCGTGGCCCTGCGCTTAGTAACCCGATATTTACCCTGGTTACCATTGTAAAACATCGCTGGTATCGTTGCTTTTGCTGTCAAACAACGATACACGGCGATCTGACGACCAAATAAAGTTCTGAACTTTAATCAACGACCAGCGATATCACAGCAGGATCCTGATCGCTGCTGCGTGTCAAACACAACGATATCGCTATCCAGGACGCTGCAACGTCACGGATTGCTAGCGATATTGTTTAGTGTGACGGTACCTTAATATGTAACACTAGACCTCAGTCCTCTTCCTCTCTGAAGAGGCAATTTGCATATTTGACTTTTTAGTGGTGCATGCATGGCCTATAAGTCTCCTTATCCTGGCATGTCACTCTCCACAAGGAGAAATGTTACACCCCTTAGACCCATGCTATAGAGCTTGAAGGGCAAAGTGCTGTACTCCTGGTCTAAAACTAGTAAACAGAATTATCACACCATCCATTCTTGAGAACAGAGAAGATTTTAAATAAAAGTTGATTTGCAAAGTTACTTACGGTATTTATACAAGCACTTTACAATGTTACCCATGTGCGATGATGAGAAAATCCCTTTAATTGGTTGTTCCCATCTTAAACATTTACGGCATAGCCAAAGGAAACACTTTAAGTGTCTGATAAGTGAGGGTCCCTCATCACTCTAAAATATATCTGGTGCCTATGAACGAAGGAGAGGCCACTCGTGCTCCTCTGATTTTGGAAATCCAACAGAAGTGGGCAAAGAGCCGCACATGAGATGGTGATTGGCGGACCCCACTCTAGTGTATATTTTTTCATTAATGTAAAAAGATTTTAAATGGATTGTTATTGGATGTTGCATGAATTTAAGTCTCTGCTTAAAAATGTCTGCATCCCCCCCAAGGGTTTTTATTGCCAAAGTAAGGAAACCCCATGTACAGTACTGTTTTCCATGGATTAAGCCGCTGTGACCCTAGAACAAATCTGTACATGGATTTGGAGAGCAGCCGTGTACACAAGCCAAGACAAATCATGCTAAGAATGCCTACCTAATCCTCAGATGTGAACAATCGATCTGAGAAGGGGGCCGCTTTCTGGTTCTGTGACCTAGTTACTGAGCCACACTGATCTGTACGGGACAAGAAACCCGAGCGCAGATACATTTATTTTGGAAGACACTGAGCCATTAGGAAGAGGGTGATCGTCTTGTGTTAAACTAAAGGAAGTCAAGAAAGAACTCCACAGACAGGAACTGCAAATCCTTGAGAAAGAAAACAGTCTGCAATGATCGGTTTGTTTAAAGGGAAACTCCTATAAAAACACTTTTCCATTGGACTTCTCCCTTTGTAATTCTTGCTTAATATGCTGACCTAGTATTTTGGCTCATAGGAGCGCTCAAAGAAAACACAAGGCTTAAAACTATAAGGGGAGCTACCCAGGCCTCTACGGGTATATGTGCCTACATGGCTGCTTGTCAATCAATTGAAGGAAGGAGGAGCGGAGGGTGCACTACCCTTACATGTGATATTTATAGGGCATGTCCCACCACTCAGGACAGTCTGTAAATGCATAGCAATCAGCACCAGAAGAAGCGAGGGGGAGCGCGTCTTAAAAATACACTGTAGCAGAATTGCAGCATTAAAGCGTCTCTTAAAGGACCTGGTGGGGTCACATGAATTGTGCTGCAGTCACAATAATGATTGTTCCGCTTTATAAGGGGCACACGGCGGTGACAATATTACCACGACTAGTCAGCCTGTCATCTGTCATCATTTTACAAACCAGCATTTTTTTTGCCTTACATCTTCACAACAACAAATGGCCAATGTCTTCCAGATCTTACACCTGAGGGAACTGTATGAGAAGTTGCTAAATTAAGCTGGGAACGCATTCTTCAGATTTTCCCTGGAGGTTAAAAAAAAAAAAAAAAAGCAGCAAAAATCCAGAAGCGGATCCAGAGGTTTCATATTACTGTCAGACAGGTTATGAGCCAAGTAAAGAGGTCAAACACCACAAGTGAACTAATCATTAGATTCTGGAGGTTTGTGCAATGGATCTGCCCAGCAGCCACCAATGACTATCTGTAACGTCCTCTGTGCACACAATCGTGGCCCTGGTCACATCACACAAGCTATATAGGCATGTGCACCGGGAAAAGCTTGTACGCCATCAGTATACCCACACGGCTTCATTCACAAGAATTGAGAGCACACAGAGCCTCAGTCAGACCAACATGTGCCACACACCACAAAAGCAAAGAAAACAGAAGGATATGGAAATCAAAATCGTGTTTTCATATGCCATCAGGGGGAGAGACACCCCGTATTAGATCCGTTATATCGAAATCAGCAATCATCTAATTTATATGGGCATAAGAGGCTACAACATTGGGCAAAGTATTGTGGACAGAACATCATCTTTATATCTGGTGGACTTTAAAGGGGTATTCACATCGCCAAGATTCTACCTTAAGATATAGTAGGTGTTAAAAAAAAAAAAAAAAAAAAGGAGCAAATACCACCAATTAGAAATTCAGTATAGTTCTCCTGACCCACTATGTCACTTAGCCCATGAGCAGGGCATTAGAGTAGCTTAGATATTCATGTTACGACCACTCATAGTGACAGTTGCTTCGTGGTTAGTGGTCATAACAATGGATTCCTAAGCTACTTCAATGCCCTGGACATGAGGTAAGTGACATAGCGAATCAGAAGAACTATACTACATTTCTAATTGGAGGTATTTGCTAATATTATTATTACACCTCCTACATATGGGGATCTTGGGAGATGGGAATACCCCTTTAATGAATCTGTAACGCAATATTAAACACAAGTGAGGAGTGACAATCTGAAGTAAATGGAGCGTAAATGGAGTGTAAAATATAAAACCTCTCAAATGTATATACGGTAGTTAGGAAAATTAAGAAAAACAGACTTGAGTTGGGCTCTCTGTTGTCTCACTATTTGATACCCAAAGGCGACACTCTCAAACTCACGCTGTAAGTCTATAGGGCCTTGTTCTGGCTCTCAGACTTATATTGAAAAGTTACTTAGGTAACAAACAGCTGAAGACCGTCAGGAGCGGTATTGGAAACAGAAGATGACGGTGGCTGTAGAGTATAACACGAGGGGCAGGAAACTTACATCAGTGACACCACTCCAGCGCTGCAACAAGAAAACAAAAAACACAACACTGGAGTGGTGCTTTCAGGCTCTGCACTAAAACTGGTGGCTGATCTATAAACTGCATTCAGGCACAGGAGCCTAAAATCTTTTCCTCATGAACAGGAAACACCTTTTCTCCAAGGAGGCAAAAAAAAGCGACTGCCAGACAGGAAGGAAACAGGTCACAGTTAACATATACGACCCAATACAAAAAGTGCGATCATGTACGTCAGTCATAAGTCAGGTCATTCTACGTTGTTTCCTTACATGATGTATCCGCTTTGAAAATGACTGTGCATGGATCACAATCACACCAACAGAACCAGACACTCATTCAGATCTGATCCATACCCTATCGTGGTACTGCCTTCAAGCAACCCAACTCGTATACCCTAAATACAAGTGTCAAACTCATAGTTAAGGCTACTTTCATGTTGCGTAGTTGCCGACTAGCAGTGGCTCCATTGGAGCTCACATCTGAAGCCTCTGGAAACTGTATTCGGACATATGCTCTGCTGGATATAATTTTCAGACTCATCCCCTATCTGAGGCGGGTAACCAAAAAGTGGTCGACGGCGTTATAGTGTTCACCTGAAATAAGCAGATACTGCTGAGAATGATGTCCGACAGAGCACAGCGTGACTCCATCTGCATCATTAGTCAGTGGCCCCATCAATGCAAAGGTCCAAATCCAGTTTTCCACGGCTTCAGATGTAAGCCCCAAAAGAGCCACTGACAAATGGAAACCAGGCCTAAGGCTTCCAACTCCTCAGCCTAACACATTAGCAAAAATAGTATAGTAATAATAAAATCTATACATCTACTATATAATTGTCTAAGGGTCACTTCCGTCTGTCTGTCACGGATATTCATTGGTCGCGGCCTCTGTCTGTCATGGAAATCCAAGTCGCTGACTGGTCGTGGCCGTTATGCCGTGACCAATCAGCGATGAGCACAGTCCGGCGGCAAAATGGCCGCTCCTTACTCCCCGCAGTCAGTGCCCGCTCCATAATCACCTCCAGTCAGCGCTCACACAGGGTTAATGGCAGCGTTAACGGACCGCGTTATGCCGCGGTGTAACGCACTCCATTAACACTGCTATTAACCCTGTGTGACCAACTTTTTACTATTGATGCTGCATATGCAGCATCAATAGTAAAAAGATCTAATGTTAAAAATAATAATAAAAAAAAATAAAAAATAGTTATATACTCACCGTCCTTCGGCACCTCAGATCCAACCGGCCTTTCATGCTCCTCGCGACGTTCCGGTGACCGCTTCATGCATTGCGATCTCGCGAGATGATAATGTGCGGTCTCACGAAACCGCTACGTCATTATCTCGCGAGACCGCAATGCACTCTTGGGACCGGAGTGCACGAGGAGCATCGGTAAACGCTGCGGATGGATCCGGGGCCAACGGAAGATGAGTAACGTATATAACTATTTGTGATTTTAATTCTTTTTTTAACAGGGATATGATGCCCACATTGCTATATACTACGTGGGCTGTGCTATATACTACGTGGGCTGTGCTATATACTACGTGGGCTGTGCTATATACTACGTGGGCTGTGCTATATACACTACGTGGCCGGCCGCGAACAATCAGCAACAGGCGCAGTCTGGCCGCGAATTGGCGCGGGATTTGAACCACGCTTCGCTAATTGGTCGCGGTTGGCCGAATCCTGTGTATTCAATGTATTATTCTAAAATCTTCATAAATAAACTACATACATATTCTAGAATACCCGATGCGTTAGAATCGGGCTACCATCTAGTACACATATATACACGCACACCAGCAGCTGGATTGTAAGCATTCCAAGGTTGTCCTGTGAAGCGAGGCTGTAATCTCAGAAGCCAAGCCAAGCACTGTTCATTACAGACCGAGGGCTGGGACAGCAAACAACAGCTCATAAATTAAAAGTTCACTGTAACCTGTGGAATGGAAAGCTATGGGTCTGCTGGTAAATTTGACTCCATTATGTAGAAATAAAAAAGGAGGGTGGGGGATAGTCATGTACAGAACTTATACACGAAAAAAAAAAGGGAGCAGCAACCACAAAGGAAGGCATAAGGGTTATTCCCATTTCAGTGAGGGGTGGCATGTTGCTAGGATACACCATTGATAAATGACTTCTGGGGGGGGTCCGACCTCCTATGGAAAAAAAAAAGGGAATCTGTGCCAATTTCGCACCATGTCCCCTTAACAGCAGTTCCTGCAGTGGAGCTCCCAGCCCCAAGTGTGTGAATGCCTCTGGGGGAAAAAGGGAAAAAAAATCAGAAAAGGGCACTGCACATAAAGGACGCAAGAGTGACCTATTTATTCTCAGGATCAAATCATGGTTCCAAAGATCAAATATAGTGGTACTGGTACATCCAATATTGTGTGCTTCTGGATAGTGCAGGCTCAGGAGCCGAACCTTCTTCATACCCGGCAGATGATGGCTGTGTTACAGTGCCAGCATCCGCCACTATCCGCTGCCATGCTCTGGTTGCTGATATTATCCACTTACTATTAATCTCGGAAATCAGCAATTAAGGAAGGCGGTATTGGGGTGTTCTTGTTGCCTCCCATTATGTGATTGCAGGTGCTGTTGGGTTCTTACTGCGGCTGGGGGTACGGTGGAAATCCTGTGAAGTCCAGCCATGGGTTGGGCTTCATTGGGAGACCGTAATCATAGCTATATTCGGCAATATTGTGGTATCGCAGTATACAAAACAATCGTCAAACAATTGCAGGTTTATCACCTCTCTTCCCCCTCCCCTCTAAAAATAAAAAGAAGAAATAAAAAGAAGAAATCGCATCTTGAACTTGTCTGGAGGTGCAGTGGGGCGTGACTATGCCCTTCCTGCCTCAGGCAGCATAAATTGGGTGGAAAAGCTTCTAAGACACACGTCCACCTGACCGGCAGCTGACTATGGTCAACTTCATTTAAGATTGCAACTGGATTATATAGTCTCCAAAGAAATGCAGGAGCAGCTATGTTACCAGTCAACGAGCAGGACTGATATCGCCTGAGCACAGAGCAAATAATGTCACAGGAAACTTCTGACATAAAAAGGACTTGTTGGGTCAATAAGAGCTTGAGATGAAAGGCAGGCATCCTGCTGATGTTCTTCCATAGTGAGGCCATTACTACTTTCATTTACCAAATTTAGCATAGACATAGATTGCTTGTGAAGACAAGTTGACTGGCTAAAACTACCACTAATGTACTAAAAACAATTCGCAGAGAAAGTCTCTGAAGACGGTCCAGCCATCTGCCAGTGAAAACCATCAGGGACATCTCGTCATGCAAGTCATGGAAAATGCTCCCTGGATTTAGCCATGAACTTGGGCTGTGCCTTGCAGGTGATCAGAAGGAGCAAAGTATTTTCACATACGGTTCTGCCACAATCTACAAGAAGATTTTTCTCAATGTGCTTAAAATGGTGCAGAGGTGAGTTGGGTAATTTAAAGGTTTATTTGCGGCAGATTCACAAGTTTTCACAATATAAAAATTTCACACTGGATTTTTATGCTGTATTTTTGCAGTGCAAAGGTCCTGTGTGAACGTATTAAATTGAAAATCTGCGACATGAGAACATAGCCTTAGAATTAGGCATGCATCATGTTCCCCTATGACAGCTCTTTATATCACTATAGAATATGCCAATAGTTATCGGCAGCACATGGTACAGGACACATGCTGCTGATCAAACAATGTTCTCTGAGCTTAAAGTGTTCATCAGCCTGTTAAAAACTGATAATTGACCGTAGATTGGGTTAAATGTAGCTGAACGTCCGTCCTGTAAGGACCGCGATGGGCACATGTAAACGTGCCCTTAATGGCATTTACATGGTTCTGCTTAAATTTGAGCAGGTCATATGCTCACCTCATATTCAGCTATCAGATTACAGACACAACCCAATCTTATATGGCAATGTTCGCCAAGCAATAATTACCTTCATATATACAATCAGCTGCTTTTTATGTGGCTACGACGACGGCACTGTGGTCTGATAATGTACGCCATTTATAACAGCGGCACATGTAGAAGATCACAGATAACGTAACCCAAACAATCACAATCAGTCTTCCTTAAGGCGGCATGCTCGTTGGATGGGCCAAGGACAGGGCAAGTTGGGTTCCACGACAATAAGGTGTCCCCGTGCTGGCAATCAGAGGTGATCTGTGGACAATCGTGGCAGTAAAGTTATAGCTATGCAGCGCCAGCACAGGGGAGAGTGAGGGGGTCCGCCGGTGACACTCAATTTTGCATCCGAAGGTGATCGGCACTAATGATGCTATATCATGGCAAGCATCTCCAGACGCAACGTCATACAAGTATGGAAGTGAGCAGCGATGAAGAACCCCTTTATGCATCACAGGTAGACGACCACTTCTACTGTAATAAGCATATATCCCATGCAATTATCAGGCTCTACTCACATTGCATTCACGGTATCTATTTGCTGCATATGTTGGAAAGCGCTCCCATGTATAACTTTGTTTGCCATTTACTTACAAGAAAATGCTCAGCCTTTTTTCTTTAAATAAGGGGAGGGAAGGGGACAACCCAAGTTGTCAACTTTTATGTTATGGCATCTATAAAGACCATAGAGGACCCCATACCCGCTCATCCACCCTTATCTGTATAGTGATCTTACACATAATCAAGGTTAACTACTACTATTAGCCAAACATTGAGTCTTTAAAGAGGTTTGTCTATTACTTTTTCCTTGATGACCCATCTTCAATGAAAAAGTAGTGGACAATCAATTTAATGCCACCTAGAACATGCACGGTAAAATGGTTTTCCACCTTTAGAGCTCGTGCAGACGACCATATTTTCGGTGCGAGTGAGATCTGACAAAGCATCAGATCGCACTTGTACCAATGCTATTCTATGCGACTGTGCACACGTCAGATTTTTTTCGGTAGACTGAGAATGTCCGAGGAAAGAGAAAAAAAAACAATTGTATGCATGGTTTGAACGCGTAAATCAGATCACACTTGGTCATGCAAGTCAATGGATCCATTAAAAAAAAAACAAAAAAAAACATCATACCGCACTTGGGTGACATCAAAGTGTAGTCTGATTTGTAAGGCTGCTTTCGCACATCAGGTTTTTTGTTTCAGGCACAATCCGGCAATTTTTGAAAAAAACGGATCCGTTTTTTTTTTTTTTACACGCCGTATCCGTTTTTTCCCATAGAGTTGTATTAGCGCCGGATTGTGCCTGAAGGACATGCGTTTCATCCGTTTTGTGCTGGACCCGTCCCTTCAAGTTTTTTTGCCGGACACAAAAAACGTCCCTAAGGACTGACAGAATGCAGAGGATGGGAGATCCCCCCCCCTTCATATTCTCCACATCCAAGAAAATCAGATCACACTGTGATTAGCACAATCAGACCAATTTTCGCGATGTGACCCTATCCTTAAAGGGAACCTGTCACCCCCGGCACCAGGGGCTTATCTACAGCGTCGCGGTCCGGGGCCTCCCATCTTCTTACGATGACGTCCTCTTCTTGTAGTCACGCTACGGCTCCGGCGCAGGCATACTTTGTCTGCCCTGTTGAGGGCAGAGCAAAGTACTGCAGTGCGCAGGAAAGGTCAGAGAGGCCCAGCGCCTGCGCATTGCAGTACTTTGCTCTGCCCTCAACAGGGCAGACAAAGTACGCCTGCGCCGGAGCCGCAGTTTGACTACAGAGGAGGACGCCATCGTAAGAAGATGGGAGGCCCCGGACCGCAACGCCCATCATACCGGGACCGCCCCAGGGGGAGTATAATTTAACCTTTTTCTCATCTTTCAGGATACATCGGGAGCTTATCTACAGCATTCCAGAATGCTGTAGATAAGCCCCTGATGCTGGTGGGCTTAGCTCACCTTCGATTTTGGGGGTGACGGGTTCCCTTTAAGGATAGGGTCACACCACGAAAATTGGTCTGATTGTGCTAATCACAGTGTGATTAGGGGGTGACAGGTTTCCTTTAAGCTTGCCAATCACTGGACTCAGTGTGACATTGTGCTATTTACATTAAACCCAATGATTGGCTGCAGTGGTCCTGATGACACTGGTGTAGCTATGTCACCAACAACTGGGAAAAATGGCAGAGGTAGTTGGTAAGAATGAATGATCTTATATTTACCCAAAGCAAGCTGAAGGAGTCAACGTCCACATTGTAAATACAATGCAACACCTGTAGACACCTATATAGCCCCAGAGCATCTTGATGCGTCTCAGATTTCATACAGAGGTATACAGAACCTTTGTTGATGAATTCTGATCCACTGGACATCACATGGCTACTCTGTAGCACATGATGTATCATACACCAAAATATGAAAAAAGCAAAATGAGTCATTGGACCCTGGTGTAATGGCGACGTCAGTAGTCTGTGGTCGCCTGACCAGAATCCTCGGTATCACTATTGGGCTTTGCATGGCCTTCTGTGCGTCACACCGCAGAAATGATGCTGCAATAGGCCTACTAATTAGAAGATGCACCAACAATGCCAGCAGGTAGGAGGAGGTTCGCAAGGCTCTGGTCCAGTGGTGGTGAACTACCAGCATGGCCACTATGCCAGGGCACGGCAAATTATTTTGCTCAACTCTACCCCTTAAACTAAAACCGGCAGAACCAACTGATATTGGTGGGATGGATTGACAATCTAATATGTATGGGGGGAGGGGGTTCTCCCATATCTCCTCTGACAGATCTTGCTGGGGAAGAAGGTTTCAGGCTGGGTTACCGAAGGCCGATCCTTTTGTTCTCCAGCAGATAAACCGGAGGCTTCGCTTTGTATAGGAATAGTCAGGGGAGAGAACTGTCAGCCATCTAATGTGTACGGGGAGCTTATATGCTAAGAACTTGGGAAAATTAATTAAAAAAAAAAAAAAGTGTGTATAATAAAATAAGCCCATAGTATCCAAAAAGATAAGTGTGATATTTATGTGTTTCTCCCAGTCAGATTATAGTATTTTGCTCATATTTCCTTATTGCCAATGTCAAGATAAGAAACAAACAAGAGGAGCAGGAAATGGAACCAAAATACATCTACAGACCAAAGAGAATAAAACTAAATTGTCATTAAAAATAAAAGCCCCCCCAACACCCCAGGAATGATAGGAAGGGGGATGCATCCAGGAACAATCTCCAAAAACTGAATCCCAAGACGGCAGCTTTCCTGACAAAGACTTGTGGTCCTGCCAAGGAAGACAGATGTAAGCCCCTAACTAAGGGGGCAGCGTGGGACACTCCGAATTAATCAACAAAGCAGAATTTAACCCCCTCCTCCCCGACACATTACACATAGCTTTCCTCCCAGCTTCCTGTAACACAAGGTAAACCAAAGACCAAATCATCAGCCTGAGCCAGCTTGGAAACACTGCTGAGGGCAGACATCATCATGCACACGATAACCCTTCGTGTGCCGAGACGCTGCCTGGGCTTACGGGCTGTGACTGGTTTATCCTAACTCGGATCACTCTGCATGTAAAGGACAAGAATGAGTCAGGGACGAGCTATGGGGATGATCACTGACCGGCCGACCATTGTCAGACTGATCGGTGCTACAGAGGAATCACACACATCCACAATCAGCGGAATAAGCAATGTTTGCGGATTCCCGGCGCCCTCCCCCTCCAACCAATGCAATAATAGTAAAACTCGTGCTTATATCAACTCAAGATCCCAAAAATGATGCATGACACCACCCACCCTGCCCCATTATGGGGGATCTCAGCGGTAACGGTCACGCTCTTACAGGTCACCAGTAGTGCGGCATGGAGACGATCACTGCATTTTGAGCATTTATTACACTGACCTCTTAAGAGCGCTTTTTAACAAAAAGTAAAAAATAGTAATTTACGGCTGGGGCTAAACGGTGACTGTCGGCGGCACAGATCACACGGCGGAAGATCGCAGCATAGTGCAAGTGACTGACGCCAAATCGTGAAAAATAAAAAATACAACCGCTCACGACTTTTTGTGACTTGCACATCGTGGTACTTTGCAGGAGACGATGCGACTGTTCACATCCGTTAGGACGCGGCGTGGCAGTGATTTGTGGCCTATGGTCAAACAACCACAAAAAAAAAAAAAAAAAAAATCACGTGGCTTATACTGAGGTGACACCGTGACATACGGCTGGGGTCGCGGTCACATCAGTATAAAGACATTAGAAAACATGACACGTGAATACGAGACGTCATGGCGGCCATCTGTACCCCAGAGCGCCATATCTGCTTCGATAACGCGACCACAGACGGGGCTGTAAGAGAATGTTAAATCTGCAGCTAAAATCCATCAGTCACGTTGGATTTTAGTCACACCACTGAAACGTAAAACATGGCACCATAAATGTGCAGAAAGGCAGAGAATATCGGGGGCAGGAGTGATAAATGGCCGCATTAGTGGGGGGACTGGGGTACAGACTGGGTGCCGTAAAGTGCGCCCTCCTCAGCAGCAGAACAAAGCCCTCAGTAACAATGGAGGCGGCAGCTGATGTGGCGGCTCCACGACTTACCGCGACAGAGTGCGGCGCTCCTCTCAGCGGACGGGAGCAGCAGTCACAGGCCCGGCGCTGTCACGATGACGGTGGTCTCTGGAGCAGCTCCCCCGGAATACGGTCAGCAATGGCAGATATTCGGGGCTCCGCCCTCCAGGGTTCCCAAGGCTGCAGCGGGGCCTCCCGGCAGAGCTCCGCGCCCACCACTCCCGGCTGCAAACAGGAACTGCTACACAGCGGCAGCGACAACGACGGAGACACTGCTGGAGGCGAAGCGAATGATCGCTAGGCGGTGACGTCAGCACGCAGGGCCATAAACACAGAGGAGAGAACCGTTACGTGAAACGTCATGACGCACGGCAGGATTAGGGCATCATGGGAGATGTAGTTTCAGGAGCAAAACATTTAAAGGGACAGTGAATCATTTTCATATTTATTTTTCTGCAAATTCAAGCTGGTGAGACGAATCTTAAACTCTTCTTCCTGGTTATAGTTGTATTCTGAGCTTTAACGACGTACAGTTTTCTGATTGTTTTTATTTTTTTTAGACATTCATCGCATTCATTATATTTTAATTATGTGTAAAAAGTACTAATACCGTTTTCTTCACAGTCAATTCAATTTCGTAATGTGGTTAGAAATATTGATATATGTCAAGCTATTACATCAGGGTTTTGTATATATTTAGTGGACATTTTAATTTATCAAAATTATTTTTTCCATTATTATTATTATTATATTATTATTTTTAGTATATTATTTTAATAATTTTATATTATTATTTAAATTATTCTTTTTATTTTTATTATTTTTAGTATATTATTTTTATTATTATATTATTTTTTGTATATTATTAGTTACATTATTTTATGTTATTATTTTAATTATTTTTATTTTATTATTTTTAGTATATTATTTTAATTACTAGATGGTGGCCCAATTCTAACGCATCGGGTATTCTAGAATATGTATGTGCACGTAGTATATTGCCCAGCGACGTAGTATATTGCCCAGTGATGTAGTATATTGCCCAGTCACGTAGTATATTGCCCAGTGACGTAGTATATTGCCCAGTGACGTAGTATATTGCCCAGTGACGTAGTATATTGCCCAGTGACGTAGTATATTGCCCAGTGACGTAGTATATTGCCCAGTGACGTAATATATTGCCCAGTGACGTAGTATATTGCCCAGTCACGTAGTATATTGCCCAGTGACGTAGTATATTGCCCAGTGACGTAGTATATTGCCCAGTGACGTAGTATATTGCCCAGTGACGTAGTATATTGCCCAGTCACGTAATATATTGCCCAGTGACGTAGTATATTGCCCAGTCACGTAGTATATTGCCCAGTGACGTAGTATATTGCCCAGTGATGTAGTATATTGCCCAGTCACGTATTATATTGCCCAGTGACGTAGTATATTGCCCAGCCACGTAGTATATTGCCCAGTGACGTAGTATATTGCCCAGTGATGTAGTATATTGCCCAGCCACGTAGTATATTGCCCAGTCACGTAGTATATTGCCCAGTGACGTAGTATATTGCCCAGCCACGTAGTATATTGCCCAGTCACGTAGTATATTGCCCAGTCACGTAGTATATTGCCCAGTGACGTAGTATATTGCCCAGCGACGTAGTATATTGCCCAGTGACGTAGTATATTGCCCAGTCACGTAGTATATTGCCCAGTGACGTAGTATATTGCCCAGTGATGTAGTATATTGCCCAGTCACGTATTATATTGCCCAGCGACGTAGTATATTGCCCAGTGACGTAGTATATTGCCCAGTCACGTAGTATATTGCCCAGTGACGTAGTATATTGCCCAGCCACGTAGTATATTGCCCAGCCACGTAGTATATTGCCCAGTGACGTAGTATGTTGCCCAGCCACATAGTATATTGCCCAGCCACGTAGTATATTGCCCAGTCACGTAGTATATTGCCCAGCGACGTAGTATATTGCCCAGTCACGTAGTATATTGCCCAGTGACGTAGTATATTGCCCAGTGACGTAGTATATTGCCCAGTGACGTAGTATATTGCCCAGTGACGTAGTATATTGCCCAGTGACGTAGTATATTGCCCAGTGACGTAGTATGTTGCCCAGTCACGTAGTATATTGCCCAGTGACATAGTATATTGCCCAGTCATGTAGTATATTGCCCAGCCACATAGTATATTGCCCAGTGACGTAGTATATTGCCCAGTGACGTAGTATATTGCCCAGCCACGTAGTATATTGCCCAGCGACGTAGTATATTGCCCAGCCATGTAGTATATTGCCCAGCCACGTAGTGTATTGCCCAGTTACGTAGCGTATTGCCCAGGTACCTAGTATACAGCACAGTGACGTAGGATATTGCGCAGCTACGTTGTATATTGCACAGAGCCACATAGTATATTGCACAGCTTTGTAGTATATTGCCCAGCCTTGTAGTATACAGCAGAGCCACGTAGGATATTGCCCAGTGACGTAGTATATTACCGAGGCACGTATGTGACAGGGCCAAAAAGTAAAAAATAAACATATACTCACCTAACGATCCGAGGGCCCCTTGTAGTGTATCATACTCACCATTCTTGTCGCTGCTCCTCCGCGTCCCGCCTCTCCTCTTCCTGGGATCCTGTGCAGATGGTAGTGCTCGGCTTCAGGAAAATGGCCGCGGGATGCCGTGCGTGCGCAGATTGAGATCGCGGCAGCCATTTTCCTGAAGCCGAGTTCCATTGCAAGTGCCAGGACTGGTGGGAGCAGGACCTATGAAGACGTCGCGGTCACATGACCGTGACGTCACGGCAGGTCCTTGCCGCACACCAGCCCTGGGACGGGACCTCACCGCAAGCTGACGCTTGTAATGGAGCGGTCCGGGGAGCGTGGCGAGGAGCGAGAAAGGCGGCGGAGGGTAAGTATAGCAGGTTTTTTTTTATTATTTATTATTTTTAACATTACATTTTGTACTATTGATGCCGCATAGGCAGCGTCAATAGTACAAAGTTGGGGACACACAGGGTTAATAGCGGCGGTAACGGAGTGCGTTACCCGCGGCATAACGCGGTCCGTTACCGCCGGCATTAACCCTGTGTGAGCGGTGTATGCGGGCGCCGGGCAGTGAGTGCGGGGAGTAAGGAGCGCCCATTTTTTTTCTGGACTGTGCGCGTCGCTGATTGGTCGCGGCAGCCATGACAGGCAGCTGCCGAGACTAATCAGCGAACGAATAACGGTGACAGAAAGACAGAAGGAAGTGACCCTTAGACAATTATATAGTAGATTGTATTATTATTATATTATTTTTAGTATATTATTATTTTTATTTGCATTATTTTTAGTTTTATTATATTATTAATTGTATTATTTTTACATTATTTTATTTATTATTTTTTCTGTGTATTATTATTATTAATATTATTTTTATATTATTATTTGTATTATTTTTATTATTATTATATCACTTGACCCTTAAAAAATCAGAAATGTTCTTATTGAGAACTTTCTTTGACTAATTTTCCCAATAACTGTAGATGCTAAAGCGAGACTATAAAAAGTCCAGTCACAGGGTGAACATGTGATTGCTGGGACCAGTGAGGCAGTGGCAACGCCGCTCCCTCCGTTACATATAGAAGCAATGGGTTTAGGAAAATTAGAAAGGCAGAAATGAGAAAATAAGGCTTCTCGACATTAAAACCTGTTTTTATTTCCCCAGACATATCATATAGCTGTCCTGCCCCTGGAATAGGTCATCAATATCTGATAAATGGGGCCCTGAAGAAAGCAGATTAGAACACCCCTTTAAGAGACAGAAAGAGCCTTTAAATACAATGGTCATTTTTATGTAAAATATCACAAGAGGTTAAAATTGGACCTTCAGATTTAGTTATCTTTGATTCTCAGTTATTTGCACAATAATGGCTTTTCATCCACAAATTGTTATTTTTCTCTACTTTGTTAGAAATGTATCAATGGGAAACAAGAGGACGCAGTGTTATTCTATGTTCCCACAATGAGCTTTTGATGAGTATTTTACACTGTAGACTTTACAAAAAAAAAAGGAACCTATTTTACTTAATGGGTGTAGAAAATTTACAAGATCAGAACCCCACCAGAAGCATATCGCGGGAACGTGGCCTTAGTGCTATTACTGTTAGAGGGACCATTCAGTTACAGGTTCTACCACCTCCTTTACAAAGATGCAAGAACAAATCTATTTTTTTCCCATAACATTTTCAATTGTGGTACTTTGCTTATAACAAAAAAAAAAAAGGGTTCTTAAGAGAAAAAAAAGAAAATAAAGAGGATGTCCAGTACTTTTTCATTGATGACCCATCCTTAGGATAGATCATCAATGTCTGATTGGTCGGGGGTAACCCCCAGGACCCTCTCTGATCAGCTGCCCTCGGAGGCGGATGTGCAGTACCTGCTGCGGCCACTATCAGAAGATGGAGCAGTTCTGCCAGTGAGTATTCCCTGCCAACAGGAAGAACAACTGATGGGCGGGGGTGCAGGGTGTCGGACCCCGACCGATCAGACATTGATGACCTATGCTAAGGATTCGTCATCAATACTAAAGCAGTGGACAACATCTAAGTGTGTATCAGTCTGAAACTCCAAAAGATGGTGGTCCAGAGGAATGCAATAATCCCCAAATCTAATGTTTCTTTGCTTAGAATGTCTCTCGTGTGAATCGCATGCCGGGTATGAAGTGGAGACGTTACTGCAGATGTCTCTGCCATGAATAAAGAGTATTGGTAAAGCGATACATTAACCCCAGATTGTATCTCGTCATCTCCAGTTGGATGTTGCTGCTTAATTAATTAACTAATTAATTAAGATTTCACCTTAAAACTTTATTAAGGTGAAATTTTTCTTTTCGATCTGTCCAGTATGATTTCTAGAATTCCCATTATTTTTTCGGATAATGGGTAAGATGAGGCGGGCATGCTGTGCTGCACCAGGGCTATTCTGGGTCTTTGCTCTGTACATACAGAGATTTCTTATGGTTTCCTGTGTCATTTCCTTTACCAGAATGCAGGAAATCTCTCCTCCATTGTACTTTTCCAGCTTTTTCTATTTAGTTTAATTCTGTGTGACTAATGAGGATGTGCAGTGAGTTTTCACCCTCAGCACAATTGCAAAGACACAGTATTCAACCCCCATGCTTGTCCCTTAAGCCGAACTTTCCTTGTCTTGTCCCGCACATTCTAAAGACTCATAGTCATGACTTACATCTCCACTCTGTTTGAGAAAAGTTCCACATCGGAGACATTTATGGCGGATACATATCCACAGGATGTCATAGTTGTGTGATGGATGAGGGTCCCGTTTGTGGTACGCACATCTAGCTCATGAATGGGGCCCGGTGGTGCTCTGGTGGTAAGAAAGTGCCGAAGATTGCTGAGCCATCTTGCTTGTCAATTTTTCTAAATCCCATACAAGTAGCTGGAGAGAGTGGCGCTTACAAAACCAACAATACACTCCTGGTGGTGGCCGATGGGCTCCATTTTTTAGATACATGTGGGTCCCAGTTATGGGAGTCTCATCTATTGTTCCAGATTCTTCAAGTCTCTTAAAGGAGGTGTACCAAGTTAGCAAAACATGACCGATCCACAGAGGAGAGCCAACAGATCATTTATACTGCACTACGCAGGGGACCTGGCACTTGCTGGAATTAAGGGGTCTTCATAATTTAGCAAGAGTGGTGTCACTGATGTCTGTTCCCTGCCCCTAGTAATATACTCACCATCCACCATCTTCATTCATTCTTGGTGACACTCCAGTTGGTCTCTGACCTGCCGGATCTCTCCAGTGTTTGCTGAGCGATCCAGAAGTCACTTCTCCATGTAAGTCTATGAGAACCAGAATGGGGCCACAATGAGAGTCTCATGGACACTGAGAGCTTGTGACAGTGACCTCTGACTTATGTTGAGTCAGGACCTGCAGTCACAAGATGGCAGAGAGAGACCGAGGAGGCAGCGGGAAGAGCAGAAGATTGTGGCTTGTCAGTATTTTACTATGGGCAAGGAACAGGAAAAAAAACAACACAGCAGTGGTGCTTTAAAGGGAATCTGTTATCAGGTCTTTGCCACCTAATAAGAGTTCATCAGAATGTAGAGACAGAGACCCCGATGCCAGCAATGTGTCAATTACTGGGTTGCCTGCTGTAGTTTTGATAAAATTATTGTTTTATCAGCAGGAGATTATCACTATAGGGCTAGAAACCTGCTTCCATGTAGTCCTCCATATTCATGAGTTCTGCCTATGCACAGTGTACACAGAAAGCTGCCAATCAGTGATGTGGGTGGGATTACACAGGGCTCAGCATTCAGAGAACTGCTAGATCTGCAGGGGAAAAAAAAGTAATTTTATCAAAGCTGCAGCAAGCAGCAAAGTGTCAGGACTCTGAACATTTTTTATTACCTTTTTGTGCATTACTGCCCTTTTCCAAGATGGCGTCTTTGGCCTCATGTGCACTGTGTCTTCCTGCTATAAAACTCCACCACAGCCTTCAGTCTGTGATAGAGTATTCTGCCTTGCATCCAGCTCCTGACCTGTGGTGACTCCCTGGCTATATACCTGCTCCTGTGAACCTGTGTGGTGATCCTGCTACTCAGCTCTGAGTTCCTGCTGCATACACAAGGTTCCAGTAATCCTCCTTCATCTGCTGCTCCTGTTTACTTCCATCTGCATTTGCTGGACATATAAGCTGTTTCTGCTCTGCAAGAACCTGAGACTATTACCCAGACCTCCCTGGTTGAGCTAAAATATTATTTGAACTGCCTTATAAGCATATCTATCTGTGTTTTGGACTAAGCAAGGACTTATTCGTGTCAAGTATCCTCAAGAATAATTGTGCTTCATAGACTTTCTGCTTGATTGCATTTTCCTCTGAAGTTTCCTATAGACTGCTGAGCTGCATTTGATATTTGCACCAAGTGTTGTGGACTTGAGTTTCTCTCTGCACCTGCTTGAATCACCGTGTGATAATATAGACTTTACCACTTATAAAACTGTGTCCTGTAGTTTTCTTGTTCCACGCAAAGAGTCTCCTGATTTATCCCCTATAATTATTACAGGATAATCTAGCCTAAAAAAAAAAAAAGGAGACTGCTGGAACAATGACTGCAGAGAGCAGACTAGAGCAGGTGTTTTCCATAATTAGATCACTGCAGAAAGATGTGGAAGGTCTGCAAAAGAAGTTTGGAAGCTTTGAACACAATCAACAAGTGTTTGGACAAACTTTGCAGGACTTAAACAACCGCATGGCAGCCCAGGAAAATAAACTTGCTGGCATAGAGTTCCAGTATGGACGAGCTTTTCAGGACATAAGCACGCAAATAGCTGCACAAGGGACTTTACCCTCTGGCCACCGCCACCAGCTAGCCCACCTAAGTTGCCCCCATTCAGATTTAATGGTGATCGCGACAAATTTCGTGGCTTTGTGAATCAATGTATGCTATATTTTGATGTGCATGCTGACCGTTTTCCTAATGATAGATCCAAAGTATTGTGTGTAATAATGCTGCTGACCGCACGAGTGCTCGCCTGGGTGAATCCGATGATTGAGTCTCGTGACCCACGGTTAAATAACTTGGATGATTTCTTGGCCGCTATGGCATTAATGTTTGATGATCTTAATCGCCGTACAACCGCTGAATCTGCGTCACCACAAGAGCTAGAGACATTTATACAGCATTGTGTGCGCATTGACATTCGCCTTACTGAGCGTAGGCAGGAGAAGTTTGCTGCATATAACCGTATTTCTAACTTTTCCCTTCCTTCCAAAGAGCCTGCAGGTAAAACATTTCGGGAGGTGGAGGAGGTGCCCATGCAAATTGATTCCGTTCAGAGGCGCGAGATCAATGAGCGCCGGGAGCATCGCCTTCGTGAAAGTCTATGTTTCTACTGCGGCCAGTCTGACCACTTCTTGATCAATTGTCCTAAGTGTCCTAGACGGCCTAACAAGGTGCTTGCAGCAGTAGGGGAGTATGACAACTGTGATGATGAATCTGACATCTCTGAATGTAGCCTGCCTTTAAACGCTGTATTCCATTCACTTTCTGTGACTTCACCCCCCAAGGAGCTTAAGGAAAAGAACTCTCACTGTTCTCTCCCTATTAAGATCCTGTGTTCAGGACAGTGGATTTCCAGTGCAGCTATGATTGACTCTGGTGCAGGTGGCAATTTCATGGATATCGCATTTGCCAAGGAACATGGTATTGAAATTCAGCAAAGACCCTCCCCAATTACCATGGAAACAGTAGAGGGGTCACCTTTAATCTCTGGGCCTGTGGATCAGGAGACCGTACCCCTTGAAATTTTGTTGGAGCCTAATCATCAGGAGCAACTTTCTTTCTTGCTAATTTCTTCTCCTCATTTTCCTGTAATTTTAGGCATTCCTTGGTTGCATTCTCAGAACCCAATTATAAACTGGGAGACCAAGGAGATTATCTTTCCAACAAGGAGCAATTCAGCGTTAACAGAAGCTGTCCCCGAGTCCACGGCTACGGAAACACATGTACAGGTATTTTCTTTACCTCCAGCATATAAAGAGTTCTCTGACATCTGTGACAAGAAGAATGCAGATCAGCTTCCTCCACACAGGCATTATGACTGTCCCATTGAGTTGCTTCCTGGGGCAGCTATTCCTTTTGGTAACGTATACCCTTTGGCGGCACCTGAGCTTCAAGCCTTAAAGGAGTACATTGATGAAAATCTGGCCAAAGGCTTCATACGTCCTTCTTCCTCACCAGCAGGGGCACCTATCTTTTTTGTAAAGAAGAAGGATGGGACCCTGAGACCCTGTGATGACTATCGGGAACTCAATAAGGTAACCGTACGAAACCGTTACCCTTTGCCTCTGATTCCCAAATTACTGGAAAGAGTCCACCATGCTAAGGTGTTCTCTAAACTGGATCTTCGTGGGGCTTATAATTTGGTGCGTATTCGTCCAGGGGATGAGTGGAAGACAGCATTCAGATGCCGGTATGGACACTTTTAATCTCTTGTGATGCCCTTCGGGCTTTGTAATGCCCCTGCAACGTTTCAACACCTTGCTAATGACATTTTCAGAGATTTGTCAGACCAGTTTGTAGTGATCTATTTGGACGATATACTAATCTTTTCTGACTTTCTACAGGAACATGAAGACCATGTCAAAACTGTTTTAAGACGTCTGAAAGAGAACCATCTGTATTTTAAGCTGGAGAAATGCAAGTTCCATCATTCTGAGATACAGTTCTTAGGTTATATCATCTCTCCCCAGGGGCTGAACATGGAGTCTGGTAAGATTCAGGCTATCCTTGACTGGCCGGTACCCAAGAACGTTAAGGAGGTCCAATGTTTTATTGGTTTTGCAAATTTCTACAGACGCTTCATTCGAAATTTTTCTGATATTGTCCGTCCCATTACTTCCTTGACAAAGAAGGAAAAGCCCTTTAAGTGGTCATCACAGGCTCAAGAAGCTTTTGATCGGCTTATGATCTGTTTCACATCAGCACCGCTGTTGATACACCCAGATCCAACACTTTCTTTCATTGTGGAGGTGGACGCTTCTGATAATGCTTTGGGGGCTATTCTCTCCCAAAGAACTGGAGAGAAGGGTCTGCTACATCCTTGTGCTTTCTTTTCCCGTAGACTAACCTCAGCAGAGAAGAATTACGACGTGGGAGACAAGGAATTGCTGGCTATTATTGTGGCTTTCAAAGAATGGAGGCATCATCAGCTGCACAACAGATCATAGTGCTAACTGACCATCGCAAGTTAGAGTTCCTTAGATCCGCTAGATATCTTTCTCCTTGTCAGGCTCGTTGGAACTTATTTTTAAATCAATTTAACTTTGTTATCTTGTACCATCCAGGTTCTCGTAATGGGAAGGCTGATGCTTTATCCCGAATCCATGCTGCGGATTCCATACCTGGAGCCCCGTCCAAGACCATTCTATCTGATGCCAATTTCATCGGAGTTATCCACGATCAGGACTTGTGGAAGGAGTGCAGGGAGGCCTATGACGGTGATGTATTTCTGGCCAACCCACCTGTGGATACTAATCTTGTCTTTAAGGGTGGCATGTGGTTCAGAGATCAACGTATCTACGTCCCTGAGGTCGTCCGTCTGCAGATCCTCAAGTTGGTACATGACTCCAAGTTGGCTGGTCACAGGGGGGTACAGAAGACACAAGAGTTCCTGAGCTGATTCTTCTGCTGGCCAACTTGCCTGAAGGATACCAAGGACTATGTTCTCTCTTGCGAGGTATGTGCTCGTTACAAGACTCCTCATGTGGCACCTACGGGTCTTCTACAACCATTACCTGTTCCGTCCCGCCCTTGGGGGTCTATATCAATGGACTTTATTGTGGAGCTGCCTACATCGGGGGGCATGAATACAATCATGGTAGTAGTTGATCGCCTGACTAAAGCTGCTCATTTTGTTCCGTGCACCGGCCTCCCCTCAGTTAAAGATACAGTGAACTTGGTTATACAGAATGTCTTTCGGTTGCATGGGGTTCCGGATGAGATCATCTCTAATCGTGGAGTGCAGTTCACTTCTGGAAGGGGTTTTGCTCTGCACTCAATATTAATGTCTGTCTCTCTTCCGCTTATCCCCAGACAAATGGTCAGACTGAGCGTACCAACCAGACGCTGGAACAATATCTAAGATGCTATGTCAGCCATCTCCAGGATGATTGGTTGGAGTTGCTGTCGTTAGCCGAATTTTCATATAACAATTCTCAGAGCGCCTCCACTAAATTTACACCTTTCTTTGCCAATCTGGGTTATCATCCGTGTATCTTACCTAGGTCTCCAATTAATTCTCCGGTTCCGTCAGTGGAGGAAAGGCTGACTGCGATGAGACAAAATCTGGAGGCTCTGAAGGAATCCCTGACCACAGCTCAAGAACGTTATAAGAGATCGGCTGAAAGATTCCGTAAACCTGCACCCATGTTCAAGGTAGGGGAGTCCGTGTGGTTAGCAACTAAGAATCTAAAGTTAAACGTTCCTTCACAAAAACTTAGACAGAAATTCATTGGCCCTTTCAAGATCAACGGTATTGTGAGCTCTGTGGCCTGCCGGCTGAAGCTGACTAGGACTATGAAGGTACACCCAGTTTTTCATGTATCTTCACTAAAGCCTGTTTCTCCTAATACCTTCCAGGGACGTGTTGTGCCACCTCCGCAGCCTGTGGTGATTGATGGGCAAGAACAATTTGTGGTGGAGGAAATTGTTGATTCCAGGATTTGCAGGAATCGGCTCCAATATCTGATAAGATGGCAGGGATATCCCCCTGAGGAAGACTCTTGGGAACCTGTGGAAAACATCAATGCCCAACAGAAGATTTCTCATTTTCATCAGAGATTCCCTGAGAAACCAGGTCCAGGATCGTCCTTTGGCCGCTTCTAAGGAGGGAATAATGTCAGGACTCTGAACATTTTTTATTACCTTTTTGTGCATTACTGCCCATTTCCAAGATGGCATCTTTGGTCTCATGTGCACTGTGTCTTCCTGCTATAAAACTCCACCCCAGCCTTCAGTCTGTGCTTGAGTATTCTGCCTTGCATCCAGCTCCTGACCTCTGGTGACTCCCTGGCTATATACCTGCTCCTGTGAACCTGTGGGGTTATCCTACTACTCTGCTCTGAGTTCCTGCTGCATACACCAGTTCCAGTAATCCTCCTTCATCTGCTGCTCGTGTTTACTTCCATCTGCATTTGCTGGACATGAAAGATGTTGCTGCTCTGCAAGAACCTGAGACTATTAACCAGGCCTCCCTGGTTGAGCTAAGATATTATTTGAACTGCCTTATAAGCATATCTATCTGTGTTTGGACTAAAACAAGGACTTATTCGTGTCAAGTATCCTCAAGAATAATTGTGCTTCATAGACTTTCTGCTTGATTGCATTTTCCTCTGAAGTTTCCTATAGACTGCTGAGCTGCATTTGATATTTGCACCAAGTGTTGTGGACTTGAGTTTCTCTCTGCACCTGTTTGAATCACCGTGTGATAGTATAGACTTTACCACTTATAAAACTGTGTCGTGTAGTTGTCTTGTTCCACGCAAAGAGTCTCCTGAGTTATCCCCTATAATTATTACACAAAGTAAGTGATACATTACTGGAATCAGGGTCTCTGTCCCTACATCATGCTGATCTCAGATAATACAAACCTGGTGACAGAGTCTCTTTAAAATCTGCACAGTGCCACCCAATGCATATAACTAAGTGGCATAAAGTGCCCATATAACTAAAGAGCCTCTTTAAAACAGTAACCCCAGCCATTGGGCCTTTGGCCCAATTCTTTCCATGAAGCATTTCTGCTGTTATTATATGTATGTACTGTATAATAGATTGGTTCCCGCTAGTCCCAGACAGCTGCCGCCTGTATGAAGAATCCCTCAGATCCCACTGTGGGAGAATTATCTCACTTCCAGGAACAGAGTACAGTAGTTTAGCAGCCGCAGATGTCACCCAGCGATCTGATGTCACAAAGGGACACACATCACCACCGAGGGATCAGAATGGTAACATCCCCCATCACTTTCTGAATCATCTCTTTTCACATTTGTTCTGCACAGTGCTTTATTCCACAAGTCATGTCTCCCTTTATTAGACAGCGTTGCCTGCTGACTCACAAGTCCCGAAGGCTGGTATAGTAGCACTTGTAGTTCTACAGAGGATGGTGGGTCCCACGTGTCCATGAAATAAGGACCGAGTCTGATAGCGATACCCTGCCGGACCGCCGTGTCTCCTGACCTGGGGTATCTGCTCCACATTGTGTCTATGATGCAGTTAGCTCAGGTCATGAAACTTGTTGGTTGGGACAAGTTTTGGGATCTGAGCACGGTGCTGATTTCACAGACACCGTCCTCATCCCTCTTAGAGATGGTTGTATTGTACTCAGTACAGATCTCACTTCCGCACTTCAAAGAAACCATATTTAGAACATTTTTATGGGTCTATTTAACAAAAAAAAGGAATTAAAGGGGTTGTCCACTTTTTCTTTATTGTAATAAATGTGTTATAGGCATGATCATATAATAGTTACTAGTGATGAGCGAACGTACTTGGATAAAGTGTTATCTGAGCATACTCTGGAGGTAACCAAGAGACTGTGGCGTGCTCGAATAACAAGGGATATTATTACTAGAAGGGGCTCAGGATGGGGGACATTATACTACGATGGAGCCCAGGATGGAGGGGGGGCATTAAATTGTTTCTTTTTAAAATGTGCTTGAGAAGAACAAGGGACATTATTACTAGAAAGGGATCAGGATGGGGGACATTATACTAGGAAGGGGCTCAGGATGGAGGGGGAATTATTAAAGGAAGGGCCTAGGATGGGGACATTATTACAGGAAGGGACCAGGATGGGGGAAATTGCTATAGGATGAAGCACAGGATGGAGGGGGGAAATTATTACAAGAAAGGGGCCAGGATTGGGACATTATTACTGGAAGGAACCAGGATGGGGAACATTATGTCAGAAAGGGGACAAGGATGTAAGACTTTATATCAGGAAGGTGCCCAGGATGTGGGTGTCATGCGCCTGGGTTCAATCCCGTGACCCTTTATTTTGTGGTTGGCTTCTCTGTCCGCCAAACCACAGTAGGCACACCTCTTCTCTGGGTGTTTTAGTTCTGCTGTTCTGGTTGCAGTCTGTTTAGCTTAACACGGGTGTTTTCATTTTTCTGCTCTATCACCTTTTGGGTGCGGCTTTATATTCCTTCCCCCTGCTGGAGTTTTTGTCTTCGCTGTTTATGTTCTTTGCATCTTACCTACCTTCTGTTTCTTTTTAGGAAGTAGGCAGCATATAATCTAACGATACGTACTTTTTACTTTATTTTGTGGTTTGTTTCCTTTCTATTTCAGCAAGTTCCCTTCTGTAGGTAATTTGCACTCTGTTCTGCCCTCCGATTCTTTAGAAAGAACGTGAAGCACTCGATGGCCTTTCAGGCAGTTTAGATCCCAGCTGCCATCTTCTAGTCTGTGATTAGGGCTATCTCTGCTCATACAGGAACCATTAGGGACTGCGGGGTCAGGATCTCTAGTCTATACAGGAACTGGCAGGGTCAGTTGTAGTTTTTTTTACTTTGTTACCTACTACCCAAGTGAGTTGCTGCACAAGCATAACAGTGGGACATTATACCAGGAAGGGGCCCAGGATGGGAAACATTATTACAGGAAGTGGCTAGGAAGCGGGACATTATTACAGGAAAGAGATAGGACGGGGGGCATTATTATTATCGTGGGCAAATATGCATGTTTCTATAGGTTCTAGAATGCTCTAAGGGCCCATATATCTGACCAACATGCATGTGGGAATTTGTACACCGAGGCCCATCGGACTCTAGTTATGCCACTGTTGGTGAGAGTAATTCTGAGGTTAATTGACAACCTGTGCAGTGACTGGCACAGCATAGAGGTTTACAGGTTGGACTTAATGAGGACAGTTCTTGCTCTTAATTATATTCCCCCTGCTGCCCTTAGTATTCTGTTTTTTTGTTTGGATCCAGAGATATTGGCCTTTTTATTTAGGGCTAATCTTTATGGTCTTTACAAGGGGGGCCTGGTTGACTGGATTCTTTCTGGCATGTCTTTAGGTTGCTCTGCATTACTACCTCGTGAACCCAGCCATCTTGTAAAGAAGTTGGAGCGGCCCCCAGACGCAGGACGGCGGGGTACTCGGTACCGAGTCTATCGGTTCTGAGGATGTCACGGTGGCCCGACCCGGTCCGTGGTCCTGCTAAGGGGCACCCAATAAAAGGTGTAGGTGGTGGTGTAGGTCGCAGTAAATAATGAGGACACAGGGTTGCAGTCTCTTTACTGTTGTGAATTCTGCTCTTGGGCTCCCTCCGGTGGTTGTAAGTGGTAGCGCTGCTGTCTCTGAATCACAGCATTTATCAGGTGTTTTCACCTTTTGCAATTTGGACGGGGCTATTTAGTCTTGCTTCACCCTTTAGTCAGTGCCAGTTGTCCATTGTTCCTGGAGGATTCACATCCCTGCCTGGTTCCTTCTGCTTTGCAGTTCTTTTCATCAAAGATAAGTTCTGGCCTTGATTTGCTGTCCACATGTTGTGGTCTTATTGCTCAGTTCCTTTCTATGTTTTGTCTTGTCCAGCTTGGTCTGTATTAGGATTTTTTTAGCCAAGCTGGTATCTCTGGAGATGCAGATATACCCTCCATATCTTTAGTTAGCTGTGGAGTTTTTGTATTGTCTGTGGTGGATATTTTCTAGTTTTTAATACTGACCACATAGTACTCTGTCCTGTCCTTTCTATTTAGCTAGAAGTGGCCTCCTTTGCTAAATTCTCATTTCAGTCTGTGTATGTTTTTTCCCTCTCCTCTCACAGTCAATATTTGTGGGGGGCTGCCTGTTCTTTGGGGATTTTCTCTGAGGCAAGATAGTTTTCCCTTTTCTATCTCTAGGGGTAATTAGTCCTCCGGCTGTGTCGAGATGTCTAGGGAGCGCTAGGTACATTCCACGGCTACTTCTAGTTGCGGTGTTAGGTTCAGGGTCTGCGGTCAGTACAGGTACCACCTTCTCCAGAGTACGTCCCATGCTGCTCTTAGGCCACCAGATCATAACACTTTACCTCTTTACTGAAGGCTTCGGCATCCGCAATCCAGAACACTGTTAACTGGGCTGGCTGAGACTGGCCGGTCCGAAGGCACATCCAGAGTTCCCTTTGCAGGTGGAAATCAGTGCCTACCTACTAGCGCCTGGGTGTTGTAGTACTTCCCTGCTGAGCACCACGGGATAGTCCTCACAACTGTCGTGTATGTTTCTGTTCTTTCTCTCCGTCCCCCAGATGATATGGATAGGACGCACCCGTATGACGGGGTAGGCCTGGAGTTATTTTATAGGGACCCTAGAGACGCCCCTCTCCCACAATTGCCTCCGTTGTCTTCATTAGGTGATTTAGGTGAGGCAGCCAACCTAGAGTTAACTGCCCTGCCGTAGTTCAAAGTAATGCGTGGAGCCCAATACTTCCTCGGCGTTCCGGCCACCGGCTACGTGCCTCAGTAGAATGTTGCCGATCTCGGGGCACGACTCCTACTGGTTCTTTCGCCTTTGTGCTGTGATCTCGTTTCTCACTTCTCCACAATAAACCTCGCTTCTTATCCTTTCTTAAGATACCGCCGCAATGAAGTGCAGGCGTGGCTCCGTAACGATCTGTCCTTTTCGCTAGGCCTCTGTCAGGATCCCACCCCTGACAGGGACCCCCCTGAATCTTCCCAAGCAACCTCTTCTCTCACTAGGTGTTGCCTGGGCAAAACCCAGTCAGCTTCTCTCTAACTTCCTATCCAGCCCCCAGTTTTACCAGAGTGTGAGGAGTGGCCTAATCATAGAACCCTTTGCTCCCCCTGGTGGCCAGAGTGTGAAGTGTAATGTGTGACTGTGATACCTTGTCAGGTGAACTCCTATAGTGCCATCAGACGTACCATCACTCCCCTTAGTGGCGGAGCGTCAGTACTGCAACGACCAGGACTCTGGGACGCTGCAAACACACTCAGGAGTGTATTGGGAATAGAATAAGAGCAAAAAATGGTCACTTTTGATCTGGTGAATGATCCTTTTTAAAATGGTCTGTCTGCTGCCATCAGAACAGGTTGGAGAAGGGAAGACTGATTAGTAATTACAGTAATCCACCACAGAATTTATATGGTTTGCCCCTATAGGACAAACTGCCATAGGTAGCCTCAGTTACCTTTATCAGACAAAAATATATTTGTACATTCTCTTCTTTAGTGAAAACCAAAGTCTAATAAAGGTCTAAAAGGGATTGATCCGACAATCTGACCTGCTGCTGTGGGATTGGTTAATCTGTCAATGAGTTTGTGTGAAAAGGAAAATATCCAGCCCGCGATAAACTTTTTAAAACTTTTTTTTAACTCACTTTGGAGTAATAAGCAATACCGAAAAAAGCCCCCCAAAAAATCAGATATGTTTTTTTTCTGGGTGTCGGCTCTTTTTCTTTCCATTAGATGAAGTACAATTATTTGGCCATAATTTATGTCAAGGAGAAGCACAGCACAGGCTTGTAAATCTTTTGTTCCAATTACTCCTGGGGTAGTTTGTGACGTCTCCAGTTCTGGTATTTCCAGATCCTGTAAACTAGTAGGACCCAGGATGCTGCCGGCTTACCCAACCTGTTTCCAATAATATGAAGTCATCAGTGAAACATTCACCATGGGCAGGGCAGGACGGAGCGTTAATAATATGATTATATAATGTTTGCACACTGTAAAACATCACATCTCAGCTATTCGGATTTTGATGAGTCTGCAGTTTACGTGACTTATCTGGAATACGTGATTAATAATTTCTTATTGAAAAGAAAAGCACGTGATATGATCAAAAATGTATGTGAAATAGTTTACAGTGCTCGGTACATTCCTGGACAAGTGATAACACATGTAGCCTGTGGGCTCGGTGCTTCTTAGGAAAGTGCTTAACTGCTCCATACTGTATATATCTATGAATTACTTGTTAACGTTTACTGTGTTTAATTTTCGATATCCTAAGGCCATAGATACGAATTGGGGCTGATTTACTAATCCTGTCCAGTATTTACACAGTGCAAATTTAGGTCAGGCGGTCTGAAATTGCACCAAATTTATCTTATTGGCCTATGCTGAATGATAAATTTGTTGCATCTTTATACTTTTTTGTCTAATTTTACGTCACATCTTGGATGGCTTACTTTGCATTACTTCTTTGCAGCTACATTTTGGTGGAATTTTTTGCAAATTTAACTCTTCATTCATTTCAAAGCCCCGATGTCGAATGAGCCTCTAAAACACATCATGAATTGATTTTAAGCTTAAGGTGGCAGTGGATGGGTTATGGATTACAATAATAAAAATGTAATATCACCGGACAGTTGACAGAATCTCCTCTATGAATTATAATTAAATCAGCAAGAAGACAGCTAGTCTACAGTGCTACCAAAGACACTCTGTGTGATTCCTAGCTAGAATAGAGATGCTGAAATATGCAGGGAGATAATTGCTCCTGAGGAAGACTGGTTGTCTCTGGTCCATACCGGGGACATCACATGGTAGTTGAGATGCAATATTTCTATGCCATACCTATATTAATCAATATCAATGCCATCCAAAAAAGACTACCTGGATTCTGAGAAGAACTATTGTATTTGCTTCTGTTTGTTCTGACAACGTGCACACTATTCCGACTCTGTGCCATACACCTGACACCCAAGTTTAACTACGGAGAATGGAGCTACCTCCGAAAGCAGCAGTCTAACCTCTTGTCTGCAGCTGTCAATTGTGAAATGGGGGAAGGTGTCACTTCCAACACCCTTTTGACCATGGCCACATGATTGGAGGGTGCCGATAACATTGTCATGGCAGCCTGGTATCCGTCAAAGTGTCCCTATTAGAGATGAGCGAGCACTAAAATGGGTGCTCATTGCTCAAACCGAGCCATTCCTAATACTTGCATACTAATTTCGAATTTAAGAGTATAATGGGAGTCAATAAGAAATCCGAGCTTTTTTCCGGCAGACCCTACAAACAGGTCTGGGGAAGCAGTGAAAATGTTCAAATGGATGGTAGAAGTACTCAATGGAAGGAGAACAGCATGAGGAAGACCCCTGGAAGCATCTCTGACTCACAGATCGCTGCTGAGAACATTGGTGTCACACCTTTACTCTGCTTTAAGGAGTGACAATAAAACATTCCAAACCGACGAGAAATTGCATTTTACAGGAAAAATTGCTAGGAAACATTTTTTCCTGTATAATGACTTGTATAGAAGGCAAAATCTAAAAAGGATGTAGAACAAATCTAATTTAAGTAAACCAAAATTTATTTTTATTAAAACATAGGAAATTTCCGTTTCATTTATGAAGAAAGCTAGAGCTGACAAAAAAGGTGACTCACATACACCCTGTATTAGACAAAGGAGTGCCTTGTACACATACTGTTCAAATTGTCATGTATTGGTACGCCTTAACAAGTTTTTTTAGGCTTTTATAACTACATATTGAACTCCAGACCACGGAATAGTCTATGAATGAGCAATATAATACCAATAAATTTTTGAACAAGTTTTTTGAGGCTTTTATAGCAACAAAATGCACCCAAGAAAATGTAATACCCTATGGGTGAGTAATATAATATCGATAAATTTTGAACAAGTTTTTGGAGGGTTAAATACCAATGAAATGCACTCAAGACCACAGAATAGTCTATGGGTGATCATTATAATAACGATAACCTTTTGATCAAATTTTTTGAGGGTTAGATACCAATGAAATGTACCCAAGAAGATGTAATACCCTATGGATGACCAATATAATACAGATAAATTTTGAACAAGTTTTTTGAGGATTACAGGTCCTTCTCAAAAAATTAGCATATAGTGTTAAATTTCATTATTTACCATAATGTAATGATTACAATTAAACTTTCATATATTATAGATTCATTATCCCCCAACTGAAATTTGTCAGGTCTTTTATTGTTTTAATACTGATGATTTTGGCCTACAACTCCTGATAACCCAAAAAACCTGTCTCAATAAATTAGCATATTTCAACCGTCCAATCAAATAAAAGTGTTTTTTAATAACAAACAAAAAAACCATCAAATAATAATGTTCAGTTATGTACTCAATACTTGGTCGGGAATCCTTTGGCAGAAATGACTGCTTCAATGCGGCGTGGCATGGAGGCAATCAGCCTGTGACACAGCTGAGATGTTATGGAGGCCCAGGATGCTTCAATAGCGGCCTTAAGCTCATCCAGAGTGTTGGGTCTTGCGTCTCTCAACTTTCTCTTCACAATATCCCACAGATTCTCTATGGCGTTCAGGTCAGGAGAGTTGGCAGGCCAATTGAGCACAGTAATACCATGGTCAGTAAACCATTTACCAGTGGTTTTGGCACTGTGAGCAGGTGCCAGGAAGCATGAAGTGCTCCAAAATCTCCTGATAGCTAGCTGCATTGACCCTGCCCTTGATGAAACACAGTGGACCAACACCAGCAGCTGACATGGCACCCCACACCATCACTGACTGGGTACTTGACACTGGACTTCAGGCATTTTGGCATTTCCTTCTCCCCAGTCTTCCTCCAGACTCTGGCACCTTGATTTCCGAATGACATGCAAAATTTGCTTTCATCAGAAAAAAGTACTTGGGACCACTTAGCAACAGTCCAGTGCTGCTTCTCTGTAGCCCAGGTCAGGCGCTTCTGCCGCTGTTTCTGGTTCAAAAGTGGCTTTACCTGGGGAATGCGGCACCTGTAGCCCATTTCCTGCACACGCCTGTGCACGGTGGCTCTGGATGTTTCCACACCAGACTCAGTCCACTGCTTCCTCAGGTTCCCCAAGGTCTGGAATCGGTCCTTCTCCACAATCTTCCTCAGGGTCCGGTCACCTCTTCTCGTTGTACAGCGTTTTCTGCCACATTGTTTCCTTCCAACAGACTTACCATTGAGGTGCCTTGATACAGCACTCTGGGAACAGCCTATTTGTTGAGAAATTTCTTTCTGGGTCTTACCCTCTTGCTTGAGGGTGTCAATGATGGCCTTCTTGACATCTGTCAGGTCGCTAGTCTTACCCATGATGGGGGTTTTGAGTAATGAACCAGGCAGGGAGTTTTTAAAAGCCTCAGGTATCTTTTGCATGTGTTTAGAGTTAATTAGTTGATTCAGAAGATTAGGGTAATAGGTCGTTTAGAGAACCTTTTCTTGATATGCTAATTTATTGAGACAGGTTTTTTGGGTTATCAGGAGTTGTAGGCCAAAATCATCAGTATTAAAACAATAAAAGACCTGACAAATTTCAGTTGGTGGATAATGAATCTATAATATATGAAAGTTTAATTGTAATCATTACATTATGGTAAATAATGAAATTTAACACTATATGCTAATTTTTTGAGAAGGACCTGTATATACCAATCAAATGTACCCAAGAAGATGTAATACCGTATGGGTGAGCAATATAATAACGATACATTTTTGAACAAGTGTTTTTAGGCTTTTATACCAACGAAATGTACTCCAGACCATGGACTAGTCTATGTGTGATCAATATAATAATGATAACATTTTGAACAAGTTTTTTGAGAGTTATTTACCAATGAAATGTACCCAAGAACACATAATACTGTATGGCTGAGAAATGTAACCCAGCAAAATTTTTAAACTTTTTTTAGTGTTATATATCACACTAGCTGAAGAGCCCAGCGTTGCCCGGGCATAGTAACTAACTGTAGTTAGTTATAACAAATAACGGCGGCAGTTAAGGGGCCTTATTCCTTCTGCACCTCATGCTCCCTCTTTTTGCACAGCCTCCTACTGCACCTCACGCTTCTCCTTTATACACAGCATTTTTCTGCAGCACAGCTTTTCTCGTTTATAGTTGCCTCCTACAGCAGCACCTTACACTCTTCCTTATACAATTGGAAACACTTGATCCCTAGAGTCCCCTCCATGCCAGCACTGCCCCGTCCCCTCCATGTCAACACTGCCCCGTCCCCTCTATGCCAGCAGTGCCCCATCTCCTCCATGCCAGCACTGCCTTGTCCCCTCCATGCCAGCAGTGCCCCGTCTCCTCAATGCCAGCACTGCCCTGTTCCCTCCATGCCAGCAGTGCCTCGTCTTCTCCATGCCAGCAGTGCCCCATCCCCTCAATGCCAGCACTGCCCCGTCCCCTCCATGTCATCAGTGGCCCTTCCCCGCTCTCAGGTCGTTTCTGTTGACCCCTGAGTGCCCGGGCTGCACACTGACATGTAATCCCATGGCTGTAAGTGCCGCACACTGCCGGTATTAGGCCTGCAGGGACCCATACCGAGGCACAGGGGTGACTTACACTTTCTGCATGGGTTTGCGCCTCTTCCTTCTGGCGTACATGATGTTGGAATTCATGTCACTGCTCTTCTCCAGCATAGACTGACAGCGGGGGCTCCGCCTGTGTGTGGTGGGTTTCTTCTTTCCTCCTTTTCCTGCCAGGCCAGCAGCTGGTGCACAGATCCAGTCCCGGGTCCGAAGAGTTTCTGTGCTTTTTTCCTCTCCCTTCCGTGCCTGAACTCTGGGTAGATGTGAGATCATGGGCAGCTAAAGGACCTGTAATAATGTCACGACCATGTGACCAGTGACGTGCTTGGGAAGAAGAGTCAGACGCAGGGCTGTGCTGGTGCTGGAGTAGAATTGTCAACTCGTGTCACAGAGCAGGATCTTATATCACATGGGGGAAGTACAGTAACCCCATATACATGGGATCAGAGGGTCCCTGCAGCAGAGCTGTGTGTGCAATGTATGTGAGGCCAAGCTGTGTGTCACAACTGTTGTCGGGTGTTCCTGTGGCTATGCGCAGTGGGCGGGGCTCTGTGGAGTGGGCATTGCTTGATACATACACACACACACATATATACACTTAGCTTTATATACATATAAATAAATGTACCTCACAACATGGAAAAGTGTATAGGTAAGAAATGTGAACAAACAAGCAACATTTTCAATTGCTTTTTTTAAATACCACCAAAATGGGACAGAAAGCACGTAATACTCCATGTAATGTGGATGAGTAATCTAATCCTGAAATATTTTTCTACGCTTTTTGTAAATTTTACATACCACCGTAATGAAACAATAACCATGTTAAACTGTATGGATGAGTCATTTAATCCATAAAAAAAATTAGAAAATCTTTTGAAAGTGTAGTTGATGTACTTATTCACTCATAAAGGCTTTGCAGAAAGTGCAAATCCAGACCGAAATTAAGAGGAGCGTCATCCGTAGACCCCTGAAAGGCAACAACTGGCAGGCATAGTTAAAATACTGAATATTACAAACACTTTATATGCTGCGGTCTGGTGATGTGTAAAAGTTTGGCTTTGTTCATTTTGTCTGATGGGAATTTTTTCAACTTATTTTCAACAATGGCCTTCTGGTATAGCACCATTTTATAAAGACCTCTCCAGATCAGGAAG
The DNA here is from genome assembly GCF_051348905.1 of Ranitomeya variabilis. Taxonomy (NCBI): domain Eukaryota; kingdom Metazoa; phylum Chordata; class Amphibia; order Anura; family Dendrobatidae; genus Ranitomeya; species Ranitomeya variabilis. Next base: position 64,981,669 of record NC_135233.1, read on the forward strand.
AAGAGGTACAAAATTCTTCTTGTAGCATGGGTTTAGCAGGGTGAACAACCAGTACTTTTTTTTGGCCAAGATGAATGTAACATGAGGGTCACGGGAAAGGCAGCTGTACATAAAGTCAGCCATATGTGCCAAGCTCCATACAATCAACACTTCCCTGTCTCCACCATGATAACAACTCTCCATCTCTTCCATCTCCTCATCCTCCCTCTCTTCCTCCTCATTCCCATTCTCGACCCATCTATGTAGTAGAGATGGGACAAAGGTTTTGTGAGTACTAGACTCTGTTGGGATAGCCACCAGCTCCTGTTCCTCCTCTTCCTCCACCTCAACGTTCACTTCCTCATTGTTACCCAATCCATGGTGAGTAGATGAAATGAGGTTGGTCTAGCTACAATCTCTCTGTGTTTTGTCTTCCTCCATCTCCACCTGGTCCGCATTCAAAACTTCATATTTAATTGTGAGCGGCGACTGTTTAAGTAGGCACTGAAGTGTGATAGTTACGCTAACTATGGCATCATCAACGCTCACCATCTTTGTGCAGTCCTCATAGTTTTGGAGAACCAAACAAATGTCAGACATCCATGCCCATTCTTCAGTTGTTATGTGTGGAGGCTGACCAGAATACCGATGAGTGTGTTGGAGCTGTTACTCAACCACTGGCCTCTTCTTCTCACAAAGCCTTGCCAGCATGTGCAGTGTGGAATTACAGTGCGTGGAGACGTCGCACACCAGTCGGTGAGTTGGCACTTGCATGCGCTGCTGCAGCACTGCCAGACTGGTGTCGTCGACTTACAAAAATAGGTGCTATATGAAAATATAAACTGTGCAGGAGGTGTTGGTTAAATCCGCGCTGCCTTAATGATGAAGTTCCAAGGATAATAAATTTAAAAGGTGATTTATTCAACGCGTTTCAAGGTTAGTGCGACCTCTTCTTCAGGAAATTCCACATACAACATACCTATATAAAAATAGGTGCTGACACAGAGTACCTTGACCAGAAGCTCTAGGTATGTTTTCAGAAACCGCTGAACTACCAAGTTGAGCACGTGCCAAGCATGGTGCATGTTTGTGCTTGCCAAGCTTCACATCCACCACCAGTTTACGCCCATCTCTTGCCTTGCACTGAGGAGGGGTAACACATGTCTGCATCCAATTGCTGCATCCAATAGACATTCAAGTCATCTTCCTCTCTGAAGAAGCAATTTGCACATTTTCTCTGCTCTTAGCACAGTATGTCTTGCTGATAAATATCTAAGTGTGAAGCCAGATCTCATACACAAAGTTTTTATTTATGAGTTCTGACCATGCACTGAAAGATTATCATGGACATCAATGCCAAGAGTAAAGTAAATCACAGAGTGAACTGCTAACTTAAACTGCTCTCAGCCCAACCAGCACTGTTGTGAGTGTAAAGCTACGTGTAAGCGAAATTTCCACCATTATATCCATCTACTTTGTTAATAGAAATATTAATTTAAAAAAAAAAACCATAAAATAGAAATAACTTTGGAATAGGTTTTCCAGTGCATTTAAATGTATGGAACACTGTGCCTATCCATGGTATTGAACATTGTGAGTAAACGCCCTTTGAAAAGTATGATTTAAATAAATATCTCTCTGAACACAAGGACAATTTCCAAATTTTTGACAAGACTGAGTTTCATTGAACATTTTTTAACCCATAATACGAAAATAAGGTTACTAATGTAACTTTTATTCCAAAATCTTCAGTTTCAAGCAAATTAGTTGATGCAAAAATGAGTATACCCCAGATCAAAAACTACATCTAGTATTTTGTATCACCTTGATCATTTTTAAGGACAGCACGCAGTCTTGTATGCATTGAAAGAACATGTTGGTGACACAATGCAACATTTATATTTTTACATTCTTCAGGGACAAGCTCTTTTTGGGCAAAGCTGTGGAGTTGGTAAGCCAAACCACTGACTCCGACTCCTCAATTTCCTTGACTTCCAACTACAACTCCGACTCCAACTCCACAGCACTGCCTCATCACTGAGCATGTACATAAAGTGCAGCACAGATTCATCTCAACTAAAAGGCGAGATCCTTAGATCAGGAACAGAACAGACATTTATAGAACATTTCAGAACTTTCCCAAATTGTTATGAAAACATTTATAACATATCCTACATTGTACTACTGTACCCAATGTATTATATATTTTAGGAGTTGGTCCATTTTATACCGACTCCAACTCCGACTCCACCAAAATGGACATACTCTGACTCTACGTCTCTGACATACTCTGACTCTCTGACTCTTCGAACTTCCAGTGCAGGCGCCGGGGACACTAATGATGGAAGAGGAGGCGGCGCCCGGAGCGCAGAGGCCATGAGTGACGGCTGTGGTGCGTCTGTGTTAGGGGAAAAGACCTGCCCCCAGGTCTAATTCGAGGTATGAGGGGGCACATTATAAAAGCGATTATTGCAGCGTTTGCAGAGACCCGAACTAAAAGATCCACCTTGACAGAATGCAGCATTAGTGCTGTACAAGGTGGCTCTTTTAGTTAAAAACGCCTGGGGGGGTGACAGGTTCCCTTTAAATGCAGTAAACTTCCATGTCAATTTTCTTCAACCCTTTTCATCAGAAGATGCTCCTGTTTAGGTGTTAACTTCCGTGGTTGACCTGAACGTCTCTGTGAGATCGTTGCCGTTCCAGCTTAGTTACCGTACATTTTTGTATACATTTTGTTACAGAATCTGACTAATAAAGCTTTGCTGATCTTCTTGTAGACTTCACCTTACTTCTGTAAATAATAATAATAATAATAATAATTTTTATTTATATAGCGCCAACATATTCCGCAGCGCTTTACAACTTATAGAGGGGACTTGTACAGACAATAGACATTACAGCATAACAGAAATCACAGTTCAAAACAGATACCAGGAGGAATGAGGGCCCTGCTCGCAAGCTTACAAACTATGAGGAAAAGGGGAGACACGAGAGGTGGATGGTAACAATTGCTTTAGTTATTTGGACCAGCCATAGAGTAAGGCTCGGGTGTTCATGTAAAGCTGAACCAGTTAACAGCCTAAGTATGTAAAGTATGTAGCAGTACAGACACAGAGGGCTATTAACTGCATAAAGTGTATGAGAACATGATGCAAGGAACCTGATTATGTTTATTTTTATTTATTTATTTTTATTTTTTATTTTTTATTAGGCCACACAGGGATAGTTAGGTTAATGCGTTGAGGCGGTAGGCCAGACTGAACAAATGCGTTTTTAGGGCACGCTTAAAACTGTGGGGATTGGGGATTAATCGTATTAACCTGGGTAGTGCATTCCAAAGAATCGGCGCAGCATGTGTAAAGTCTTGGAGACGGGAGTGGGAGGTTCTGATTATTGAGGATGCTAACCTGAGGTCATTAGTGGAGCGGAGGGCACGGGTAGGGTGGTAGACTGAGACCAGAGAGGAGATGTAGGGTGGTGCTGAGCCATGGAGTGCTTTGTGGATGAGGGTAGTAGTTTTGTACTGGATTCTGGAGTGGATGGGTAGCCAGTGTAATGAGTGGCACAAGGTAGAGGCATCGGTGTAACGATTGGTGAGGAATATGATCCTGGCAGCAGCATTCAGGACAGATTGGAGCGCGGGAGAGTTTGGTAAGAGGGAGGCCGATTAGTAGAGAGTTACAATAGTCCAGACGAGAATGAATAAGTGAGACAGTAAGTGTTTTTGCAGAGTCGAAAGTAAGAAAAGGGCGAATTCTAGAAATGTTTTTGAGATGCAGATAGGAAGAGCGAGCCAGTGATCGGATATGGGGGTGAATGAAAGCTCGGAATCAAGGATGACCCCAAGGCAGCGGTCATGTTGCTTTGGAGTAATGGTGGAACCGCACACGGAGATGGCAATGTCAGGCAAAGGTAGGTTAGTAGAGGGAGAGAACACGAGGAGTTCAGTTTTTGACAGGTTCAGTTTTAGATAGAGGGAGGACATGATGTTAGAGACAGCGGTAAGACAATCACTGGTGTTTTCTAAGAAGGTCGGCGTGAAAGCAGGAGAAGAGGTGTTTAATTGGGTGTCGTCAGCATAGAGATGGTACTGGAAACCAAATCTACTGATTGTCCAATAGGGGCAGTATACAAAGAGAAGAGGAGGGGGCCTAGGACTGATCCTTGAGGAACCCCAACAGTAAGGGGAAGGTGAGAGGAGGAGGAACCAGCAAAACATACAGTGAAGGAGCGGTCAGAGAGATAGGAGGAGAACCAGGAGAGAACGGTGTCCTTGAGGCCGATGGAGCGGAGCATAGTGAGGAGGAGCTGATGATCCACAGCATCGAATGCTGCGGAGAGATCCAAGAGAATTAGCATGGAGTAGTGACCATTAGATTTAGCTGTTAGTAGGTCATTAGAGACTTTAATGAGGGCAGTTTCAGTCGAGTGTAAAATTTCTTTACTTCTGTAAAGAAATTATTATTTTTTTTTTCTTGTGACATTTCTCTTCCATAGAGTGCCATTGTTGAAAGCATGAAATGGGAAGGATTTTTCTTTGTTAAGTTGATAACTACCTGAATACTCACGAGGCGAACCACCACCCGACCTGGCCTAAAATTATAGACTAGTACAGCAAGTAACATTGACTATTCTGATACAATGGTACCTGTTAAGAGGTGTGAACAAGAGAATATGAAGTTTTTGAAGGTAATGCGTTTAAAGCAGTAACTATAGTAATGCATAGCAATCTGAGCTACTGTGAAAAGGGTCAAAATGCAATGGCTAGATGACTGGGTCAAAGCATCTCCAAAACAGCAGGTTTTGTGGGGTGCTCCTGGTATGTAGTGTTTAGTACTTACCTAGAATGGTCCAAGAAAGGACTACTGTTGTATCATTATCGTGGTTTTGGGCACCAAAGTCTCATTGATGCACATAGGGAGCAAAGGTATTGTGTAACCACAGACTGTTTGTATTGCCCATGTGGACCTCTGTCCATCGCTGATAGCACGTGATATGCAATGACAAAATGATAGGTATTAGAGTTCCTGAGCCATTGCATGTGCTACGATAAGGGAAACATCCAAACACGTTAATTATTTATGCCCCATGAAAAGAGTGTTTAAACAATGAATAGTTTCGTTAGGCTCTGAGATGTAAGATTCCTGTACATAAACCTATCATTGTCTTCCATGTGATTGCTTTGCTTACATAGGATATAATAAGTACTTTGCAAGTACAGATACAGGACACAGTGTGTACGGTACCGGCTTCACGTGACTCTTATCCAATAGTGATCACATTAAACAACAGGTTAATCTTGCTCCATTATTAGAAAAATAATCACGTACCAACAGTGCTATTAGTTTTGTAGTACAGCCAATCGGAAATAGCAGTACAATGTAATCACCGCATACCAACCGTAACTTGTTAAAAGATACCATGTAGTTTTAGGCATTTTGAAGATAACTTAGAAATTACAGAAAAGTAATATGTGAAATATGATAGCGCACTTTGGTAAAGGTTGTCCTCAGCTGTCCCCCTCTACTGCCCAATACTGTTACTCAGATCATGCAGTAATTGCATCTCTAATCTGCTACTGTTTATCCACAATGAGTTTGCACAGATCTCAAAAAGTCACAGCGGCATCTGCACACCTACGCTGTCCTGAAGCAATGGCCAGATGAAGATCCAAGGAAAACAGGTGCTTTTTTTTACCTTCCACCAATGTTTCAAGTGTAACTCCAGTTAAAAAATAAAGACAAATGTTTATTATATTACAGGGAACCTGTCATGTCGGAATATGCTAGCAACCTGCAGATATGGGGTTAATCTGCAGGTTAATAGGATTCTAAATCTATCCTTCTGCCCTGAAAGGAGGAAACTATCTTTATTCCTCCCAGCAGCCTCCAGATTTCAGTCATAGAGATGCGGCCGACTCTGTTTTGGTCACTGCTCAGTACATAGTGAACGGCAGCTGTAACCGCGCCTCCGGCACTGACTGAAAGCCAGATTGGCTCTGATGTACTGTAGAGCCAGCTGTTAGTCACTGCTGGGGTGTGGTTACAGCCGCCGTGCACTGTGTACTGAGCAGTGACTTCTGCCACGCCGGCGGTGCCTCTATGACTGAAAGTCGGAGGCTGCCTGGAGGAATAAAGTTCATTTCGCCCCCATAATCAGGCTTTCAGGATGGCTGCTACATGGCTTTTGAACACTACCTGCTGATTGAGGCCATATCTACTTTTTTTAACGTCAGGTTTCCTTTAAATATAAGTGTTTATCTAGATTTAAAGTGCTATATGTTGTTTGGCAGCTTTATTCAACTGGACGTTGAACACTTCCATCAATGGGGAAAAGCAGACAAGGACTTGAATTGCTGCAGCTCTTTACATCATCCCTGCTCAGAAAAAATGGCTAGATAAATAGGGAACAAGCAATACAACTAAAGTAACGTGGATATCTTACCCAAGCAGGGAATCACATGTGTGAATTGTGACGACACAGCATTTATTCTTAATTTTTACAGACGTATATTTAGTAGGCCCTGGGATATGACCTAGTGTTTATATGAGTCTGAACGTTGACTCTTGTAGATTGAATTGATGTTTGTGAATTGTTGAATGGTTGCTTTTTACCTATTATATCAGTCCTTAAGGTACCGTCTCACAAAACGATTTACCAACGATCACGACCAGCGATACGACCTGGCCGTGATCGTTGGTAAGTCGTTGTGTGGTCGCTGGGGAGCTGTCACACAGACAGCTCTCCAGCGACCAACGATGCCAAGGTTCGCTGGTAACCAGGGTAAACATCGGGTTACTAAGCGCAGGGCCGCGCTTAGTAACCCGATGTTTACCCTGGTTACCAAAAAAAACAAACAGTACATACTCACCTTTAGGTGTCCGTCAGGTCCCTTGCCGTCTGCTTCTCGCACTGACTGACTGCCGGCCGTAAAGTGAAAGCACAGCACAGCGGTGACGTCACCGCTGCGCTCTGCTCTCACTGTACGGCCGGCAGTCAGTCAGTGCAGGAAGCAGACGGCAAGGGACCTGACGGACACCGGAATGTGAGTATGTACTGTTTGTTTTTTTTTACATTTACGATGGTAACCAGGGTAAACATCGGGTTACTAAGCGCGGTCCTGCGCTTAGTAACCCGATGTTTACCCTGGTTACCAGCGAAGACATCGCTGAATCCGTGTCACACACACCGATTCAGCGATGTCAGCGGGACCTCAACGACCAAAAAAAGGTCCAGGCCATTCCGACATGACCAGCGATCTCACAGCAGGGGCCTGGTCGCTGGTACGTGTCAAACATAGTGAGATCGCTACTGAGGTCGCTGTTGCGTCACAAAACTTGTGACTCAGCAGCGATCTCGCTAGCGACCTCGCTATGTGAGATGGGGCCTTTACAGCTTATTATTCAACTAATCTTGGGAAACAAAGGCACAGGATAATTGAACAATATATTAAAATATTGAACGACAAACTATGTAGGTCATTTGAACACTCGAACAATGAGAGATGACCTCCTCACACCTTCCCCCAATCCTGTGGAAAAATGCCCGAATAAGAGCTGTGAACTATAAAATTAGGATATACCTCTGTCTTGAGAGGCTCTACATGCCAAGTCACCATGGCTCCAACTTGAGGAATACAGATTTGACTCTACATGATGTCATTTTAAGGGACCACGGCCCCAGCTGGAAGAATACAGTTCTGCTCCATTGACCATCACTGAGCTCTCAAAGACATTTTTAGAATCCAGGTTGGGACAATCAGGTCACCTGGTTACATACCTCAATGGACTCAGTCAGCTTCCTAAGCTTGCCGGCACTAGTTGCCACTTTCTCTCTGTGGGTGTCCGCCAAAAGCGGTGTGCCACTGGTTAAGGTCGTTGACCCTGGAAGCCCCGAAGTCGTATATGTTCTAATTCCCGGCCAGCCAGCGGAAGGAGGAGACTCTGTCATTTGCACCAGCTTATGTACTTGATGAGACTGTACCATATGTTGCCACCGTCTGGAGCTGGATATACGTGCTACGGTTGTGGTACCTGGCATAGACTGTGAATATAGACTATACTGGCGAGAGATGCAAAAGCTGTGGGCTAACCAAAAGTTGGGAGACAGTGGGTATCGCCTGGTATGGGAGCAGTAGAACTACCGGCCCTGGGTTGGGATCTGGTGGACTGGGAGTATTGCCTTGTGGCCATCTACCCAGAATTGCTGTAAGACCATGGATGTAAGGGATAAAAAGTAGTTGCATTGTTAACCTTCCTAGGTGATTATTACAACCCACAACCTTAGATATTCACATGAATCTATAGAGAAAACTATACAATTAATAAAGTCTTGTGGTCACAGCCGCCACAGCACTAGATCTGCAGCACAAATGGCTGATGTTTTAGGTGAAAGCAAGTATACATGATGTAGTAAGTGTTCTATGAATATATTTATCACTGTCTGTATATTTTAGCCCCTCCTATGGAGGTGAGGAAGCTAAGAATGAGTATTCTATTAGAGTGATAGTCAACCCCTTTCTACTTTGTTTTATGACATTTTGGCTACATTTTCCATGTCATCAGTATTGAACACCAAAGCTGAGTCTAAGCTGCAGTGTTTAACCCCTTCATGACCCAGCCTATTTTGGCCTTAATGACCTTGCCGTTTTTTGCAATTCTGACCAGTGTCCCTTTATGAGGTAATAACTCAGGAACGCTTCAACGGATCCTAGCGATTCAGAGACTGTTTTTTCGTGACATATTGGGCTTCATGTTAGTGGTAAATTTAGGTCGATAATTTCTGAGTTTATTTGTGAAAAAAACCAGAAATTTGGCGAAAATTTTGAAAATTTCGCAATTTTCACATTTTTAATTTTTATTCTGTTAAACCAGAGAGTTATGTGACACAAAATAGTTAATAAATAACGTTTCCCACATGTCTACTTTACATCAGCACAATTTTGGAAACAATTTTTTTTTTTGCTAGGAAGTTATAAGGGTTAAAATTTGACCAGTGATTTCTCATTTTTACAACAAAATTTACAAAACCATTTTTTTTAGGGACCACCTCACATTTGAAGTCATTTTGAGGGTTCTATATGGCTGAAAATACCCAAAAGTGACACCATTCTAAAAACTGCACCCCTCAAGGTGCTCAAAACCACATTCAAGAAGTTTATTAACCCTTCAGGTGTTTCACAGCAGCAGAAGCAACATGGAAGTAAAAAATGAACATTTAACTTTTTAGTCACAAAAATGATCTTTTAGCAACAATTTTTTTATTTTCCCAAGGGTAAAAGGAGAAACTGGACCATGGACGTTGTTGTCCAATTTGTCCTGAGTACGCTGATACCTCATATGTGGGGGTAAACCACTGTTTGGGCGCACGGCAGGGCTCGGAAGGGAAGGAGCGCCATTTGACTTTTTGAATGAAAAATTGGCTCCAATCTTTAGCGGACACCATGTCGCGTTTGGAGAGCCCCCGTGTGCCTAAACATTGGAGCTCCCCCACAAGTGACCCCATTTTGGAAACTAGACCCCCCAAGGAACTTCTCTAAAAGCATAATGAGCACTTTAAACCCCCAGGTGCTTCACAAATTGATCCGTAAAAATGAAAAAGTACTTTTTTTCACAAAAAAATTATTTTAGCCTCAATTTTTTCATTTTCACATGGGCAACAGGATAAAATGGATCCTAAATTTTGTTGGGCAATTTCTCCTGAGTACACCAATACCTCACATGTGGGGGTAAACCACTGTTTGGGCACATGGTAAGGCTCGGAAGGGAAGGAGCGCCATTTGACTTTTTGAATGAAAAATTATCTCCATCGTTAGCGGACACCATGTCACGTTTGGAAAGCCCCTGTGTGCCTAAACATTGGAGCTCCTCCACAAGTGACCCCATTTTGGAAACTAGACCCCCCAAGGAACTCATCTAGATGCATAGTGAGCACTTTAAACCCCCAGGTGCTTCACAAATTGATCCGCAAAAATGAAAAAGTACTTTTTTTTCACACAAAATTTCTTTTAGCCTCAATTCTTTCATTTTCACATGGGCAACAGGATAAAATGGATCCTGAAATTTGTTGGGCAATTTCTCCTGAGTATGCCGATACCTCATATGTGGGGGTAAACCACTGTTTGGGTGCACGGCAAGGCTCGGAAGGGGAGGCGTGCCATTTGACTTTTTGAATGGAAAATTAGCTCCAATCGTTAGCGGACACCATGTCGCGTTTGGAGAGCCCCTGTGTGCATAAACATTGGAGCTCCCCTACAAGTGACCCCATTTTGGAAACTAGACCCCCCAAGGAACTTATCTAGATGCATAGTGAGCACTTATAACCCCCAGGTGCTTCACAGAAGTTTATAACGCAGAGCCGTGAAAATAAAAAAATAATTTTTCTTTCCTCAAAAATGATTTTTAGCCCAGAATTTTTTATTTTCCCAAGGATAATAGGAGAAATTGGACCGCAAATGTTGTTGTCCAGTTTGTCCTGAGTACGATGATACCCCATATGTGGGGGTAAACCACTGTTTGGGCGCACGGCAGGGTTCGGAAGGGAAGGCACGCCATTTGGCTTTTTGAATGGAAAATTAGCTCCAATCATTAGCGGACACCATGTCGCGTTTGGAGAGCCCCTGTGTGCCTAAACATTGGAGCTCCCGCACAAGTGACCCCATTTTGGAAACTACACCTCCCAAGGAACTAATATAGATGTGTGGTGAGCACTTTGAACCCCCAAGTGCTTCACAGAAGTTTATAACGCAGAGCCATGAAAATAAAAAATAATTTTTCTTTTCTCAAAAATGATTTTTTTAGCCCACAATTTTTTATTTTCCCAAGGGTAACAGGAGAAATTGGACCCCAAAAGTTGTTGTCCAGTTTCTCCTGAGTACGCTGATACCCCATATGTGGGGGTAAACCACTGTTTTGGCACACGTCGGGGTTCGGAAGGGAAGTAGTGACGTTTTGAAATGCAGACTTTGATGGAATGCTCTGCGGGCGTCAGGTTGCGTTTGCAGAGCCCCTGATGTGCCTAAACCGTAGGAACTCCCCACAAGTGACTCCATTTTGGAAACTAGACCCCCAAGGGAACTTATCTAGATGTGTAGTGAGCACTTTGAACCCCCAAGTGCTTCACAGAAGTTTATAACGCAGAGCCGTGAAAATAAAAAATGTGTTCCTTTCCTCAAAAATATTTTTTTAGCCCAGAATTTTTTATTTTTGCAAGAGTAACAGGAGAAATTGGACCCCAAAAGTTGTTGTCCAGTTTCTCCTGAGTACGCTGATACCCCATATGTGGGGGTAAACCACTGTTTTGGCACACATCGGGGTTCGGAAGGGAAGTAGTGACGTTTTGAAATGCAGACTTTGATTGAATGCTCTGCGGGCATCAGGTTGCTTTTGCAGAGCCCCTGATGTGCCTAAACCGTAGGAACTCCCCACAAGTGACACCATTTTGGAAACTAGACCCCCCAAGGAACTTATCTAGATGTGTGGTGAGCACTTTGAACCCCCAAGTGCTTCACAGAAGTTTATAATGCAGAGCCGTGAAAATAATAAATGTGTTTCCTTTCCTCAAAAATATTTTTTTAGCCCAGAATTTTTTATTTTTGCAAGAGTAACAGGAGAAATTGGACCCCAAAAGTTGTTGTCCAGTTTCTCCTGAGTACGCTGATACCCCATATGTGGGGGTAAACCACTGTTTGGGCACATGCCGGGGCTCGGAAGGGAAGTAGTGACGTTTTGGAATGCAGACTTTGATGGAATGGTCTGCGGGCATCATGTTACGTTTGCAGAGCCCCTGATATGCCTAAACAGTAGAAACCCCCCACAAGTGACCCCATTTTGGAAACTAGACCCCCCAAGGAACTTATCTAGATGTGTGGTGAGCACGTTCAACCCCCAAGTGCTTCACAGAAGTTTACAACGCAGAGCCGTGAAAATAAAAAATCATTTTTCTTTCCTCAAAAAAGATGTTTTAGCAAGCAATTTTTTATTTTCACAAGGGTAACAGGAGAATTTGGACCCCAATATTTGTTGCCCAGTTTGTTGTGAGTACGCTGATACCCCATATGTGGGGGTAAACCACTGTTTGGGCACACGTCAGGGCTCGGAAGGGAAGTAGTGACATTTGAAATGCAGACTTTGATGGAATGGTCTGCGGGCGTCACGTTGCATTTGCAGAGCCCCTGATGTGCCTAAACAGTAGAAACACCCCACAAGTGACCCCATTTTGGAAACTAGACCCCCGAAGGAACTTATCTAGATGTGTGGTGCGCACTTTCAACCCCCAAGTGCTTCACAGAAGTTTATAACGCAGAGCCGTGAAAATAAAAAATAATTGTTCTTTCCTCAAAAATTATGTTTTAGCAAGTAATTTTTTATTTTTGCAAGGGTAACAGGAGAAATTGGACCCCAACTGTTGTTGCCCAGTTTGTCCTGAGTTCGCTGGTACCCCAAATGTGGGGGTAAACCACTGTTTGGGCGCACGTCGGGGCTTGGAAGGGTGGAAGCACCATTTGACTTTTTGAACGCAAGATTGGCTGGAATCAATGGTGGCGCCATGTTGCGTTTGGAGACCCCTGATGTGCCTAAACAGTGGAAACCCCTCAATTCTAACTTCAACACTAACCCCAACACACCCCTAATCCTAATCCCAACTGTAGCCATAACCCTAATCACAACCCTAACCCCAACACACCCCTAACCACAACCCCAACAGCAACACACCCGTAACCCTAATTCCAACCCTAACCCTAATCCTAACCCTAATCCCAACCGTAACCCTAATCCCAACCCTAACCACAACTGTAACCCCAACACACCCCTAACCCTATCCGTAACCCTAACCACAAGCCTAATCTTAACCCTATTTCAAACCCTAGCCCTAATTCCAACCCTAACTCTAATTCCAACCCTAACCCTAAGGCTATGTGCCCATGTTGCGGATTCGTGTGAGATTTTTCCGCACGATTTTTGAAAAATCTGCAGGTAAAAGGCACTGCGTTTTACCTGCGGATTTACAGCAGATTTCCAGTGTTTTTTTGTGCGGATTTCACCTGCGGATTCCTATTGAGGAACAGGTGTAAAAGGCTGCGGAATCCGCACAAAGAATTGACATGCTGCGGAAAATACAACGCAGCGTTTCTGCACGGAATTTCCCGCACGATGGGCACAGCGGATTTGGTTTTCCATAGGTGTACATGGTACTGTAAACCTGATGGAAAACTGCTTCGAATTCGCAGCGGCCAATCCGCTGCGGATCCGCAGCCAATCCGCTGCGGATCCGCGGCCAATCCGCTGCGGATCCGCGACCAATCCGCTGCGGATCCGCGGCCAATCCGCTGCGGATCCGCGACCAATCCGCTGCGGATCCGCGGCCGATCCGCTGCGGATCCGCTGCCGATCCGCTGCGGATCCGCGGCCGATCCGCTGCGGATCCGCGGCCGATCCGCTGCGGATCCGCTGCGGATCCGCAGCCAAATCCGCACTGTGTGCACATGCCATAACCCTACCCCTAACCCTACCCGTAACCCTAACCCTACCCCTAACCCTAACCCTACCCCTAGTTCTAACCCTAGTTCTAACCCTAACCCTAGTGGAAAAAGAAAAAAAAATATTTTCTTTATTTTATTATTGTCCCTACCTATGGGGGTGATAAAGGGGGGGGGGTTATTTATTATTTTTTTATTTTGATCGCTGCGATAGAACCTACCACAGCGATCAAAATGTACTTGTAATGAATCTGCCGGCTGGCAGATTCGGCGGGCACACTGCGCATGCGCCCGCCATTTTCCAAGATGGCGGCGCCCATGGAGAAGACGCCCGGACACCGGGAGGGACATCGAAGCTAGGTAAGTATGGGGGGGTGGGATCGGAACACGGGGGGGGGGATCGGAGGACCGGGGGAGCGGACAAGAGGACCGGGGGAGCGGACAGGAGGGAGGAGGGGAGCGGACAGGAGATCGGGGCAGAAAGGACGACTGGGGGGGCGATCGGTGGGGTGGGGGGGGGCAGATCGGGGTCTCCAGCCATGGCAGATGCTATTGCAGCATCGGCCATGGCTGGATTGTAATATTTCACCATTTTCATAGGTGAAATATTACAAATCGCTCTGATTGGCTGTTTCACTTTCAACAGCCAATCAGAGCGATCGTAGCCACGGGGGGGTGAAGCCACCCCCCCTGGGCTGAAGTACCACTCCCCCTGTCTCTGCAGATCGGGTGAAAATGGAGTTAACCCTTTCACCCGATCTGCAGGGATGCGATCTTTCCATGATGCCACATAGGCGTCATGGGTCGGATTGGCACGGGTTTTCATGACGCCTACGTGGCGTCAGAGGTCGGGAAGGGGTTAAGTTACAAAATGATCTATATGAGATATCACTATTTTTTATTGTTTTTTTTAGATTTTTGAGCAAATGTACTTCAGTCCTCATACCAGAAATATCTGCACAAATTTTACCCAGTTAATGAAACGCACAACGTTTTGTACTAAACAGTCGCAAATAAGTTGACAAGAAAAATAAAAAGCATTTTTTATTTTATACTAAATTTTTGAGCTTTGTGCCATTTTGAAGAACTTGGCACCAAAATCTTAACAATTAACCCAAGACAAAGAAAGAAAAACAACTTAAAAATTTTTTAATCATAAATCGGGCCTATATTATCTTATTTTTTGTCCCATAATACCCGATTAATTTAAGAAGTGGAAAAAATTGTTCTTATGATAAAGATATGTACTTATTTCATAATTATGATTCTAGTTACTATTACAGGAATGTTGGGATACATACCACAGGATTTATCCTAATTATTCTAGTGAAAATTCTGCATTAAAGAGGTATTCTCAAGTTATTAAATTGCCTTGGTTAGTTACAGTATGAAAATAAGAAAGATAACAATTGACTTGCTTTTTCTATTTAAAGTCTTTCTCCTGTAATGAAAGCTTTTATCTTTCATAGTGTACAGCTCATTTACATGGGGTTTGGCCACCAAAACTCTGGGAGTGTGTAGTAATTACATTCCAGGAGAGGAGTTAACTGGCTGCTTAAAAAAAGGGTGTTCAGACAAGAAAACCTTTAAAATAAAGAGCTCGAAGTGAAGAATGACAAGATACCATGACGTGACTGTAAACTATGGTGGAAAAAAGACATACACACGTGGTCAAAATTGTAATTGACCCACAATGGTCACAGAAAAAACTTGAATCTGACAAAATAATAAATAAAAAATCTATGAAAATTAACAAATGAAAGTCAGACATTGTTTGTCAACCATGCTTTCACAGAATTAAAAAAATAAAACTCATAAAATAGGCCTGGATAGAAATGATGGTACCTTTAACTTAATATTTAGTTGCACAACCTTTTGAGGCAGTCACTGCAATCAAACAATTTGTAACGCCCACAGGGTGTAACAAGGTATGGTGGACTCACTAGACCACTGATTGTGCAGTGGCGGCTGTATACCCGACACTCATAAGACAGGAGGGTGGATTTCATAAACCAGAGGGAAAGATCCTCTGGATGACAACACTGTACCACGTAGGACAAAGCGGAAACCGAGGTTTCGGTGAAGAAGACGCTGGATGAGGAAATTGCTTCTCGAGAAGCCTCTCTGGAGCGCTGCTGAAGACGCAGGTCAATCCGAATGGCGAGGGATATGAGATCATCCAGGGTCTCGGGTAGGTCCCTGCCTGCCAATTCATCCTTGATTCTTCCAGATAACCCTCGCTGGAAGACTCCGACCAGGAGCTCATTGGTCCACTGGAGATCCGAAGCCAAGGTGTGGAAACGGATGGCATACTGACCGACAGAGAGAGCCCTGTTGCAAATTGAAGAAAGACTCCATGGCAGATGTGGCACGACCAGGCTCATCAAATATCTTGCAGAACGTGTCCAAGAATACCGCAGATCAGACACGATGGGATCATTCCGCTCCATTAGCGGGCTGAACCAAGCTAAAGCCTCTCCCTCCAGATGAGAGGCAAGAAAGCCACCTTGGCCATGTCAGTCTGAAAATGCTGAGGCAAAAAATGAAAATGCAGCAAGCATAGGTTGAGAAATCCTCTGCACAACTTGGGGTCACCATAGTAATGAGGAGGCTTGCAGAGACGAGGACAGGGTTTCATGGTGGGCACAACTGTTGGATGCTGTACCTTAGTTAACCGGCCATCCACAGAAGTCATGTAGTCCAATAAGCGGGTCTGCATCTCATGTTGGTGATTGAATTCCAAATGGAGTTCTGCTAGCTGGGTCACGTTGGTGGACTCGGCAGCCTGTAGAGTAGATAGGCGGGTATCCAGAGTTTGCATGAAGGCGACTAGCTGATCTTGGCTCTGACAAAGCACAGCTAGCTCTCTCTGGACTGAGAATCGGGTATCAGCGGAGTCCATGGCCTGGGCAAACTGTAACACCCACAGGGTGTGACAAGGTATAATGGACTCACTTAGAACACTGATGGTGCAGTGGCGGCTGTATACTCAAAAGACAGGAGAGTGGATTTCATAAACCAAAAGATATTTATAAACAAGGTAAAAACAAAAAGGGAAAAGGTGTCAGAGGGAAAGAACCTCTGGATCACAACACTGTACCACGTAGTGGAGCACCGGGCAAGGTGTACCCCTATACAGGGATTCCCCCGTCACAACACCAGGTGGCCTGAATGCCGCGAATCCAGGACCAGAGGACGACCCGTACTGACAAACTAGTAACACTGTAGAATACTTGGACTTGCTGGTGGAGAGAATCCCAGAAGCTCCATGAAATCTAGAAAGGTTGATCCCACCAGTAGCAGGGTCTGGAGGGTTCCGTGAGGAGAGGCAAGACAACTTGGAGTGGGAACCGGAGAGACCAGAGGAGTCCAGGGTGGGAATCACCAGAAGAGGACTCTGTGAAAATAGAGATATAAGTAAAGTGCAGAGCACAGCAGAGCGTGGCCTGAAGCTGAGGCAACAATCCAGAGAATGAACACATTGCCCAGGCACCTCCCTTAAGGGGAGGGTGCTTTTTATGCACAGAGCATCATAGCACAGAGAGCCCTAATAGAGAACAGGTGCCCTGCTGTTTTAAGTATGTGCAGGAAGCGGGGTGCGGCTTCTTAGAGCATTTCAAGGAGACCTGCCAAGAGGATGCAGGTTCTTAGCAGAGAAAGAAGCCGCTGATCGTCTGGAGCCACGGACAGGGTGAGTAAAGCTGTCTGATAGGCGCCGGTCTCCCTGCGCAGCAGAGACCGGACCTGCCACTGAGGGCATTACACAATTCCTGTAACTGTCAATGAGCCTTCTGCACCTCTCAACAGTTATTTTGGCCCACTCCTCGACAGTAAACTGCTCCAGTTGTCTCGTGTTTGAAGGTTGCCTTTTCCAGACGGCATGTTTCAGCTCTTTCCAAAGATGCTCAATAGGATTTAGGTCAGGGCTCATAGAAGGCCACTTCAGAATAGTCCAATGTTTTCCTCTTAGCCATTCTTGGGTGTTTTTATCAGTATGTTTTGGGTCATTATCCTGTTGCAAGACCCATGACCTGCGACTTAGACCAAGCTTTCAGACATTGGGCAGCACATTTGTCCCTAAAATCCCTTGATAGATTTAATTGCACCCTGCACAGATTCTAGGTACCCTGTGCCAGATGCAGCAAAACAGCCCCAGAACATAACAGAGCCTCCTCCATGTTTCACAGTAGGGACAGTGTTCTTTTCCTGATATGCTTCATTTTTATGTCTGTGAACATAGAGCTAATGTGCCTTGCCAAAAAGTTCAATTTTTGTCTCATCTGTCCATAGGACATTCTCCCAGAAGCTTTGTGGCTTGCCAACATGTAGTTTGACATATTCCAGTCTGGCTTTTTTTATGATTTTCTTTTCAACAATGGTGTCCTCCTTGGTCGTCTCACATGAAGTTCACTTTGGCTCCTACAATGACGGATGGTGCGATCTGACACTGATGTTCCTTGAGCTTGAAGTTCACCTTTAATCTGTTTAGAAGTTTTCCTGGGCTCTTTTGTTACCATTCGTATTATCCGTCTCTTTGATTTGTCATCAATTGTCCTCCAGGGAGGTTGACTACAGTCCCATGGAGCTTAAATTTCTGAATAATATGTGCAACTGTAGTCACAGGAACATCAATCTGCTTGGAGATGGTCTTATAACTTTTACCTTTAACATGTTTGTCTATAATTTTCTTTCTAATCTCCTGAGACAACTATTTCCTTTGCTTCCTCTGGTCCATGTTGAGTGTGACACATACCATGTCAAGAAACTGCAGTGAGTATCTGTAGCCCTATATACAGGCCCACTCACTGATTCAAAGATTGTAGACACCTTGGTAGAAACATTTGGTTTGGATATGTTCGTTGAACTGTTCGACGAAAGTGTTTGCTGAACATTGGGTACGTTTGCCAATCCAAATCCGAACGTTCGCCTGTCCAAACTGAACCGAATATTGAAAGGCTCTATCATCTTTACCCAGGAGGCACAACCTCTTGAAGATGCTGTATAGATGTATTCACAAGAAAGCCAGGAAGGACTTCACTGGCCGTTCATCATGTAACCACAGTCGATCACCCCACCGTCAGACAGTCAGCAGTCTGGGTTTGTTTGCAGGTAAAAGCAGATATCCAGTGGGAAATAGAAGAAATATTGGAGCTGGGGATAATACGAAAGTCCAAAATTGTGTGGGCCTCCCTAGTTGTTCCAAAACAGGACCAGACCACCATATTTTGTGTGTACTACCAAACTTGCAATCATCTGATCGCTTGTGCTATGCACAGCAAAGCCTCTGGATTCTATATATAGCAAAAATCATGGTCTTCTATGGATGCCAGCCACGGACTGGTTTTCACAGTATTGACATTATGACAGGCACCGGGGTCATCAGACTCCCGGCCATATTGGTAATCACTTCCCTGGGGCGCCAATGGATGAATAGAACAGTGAGCCCCCGTGTTGGTGCAAATTAAATGCTGAGACTGGCATTTAACAGTTTAACAGCCACAGACATAGGTCCACTCCTCTCGGCTGTTCGAGGCAGATGATGGTTGAATAACACAAGTAGACAACATTGATTGTAAAATATTTAGCAACAGCCATCGTTTTACAGAACAAAAGTCCAAAACTAAAGAGAATTAATTGATTTATTCTTAAAACTCTCAAAAATTCGAATAATAAGTTGTGACTATTAATGTTCAAATGTCCAACGCCATATCCATTGCTGGGCAGCTCTGAAAAAAAAAAACATGTAGAGATTCTCCAGGTCTCGGAAACTGCATCTGATCGTGTTCTCAGCGCAGGTCGGTGCAGGTAATCACTTTTTTCTTCCAAGATGTGTCATGCCTGTATAGAAGCGGCAAGTCGCCTTTCTCATTAACCTGAAAAGAATTAAAAGACTTTAAAAAAAAAAAAAACTTGACAATATGTACTGGCTATCAAATGAAACAAACTGAGCAAAGACAACTTCAACATTATATGTTTGGTCATCAGCTGAAGTTGAAATAGACATGAAATATTGCATAATACAGTATATTGTCTACAAAAAAAGGCCAATTTGGAAATTGAAAATAGAAAGTTGCCAATATTAGTGTAATGTTAGAAAAATGCAATATGAACCATACAACTATGGTGAGTGGACTCATAATAGATCTATACGGCATGTAATGTTTGAGGGACTTATCTCGCCCGTTACATTGTGTGTTGGCGATTCTTCCGCAGCAGTAGGCTGATAACTTTCATCGATTACTTCCTTTCTCAACCAGATTTAAATAATTGTTCAGCAAGAAAAAATAATTGTTGAAAATAAATCCAATAATAAAACTATATTGCATTTCCTCTATTATTACACCTTGCTTACATGATCATGTCCTCACTGTTTCACTTCGTGAAAGCAAGTATGATTGTTACTTAAAATGATTTAGTATTGACATGAAGAAGAACATATATAAATAGAGGAAAAACACAGAAATAATTACCTGGAAAATACAGGCTGGAAGCTTTGTGTCAATCAGAATAGGTGGATTCTGGATGTTTGCTGTTAGCTGCTTGTGATGAAGACGTCAACTGATTGTCTCCCTACGTGGTGAAAAAAAGGCAAGATTCTCAATAGTCTAAAAATCACTTACTACTGATTGCTGACGATAGTGGAGGATTCGTTCTTACCTTCATCACAGGTAGATGAGATGATGATATTTAGACAAATCTCAAATCAAATCAAATAATGAACCTGGAAATATAAAGAAAAATAATTATATCCAACAAAGCTTAAAATCATAGAAGGTTTTCCAAAGCATTGTAGATAATTGCTGGGACTTGTCAATCATTCCATATCCAGCGAGTTATGGGAAATGTAACCAGGGTTTATAACCTATGAGGACGGATTCTGAATCTTTGCTGCTAATTACTTGTGCTGGTGATGAGCACAGATATTGTCTCACTACTCAGGAGAAAATATGTATAAGGGTCTGAACTTTAAATTGTAAAGAAACAAAATTAGAGACTAAATATTCTAAAGGATAGTTACATGTTTAGCTGACGGATAGTTGATGTAATCGTCCTCCGCACTTGCAGCAGTAACATTTCTTTTCAGGTATTTTTCGAAAACGCCCAATTCTGCAAAAATAAGAGGAATATTGGTTACTGGACTGGAATGAACGTTCATTAATACCAAGGATTATATTAAAAAGAAGAAACTGAAATCAATATATAAAGAACAGGCCCCAGCACAGGAAATATAACATGTAGCATCCTAAACCCTACAGCCCCCGACGTCAGTCCACTCTGATAGTGAAGTATAAAAGCATTATACCAACAGAACCGCACTGATGTCTCTTCAGTGATTGTGTTTCATGAGGAGATAAATCATAAAATCCACTTACTCGTTATCACACAGGGAGCATCTGTAGTTGTACTTATAGTGGATGGTATAACTGTGATTTTCTGTCACTTTTGGCAGCTCGGGATGGTTACGATTTACTATTCTTGTGACCTCCTGCCATAGTGGGCCATGGTTGTCTCTGCCTTCAGCTAAGCATACCCAACAAGCGGCATGGCACATCTCGTGCACAAGTGTGGATCGTACTCGAACTAAAACAAGAGTTTATACAGTTATGAGAAAATCTGAATACACCCTGATTGAACTGTTTGGTTTTACATATCAGGACAAAATGCAAAATACATCCTGAGATGAACAACATGTGACAAGTCAACCGTGCCATTATTTATTCATCAATATGCAGAAGCAGAGAGTGAAAAATAAGTGCACCCCATGAATCAGTAGCTTTTAGAATCATCTTTAGCAGCAATAACTTAAAGTTGCACCAATGGTGTCCTTAATTTATCACACATTGCGCTTGCATTTTAGCTTATTTTTTTAAATAAATAATGATGTGGTATTTTGTATTTTTTTTTTTCATGCTGTTTTCTGAGATTCTATTTCCCTACTTTTAGGACCTTCTAAGGACCTGATGTTTTTTTCTTCTGATATGTAAAATATTAGAATTCAAATAGGGTGTACTTAGGTTTTCTTATGGTAGTATGTACAATGAGTTTATAAGATGTACTACACCACAAGTAGCAGTTTTTTTGCCCTGTATACAGGTTGTCTTATAAAGCTCCAGGATGGATGTGATGTGAAACCTACCGGCAGAATCACAGACTTTTTCAGAGAGCTCAATCACTGAGTAGCGGCGGTCATTATCCAGCTTATGGCAGCATTGACCGGATGTTGATGTCAGCCTCTTGCTCCACGAAATCTCCATTTTCGCAGGGAGCTAAAATAGAGGAAACAAATTCCATTACATCTGTAAACTCTTTGACCCCAATCTTACAAAGTATCCAACTCCCATTTTTGATTTACAGCACTGGTCTATTGTATGGGGCATGGGGTCTACCCAGAAGTCCAAGATGTGAGAACAAAAATAAAAATGAACTTTTTATAAAATGTCCAGATATCAACTAAATGATTTTTAAATATAAATGTAAAAACCCTGTGAACTTCAAGCCAAAAGTGGCTAATCTTTTTGTCTCTGCATGGTGGATCATCTAAGGTTTCCACTCATCCCACAGATAAGAAGACGGTGACGACATTTACCAACCTAAGTGACATTTACCGGAGATATTCAATAACTATATTACAGAAACATGACAAAGGGGCTAGGATGCCTTTCACAAAGTTAGAGCCATTTTTCTTGGAATTTATTGTTTAAAGGGGAGATTATAGAGAAGTCATGTATCACCCAGAAACCCATGATAAGATGCGATACCTTATTACTGAAGACTGTCCGGTTGTACAGATCGTATAGTCGTTCTACCAGCTCCTCCTTATTTTCCTGGAAGTTGGTAACATAGATGGAAGTAGGAGAAATAATGTCTTCCAGGAAACAGCCGGGGATGTTACATAGTGGTGTCCTGGGAAAGATAAAGAATCATATATAAATCCACAGGAAACATCTTACCTAGTTCATGGCTTTATATAGAGGTAGATGCATCTGCCATAACTTACCTCTCCTCTGTAGCGGAGCTCTCCTCGCTATCAGATGGTATATTATCTATACAGAAATATGGAAGAGTGAAAATACATTTTATATCTTAAATCAGACATTAGTTAGTATGAAGGTCCGTACAAGAGAGGGGTCGGTAAATATAGAGTGTAGAAGATCAGAAGTGAACATGTCCTCAATCATTGGAGGGTGGACCCTCAAATGGTAGGGGTCCGTTCTCTGGGGCCTTCATGTAAAATAAGACTAGAAGTCCTATCACCTCATTTGCTGATGCAAATGTATTGCACATCTGTAATAAATTCTACAGGGACAACAATGGCCTTAAGTCAACATGGCCTGGAAATTTCCGAGACATAGGACCCACACCAATCAAGCATGTGTAAAATAGAATTACTCTGTAAGGTATCTTTAATTTAACCCTTTATCAACCATGTACGGTGCTCATCAGTAGAGAATGAATGGAGAGGGCTCAGGAGTTGAGCCCGCCTCTTTCCCAGCAGATGATGGTTGTGTCGTTCAGCCATCATCTGCCACTAACAGCCGAGAGTGGATTGGAGCTCTGCCTGTTAAATGCTGCTGTCATTCTCTGACAGTGACATTAAGGGTACTGTCACACAGTGGCACTTTGATCGCTACGACGGTACGATCCGTGACGTTGCAGCGATATCCATACGATATCGCTGTGTCTGACACGCTACTGCGATCAGACATCACGCTGAGAATCGTACGTCGTAGCAGATCGTTTGGAACTTTCTTTCGTCGCTGGATCTCCCGCTGACATCGCTGGATCGTTGTGTGTGACACCGATCCAGCGATGTGTTCGCTTGTAACCAGGGTAAACATCGGGTAACTAAGCGCAGGGCCGCGCTTAGTAACCCGATGTTTACCCTGGTTACCAGCGTAAACGTAAAAAAAACAAACAGTACATACTTACATTCCGGTGTCTGTCCTCCGGCGTCTCAGCTTCTCTGCACTGTGAGCGCCTGCCGGCCGGAAAGCGAGCACAGCGGTGACGTCACCGCTCTGCTTTCCGGCTCTGGTGCTTACACAGTGCAGAGAAGCTGAGACGCCGGGGGACAGACACCGGAATGTAAGTATGTACTGTTTGTTTTTTTACGTTTACGCTGGTAACCAGGGTAAACATCGGGTTACTAAGCGCGGCCCTACGCTTAATAACCCGATGTTTACCCTGGTTACCCGGGGACTTCGGCATCGCTCCAGCGCCGTGATTGCAAAGTGTGACCGCAGTCTACGACGCTGGAGCGATAATCATACGACGCTGCGACGTCACGGATCGTGCCGTCGTAGCGTCCAAAGTGTCACTGTGTGACAGTACCCTTACAGCACATTTCCCAGGTGGCTCACTGTTCCAACTCCTGATCAGCGCCCTTGTAATTGTTTGATTTGTAAACTGACCTGTGACAGTACAGAAAACTCCTTGTTATTTCTATAATAACATAAACCTGGATTGTGTCTAGAAATGATAACTTACTAGTATATGAGGAAGTTCCTCCAGTATTTGATTCATCATCATCAGTATTACTGATGGCATCGGAGCTGTGAAATAAATGTAACAGAATATGAGCCACCATTAATCACTAATCCCCATCATGTATCTAGTAATGGAGGAGATGTGGGTCTTACCAGGTGGAACTGTCCGGATCATCTGAAGTTGGTAAAATCAGATCTGTGGGGGCAACACAACATAAATCTCTTATTAGACTATTGTAATAGCAACAACTGAGGCTCAATATCAAATAAATAAATTCTAGTAAAGTATCCAGTGTACCCCTATATGTACATGGGGAAAAAAATCAAATAACCCTGGATGGAATCTAGAAATGATAACTTACTGTTATATGTGAAAGTTCCTGCCCTATTGGAATCATCATCATCATCATCAATAAGAATGATGGCATCGGAGCTGTGGAATAAATGTAACAGATTAAGAGCCAACATTAATCATTAATCCCCATCATTTGCTTAGTAATGGAGGAGACGTGGGTCTTACCAGGTGGAACTGTCCGGACCATGGTCTGAAGGTGGTACAATCAGATCTGTGGGGGAAACACAACATAAATCTCTCATTAGAATATTGTAATAGCAAAGACTGAGGCTCAATATCAAAATAAATAAATCCTAATAAAGTATCCAGTGTACCCCTATATGTACATGAGTCAAAAAAATTACATTCAGCTATAGGGACCTGCCCAGTGCATGGCCACCATGAGAAGCAATCCCCAAATCCCATTTTTCTCTGACTTTATAATGCCTGCTGACCAAATGCTGAAAAGAAAGGGTTAATATGAGCTCATTTACTGTAGGCGTACAATATACATAAATCCAAGCCCTGACCACAACATGCGATCTGCACCCAATGACTACAATGTGCCATCGATATGTATCAGAGCCTTTACTGGATTAGGGGTACAGTACCTGGTAAACTCGGGGTCGGGCCCGAATTGAAGCCACTGATGTTTTCTTGGCCTGGAGACCTCGGAATTGGCCTCTTTCTTGGATGAGACTGGAAAAAATGACAAACGTGTCAGATAGATTCTATAACCATGAACATCTCCAATCTATAATCTTACTCCATATTCCCCTGATTACAGGTAGACACCGATATGAATGTGGTTTCCATCGGCCTGTGCTTATTTCCTGTACAGAGTATGACGGGGGTACCGGACACCAATGGTTAGGATATGGATCGGGGCGGTGGTAACATTTATGTGTCCTCATACAATATTATTATATATCCTGTACATGGACATATTGTCACCAATATTACCAATGTTACCAATATTCTGCAAACATGATCCAAATTATCACCCCATCTACTCGGAGCTATATTTTCTGTCCCACCAACTTTTTTTTTACTTTTATCCCAAATATATTTTAGCTAATAATATAAAATGATACTCACCTGACTGAAGTCGTCATCATCACTGCTGTCCTCGGTGTCAGAGAGAACTATAATACGCTTAAATCGCTTTCTTGGCATCATATTTGCACAAGTCACTCACAACACTCCTCTCTCCACAAACGCCTACTAAAACCCTCAACGGAACCCTGGATGACGGGGCATTATATATCGTCAGCCCTTTGTGACGTCATTAGAATGCTGCAGTTGTTTGCTCAGTTTTTGTATTTTACAACTTAATTATACAAAATATACTGTACAAATTCAAAAAAAGGAAATCGGATAAAACAACAATCTTCCTAATTACTTCACTCCTGACCTTTTTCCAATTGTTCAGAAAAAATAATAATTAAAAACCCCACATAAACCAACATTAAAAAATAAAGAAATCTCCACTAATGTTTAACCTGTTGATTGTCTCTCCCCCGAGTTTTATTCTCTCCACTACATTTTTTCCAATTGTTCTCCCAATTTTCAAATTTCTTTAAGGGGCAAAACCAGACCCCGTCATATTTCATAACTCTCTTATGTAATTTCTTGCATTCTGTAATGCTCCATTTTTCCTTATCCATTTCCCAATGAAATCCACTCTTGCTATATAAAGCCGCCTACTTAAGACTCTTCTTCCTCATTTCATCTCTTCCACTCCAAAGAGAAGTTTTAAAATTGTTGACTTGATCTCAATGGAGAACTGAGTCCCCAGTTTCCCCCCTATATCTTCATACCCTCTGATAAATGTATCAAATCGGCCCTTGTGTCTTAGGCTAGTTTCACACTAGCGTTTACTGCATTACGTCGCAAATCCGTTTTTTTGCCGAAAAAACGGATGCGTCAAAAAATTGAAAAACGGTGACAAACGTATGCCACGCATCCAGCATTTCGACGGATCCGTCGCAAATCCGCTAAACGTTTCCGTCGAAAATACTGGATGCGTTGCATACGTTGTATCCGTTTTACCATCCGTTGTATCCGTTTTTCCGACGGATCCGTTTTTAAAAGGGGAGGCTCCCAAAATTTGATTGGCTACTGGAAAATTTGAAAAACTATATAGTACTGTATTTACAGCCCATCTTTGTGGGTTTTAGTTTTGTGGCAGCGATGGAAGGTGTTCTTGGGAGGATTGCTAGTTTGGTTACCGACGTTATCTTTGAGACAAATCGCCTGGATATCATAGTGCGGGAGAAGGAGGCGGCAGCGGAAAGGCGTAGGATGCTTCTGCAGCAACGGAGACGAAGACGAATGTGGATTCATCCGATTAATCAACTACGGATGACCCGGGGTGTCCAGTCCACTCTCTACCTGGAGTTGCGGCACAATCCACACAAATTCCACAACTACGTGCGGATGAGGATTGAACATTTTGATTTTTTGCTTGCAAAACTGGAGGATGTCATCCGAAGACAGGATACAAGGATGAGGCTTGCCATCACACCGGCGGAGCGGCTGATGGTGACCCTGCGGTAAGCCTCTTTTTTTTATTTCATTGCTGATATTGAATGTTATATTACATGCTGCAGAAAATACTGCGCTGGCATATTGCGCACTATTTTCTGCAGCATGTAGTTTTGGTTTTCTTGGCGGACATTCAACTGCTTTATTTAAATGTCATTGCTGATATTGAATGTTAACAGACTGCAGAAAATACTGTGCTGAAATATTGCGTTGCATTTTCTGCAGTTTTTTTTTTTTTTTGTTTTTTTGGGTTTGATGACATGCAACTGCTTTTTTCCTGTCATTGGTCATTTTGAATGTTATATTACATGCTGCAGACAATACTGCGCTGACATATTGCGCACTATTTTCTGCAGCATGTAGTTTGTGTTTTCTTGGCGGACATTCAACTGCTTTATTTAAATGTCATTGCTCATATTGAATGTTAGATAACAGACTGCAGAAAATACTGCGCTGAAATATTGCGTTGCATTTTCTGCAGTTTTTTTTTTTTTGGGTTTTTTGGGTTTGATGACATGCAACTGCTTTTTTCCTGTCATTGGTCATTTTGAATGTTATATTACATGCTGCAGACAATACTGCGCTGACATATTGCGCACTATTTTCTGCAGCATGTAATTTGGGTTTTCTTGGCGGACATTCCACTGTTTTTTTACACCGGATTCATGCTGGTTTTATTGGGTCTCCTGTCATTTTAAAAAAAATTAACAGTGCCATATTATAAAAAATTGCACAGACAAACAATTTTTAACATTTTTTTTTTTTTTATAAAGTTTCCTAGCTACGGGTGAATCTATGACTTCGCTCCATTATCAGTTCAGGCTGGGCATTTCAACTATCTCTGGAATAGTGAAGGACACATGTCGGGCTGTTTGGACCACTTTGCAACCAGAGTATATCCCCCAACCATCCACGGAAATCTGGTTGCGAAGTGCTGAAGAGTTTCAGCAAATTTGCAATTTCCCTAATTGTGTGGGTGCAGTTGACGGGAAACACATAAGGATTGCGAAACCGGCAGGAACAGGATCGGAGTATTATAATTATAAGAAGTATTTCTCCATCGTCCTTATGGCTATTGCAGACGCCAACTGCAGGTTCCTTGCCGTGGACATTGGAGCGTATGGACGGTCCAATGATTCGCAAGTGTTTAAAAACTCTCCGATGGGTCGTTGCCTTTATGGAGAGAGCTACGATTTCCCGCCAGCCAGACCACTGCCAGGAACAAATGACCCAGCCCTGGAATATGTCTTTGTAGGTGATGAAGCCTTTCAACTGTCGCTGCACCTACTGAAACCGTACAGTAGCCGGAACTTAAACCATACCAAGCGGGTCTTTAATTACCGGCTTACTAGAGCACGAAGAGTAGTGGAGTGTTCCTTTGGCATATTGACGGCGAAGTGGCGAGTTCTGCTGACGGCTATCAAGCTGAAAACAACAACTATAGACGAGGTAGTTAAAGCCTGTGTGGTGCTCCACAACTTTGTCCTGTCAAAGGAGCCCGTTTCTTTGGATGATGAAGAGTTGGAGACCACCTTGTGGGACTACCGCAGCAGCTCGGTTCGCTCTACAAGTTCAGTTACAAGGATGAGGGACCAGTTTGCCGATTATTTTGTCTCACCTGTCGGGCGGATCCCGTGGCAAGACATGATTGTGTAACCTGTTTCCCATGTGTAACCTGTTTCCCATGTGTTTTGGTTATGTAAAAAAAGTGTTTCTGCCCCCCCCCCCAAAAAAAAGGCCCAAAAGCGTGGTTTTCTTGCTAGTAAAACCATTATGTTATACCCTTTACATGTCTGGTGTTTGTTTTTATTAAACCTTTTTTTATTATATTACCTTAATAAATCCACACACACACAAAGAGTAGAATTGTAATCCGAATTTTATTTTAACTCTTTTTTTTTTTTTTTTTTTTGTTTTGCAAAAAAAATATATATATATTTTCCAACATTTTTATAGAAAAATTAGAACATTTTTTAGAATCTTATTTACACACTTTACAAATTTTCAAAGTGTTGGGTGGAGATATGAGAGGAGGATGTGCCGGAAGGTTGGACCACGTCGATAGGTGGGGAAACCCTACTTGTTTGGGGTGCAGTGGAAGTGGGGGTTAAACCAAGAGGCTGACCAGAGGGGGGTGGTGTTGGGGTAGGTGGAAGAGAAAAGTTCAGTAAGGAAAACATTGGGGAAGTAATTTGGTCTAGGGGCCGGGATTGTTGTGGGGACTGGGTCGGGTATTGTGACTGGGTAGGGTAGTGGGAGTGGCGTGGGGTTTGGTAATGGTGCTGGTGTGGGGATTGGAGCTGGGTTTGGTAATGCTGCTGGTGTGGGTATTGGGGCTGGGTTTGGTAATGGGGGGTATGGTGTGGAAATGGGGCCTGGTGTGGAATTGGAGTGGAGGTGCGGTGAGGTGTGTGGGTCGATTCATTAATGGCCTGCAGTGCAGCATTATGGCAGGTATTCATTACCCGCATCTGTTGCTCAAAAGAAAGCTTCTCCATGCTCCTGAGCATGGATTGGAAAAAAAGGTTGGCCGGATCGGGACTTACAGCTGAATGCAGCCTATCCAAGCGACTGCTGGTTTCCTGGCTTGTTTCACTGATGCGTGATTGCACCATGTTGAAACCAGCAGTCACTTGCTCTCCCAAAATTTTGAAAGAGCCTTGGAAGGATGCATTCAGGTGTAAGAACTCAGGAGCATAGCTCCTTTCCTGACCCCTCTGGCGCTGCCGCCACGAACCTAATGGTGGTGTCGAGGTGGCAGGATCAGAGGGGTGGGGTAAAGGGAACGCTAACTGTTCAGCATCAGATGCGAGCAATGAAGCCTGCAATAATGCTCCACTGCTTGGGGCGGATGAAGTGGAGGGGACAGAGGGGTCAGAGGAGAGGACAGAGGGGTCAGAGGAGGGGACAGAGGTGTGGGGCCTACCGACGTGGCCCTCAGTGGCGGACTCAGGAGGGATCGCTTCAGAGGGCGCAGAGGAAGATGCAGGCGCCCGGTGGCTGGAGAAGGTGCTGTGAAAGAAAAAACAAAAGAAATTAATACATTGGAATGAAAAAGCCCTGACTGAAAGCAAACTAAGTAGACAGGTTAACATGGTTATAATTGGGCTGTAGAATACTTACACTCTGCTTAGCATGGTTCGCCTCAGGAAGGAGAGGGCCTGGCCATATTTATATCTGCTCCTCTTCCTTCCTGCAGAGCCACTCGGGGCCTTCATCTCATCATTGAATTCCCTCTTAAAGCGATCCCTCAGTGACCGCCACCGCTTCCTAACCTTTCCAACTGTGAAGACAAGAATCAAAAGAAAATACAAAAAATTGGTAAATGCAATACATTACAGTCAGCTCAAAACATCACTGGAAAGTGAATACTTACCTAGTTTGCTCTGCTGCTGAGGATGAAGGCTCTCCCGCCTTGGAAACAGGTTGCGACACACTTCGTCCCAGAGCCGACGGGTGACACCGGTATCAGCATGCCTGCGGTCAGCCATGTTCCACAGCGGCTCCCGCTCGCGAACCTCCTCGATGAGACAATCGATGTCAATGTCATCATCATCATCCTCCTCTTCTGCGGGAGCACGCTGTGAAGCCTGTGTCAAAAAAAAAAAAAAAAAGGAAAACAAACAAATTAGTACACTGAAATACTAAAGTACCAATAGAATCCCCCTCCCCCCCAAAAAAAAAACTCACTGATGGCCGACCGTGGCGACGAGTCCGCCGACTCTGGGACTGTCTGGGAGAGCCTTCAGCGGCAGCAGCAGGAGCAGCAGCAGCAGCCTGAAATGAAGGAAACAAATTCTCAGTTAAGGTAGGCAGGTGTTTAGTAATCTGTTTTGTGTATGGTGCAGTGTGATGTGCGAAGCAACTGTTTCACCACTACTTACACTTGGTTCCTCCTCCACTTGCATCTCTCCACCCGTCTCGCCCCCTTCTGACAGCTCCTCATCTGATTCAGCTTCCTGTTGAAACATAATGTATGCATGTAGTTATCCATAAAAATTTAATTTAAAGAAATTTAAAAAAAAAAAAAAATTTTGTGTTAACTTACCGATACACGCTGTTGCTGTGGAGGAGGGCTGTCAGAAGAGGACATCGTTTTGTGGTCCTGGTGGGCAGTGGCTGTGTCCTGGTGGGCAGCGGCTGTGTCCTGGTGGGCAGCGGCTGTGTCCTGGTGGTTCTGTAAGTTAAAGACACACTTGCAATCTGCTCGACACATTGAAGTAGCAGATTGGGGTCTTCAAAACTTACTTCTAGCTCTTTAGCTGTGGTCCTGGTGGGCAGCGGCTGTGTCCTGGTGGGCAGTGGCTGTGTCCTGGTGGGCAGCGGCTGTGTCCTGGTGGGCAGCGGCTGTGTCCTGGTGGTTCTGTAAGTTAAAGACACACTTGCAATCTGCTCGACACATTGAAGTAGCAGATTGGGGTCTTCAAAACTTACTTCTAGCTCTTTAGCTGTGGTCCTGGTGGGCAGCGGCTGTGTCCTGGTGGGCAGTGGCTGTGTCCTGGTGGGCAGCGGCTGTGTCCTGGTGGGCAGCGGCTGTGTCCTGGTGGTTCTGTAAGTTAAAGACACACTTGCAATCTGCTCGACACATTGAAGTAGCAGATTGGGGTCTTCAAAACTTACTTCTAGCTCTTTAGCTGTGGTCCTGGTGGGCAGCGGCTGTGTCCTGGTGGGCAGTGGCTGTGTCCTGGTGGGCAGCGGCTGTGTCCTGGTGGGCAGCGGCTGTGTCCTGGTGGTTCTGTAAGTTAAAGACACACTTGCAATCTGCTCGACACATTGAAGTAGCAGATTGGGGTCTTCAAAACTTACTTCTAGCTCTTTAGCTGTGGTCCTGGTGGGCAGCGGCTGTGTCCTGGTGGGCAGCGGCTGCGGTCCTGGTTTATCTGTTATATGTATAATGGATCTATAGTTAGACCACCCCCTGAACTAGGTAATGTTCAATGATAAACACCCTACTAAAATGATGTCAGAAATGTTCATACAGGTGAACACCAAAACCCCCCCAAAAAGTTGCACGTTATACCATTCATTTCCATGTCCCAAAAAACAAAATTTTTTAATGTTAACACCATGAAAAAATATATTTGACACATTTTATTTAAAATAAATAACCTCTCCCCCCCCCCAAAAAAAAAAAAAATACTTTACAGGTTAACCTTTATTAAAAAAAATGAGCCCTCAACCAACCCTGTATTGCATGTGTAACCATTGGTACATACACCAGTTTTAAATTTACCTTTATGAAATAATACTACGGACATTTTTTTAATAAACATTTTATTATAATTTTTTTTTTGCACTTTTTTTTTTAAAAATCACAAGGAGCTGACATGCTCTTTATTTTAAATACAAGTACTTCAACTGCAAATGGTTATAACTGTAATAAAAAAAAATTCAACACTTTTATTAAATAGAAAAACCCCACACTCACACATTCAAACCACAAGCTGCACACCGCTAGACTTTTTTAAAAAACACATCAGATTTAAAAAAAAAAAAAAAAAAAAAAAAAAAAAAAAATTTAAACCACATGCTGCACAGACCACTATACAGTCAATACATCAGAAAAAGGCAAATAACCAATTATACAGCATGGACAAATGCACATGCCATCAACAAGACGTACCCAAAAAACATGCATGGTATGTGTCCACATTCAGGATCGCATCAGAATTTGGGCAGGATTTCCCATCAGTATTTGTAAGCCAAAACCAGGAGTGTAAAAATTAGGTAAAGTATAATACGAAAACAGGCACACTTTTGCTTTTATCACCCACTCCTGGTTTTGGCGTACAAATACTGATGGAAAATCCTGACCACATCCTGATGCAATCCTGCACATGGACACATACCCTCCCACATGAACAGGCATAAAATTGGCAAAGGCATAATATGGTGCAGGCACATGGTACAAAAGCACACAGCCGTCCAAAAATGCACACATACACATGCACGCACATAGCTTTATGCAAATACACATATGTACAACAAAGGCAGAAAGGTGAAACCAATCAGAAGACGCATACACACACACACATACAAAAGGCTGACAATCCTTTGGCTGAAGCAGCAGGTCTTCACAGTGGCTGGCATCATGGTGGATCTGGACTCTAGCATGGCACTGGCTGGTGCAGGACGATGGCAGGCCTCAGGTTCTCTTCAGGTTTTAAGCTCTTGCTGTAGTCAGTAGTACCTCATACACACAGAAATGCACAGGCACACAGATGCACACTAAAATTGCAATACTCACACTGGCTATGGTGGCTGGAGTCTTGTAGCAGGATGTCTGGAGTCTTGTGGCAGGATGGCTGGAGTCTTGTGGCAGGATGGCTGGAGTCTTGTGGCAGGCTGGCTGCAGTCTTGTGACAGGCTGGCTGGGGTCTTGTGCTTGGCTGGGGTCTTGTGGCAGGCTGGCTCTTGCTGGCAGGCTTCTTTGCTTCTCTGTGTCTTGCTGGCATATGTGGGGTTCAAGGCCCAGGCCAGGTTTATATAGATTTGGGGGTGTCTGACCAATTGGCAACAAAATACTTCTTCTGAGCATGCTCAGTGTAAAAAAAACGTATTGCAGCGCTGCATTGCGTCGTACGACGTGTCCCGACGCATCCGTCGCTCATAGGCTTCCATTGCAGCCAACGACGTATGCCGCAGGATGCGTCGCGACACGTTTTTTAGGCGGAGACAAAAAACGTTACAATCTACGTTTTTTTGAGACGACGTGTCGCCAAATTTCGACGCATCCGTCGTAAAACGTACACGACGTATGCCAATCCGTCGCCATACGTCGCCAATACAAGTCTATGGGAAAAAAACGCATCCAGCAAAAAGTTTTGCTGGATGCGTTTTTTCTGAAAAAAGACGTTTTGAAACGTAATGCAGTTAACGCTAGTGTGAAAGTAGCCTTACACAGTTTACAAGTATTGTCCGCATTCTTCTACATTCTGTATAATGCTTGGTGAAAATAATGGGATCAATGGATCAACCTGGTCAATTTATGAATTTATTGATTGACATCCCACAAATGTATATATATATATATATATATATATATATATATATATATATATATATATATATATATGTGTGTGACTCCAATATTTACTCCATACACTAATCTTACTCTCAGATATAACATTATACCTGTAATCTCCAGTTATTAGCATATAAATATATTTATTACATTATAGCATATTGTATATTATATACAAGGTTGTCATTATTAGATAGATTTTTTTGAATGGGAAACAATCAATAAGTAATCCATTTCTCTATAAAAGGTGACGTGAAAGTTATTTGATTCCTTCATATTCTTCACCACTAGTTGAACCTGACAATATCTACAATTGTGCACTTTACTTAAAGGGGTTTTCCCATGAACAAAGTTTATTTTAATCAATACATCTTGGAATAAAATAGTTCCACAATTGGATGTGATTACATATAATGTTCCTGTGCTGAGATAATCTTATAAATCTGCCCCTGCTGTGTACTGTTCAATGGCTGTGTCTGACCGTGCAGGAACATGATCTGATCATACAACAGCTTCTGGGCAGGGGAAGCAGAAGAGGGTACAGACATTACAGTATAGGATTGCAAATTCTTTCTTTGAGGTAAAACATTTTTTAAAAGCAGGCAGGTAAATGCTTTATCTCACAAAAAGAATCAGCTGTGATCCTGTGCTATAATGTCTGTATACTCTTCTGCTTCCTCCCCTGCCCAGGAGCTGTGGTATGATCAGACCATGTTCCTGCACGGTCATTACAGAGTACACAGCAGGGGCACATTTCTAAGATTATCTCAACACGGACAATTTTTTAAAAACACATCCAATTGTAGAACTTATTACTATTCCAAGATAATAATAATCTTTATTTTTATATAGCGCTAACATATACCGCAGCGCTTTACAGTTTGGCACACATTATCATCAAGATCTATTGCTTAAAATCAATTTTAAAATTAACTTTGGGAGAAAACCCCTCTAAGCTAAACTCCATCTCCGACACATTAAATGGCATCATCTCATCTCCATGGCTTAAATGCTTAACCAAATAAAACCTTTTCTTCTACAAAGCCCTGTGTCCTGTACCTTAACAAATTCATTTATATTTATATTATCCCATGTTGGGATGTATCCAATTGCCATGTTATTATTTAATATCTTCTTTATGCAGGTGCGTCTCACAAAATTAGAATATCATCAAAAAGTAACTTTGTTCCAGTTCTCCTATACAAACAGTGAAACCCTTATATAGAGTCATTACAAACAGAGTGATCTATTTCAAGTCTTTATATCTGTTAATGTTGATGATTATGGCTTACAGCTAATGAAAACCCAATAGTCATTATCTCAGCAAATTAGAATACTTTGAAAATTATCTTTTTGATGATATTCTAATTTTATGAGAAGCACCTGTAGCTTCTCAAGTACAAGTACAAAAATAAAACATTAGTCTTCTCCAAGAAAATGAAAAATCAGCTTCATCTGCCTACGACACCAAAATACCTTGTCCCGGCCCAGGATCCACCTACTACATTTCTCGCCAGGCCCAAACGACTCCAATACGCTCCATAAGAACTCCTGTTCACAGTGTTCTTAGCCTTTGTGGCATTTGATGCTCGGATGGAGCGGTTGCTCCTTCTCCTAATTGAATATTTGCAATCATTTTCCACAAATTAATCACTTCCTGTCCCTGGTATAAAACCCTGTGCGAGCTTTTGAATGGGGGGTCCATGAGCTTCAAGTTATGCGACTGTAGAAAACCATTCTGGTCAGAAAGTAGGTGGGGGCTTCAGAGTTCTATGAACATTTGTTAGACTTCACTGAGGATCCAGATACAAATGAAGAACAACTTCTTCCTTCAGGTCCATGAGCAGAGATGACAATTCACACTAGCTACTTCCAGTATTAAAGGAGTTATTCCCCAGTATTTAATCTTAATACTGACAACTCTCTGACCACTGTCATTCCTGTCACCTCTGCCTGTGTCCTCTGTTAGGTTTCTCTTTTCCTTTTCTGACAAGAGGTGTATTCCATCCAAGCTGAAATAGACCATCTCTAATTCTGTTTTTCTCCTTCAACGTCTCCTTTCCACGATGATCTATTTTTTTTATTTGACCTATTGAGAAATTTCATGAGAGAAAAAAATAAGAATAGCAATGATTACAGAATAAAAATACAATACCATTTAACAGCATCACATGTGTTATTTTCTCTTCATACACATCTTCATACACATCATTTCAGTCAAACATAAAGATGACAACAATACACATTACATAGTGGCTTATAGGGGAAATACATTGAAAACTATTATCTCCTAGACAGATATAAGTCTATAAGGATCAGAGATGAGCGAACCTTTCAAGGTTCGGTTCGGCGAACGTCCCAATGTTTGCTGAACATATTCACTGAACGGTTCTCCGAACATACCCGAACCTCATTGACTTCAATGGGAAAAAAAACAAATGCATAGACAACACCTTAAGGGAAGCTAAACAAACAGTGCAAATCAGGGGCAGACTCCAGAAAAAAGTGGCATCATATTCCTCAGAATAGAAAAAGTATAATGTGCTTCTTGACAACCTTTCCACTACAGGCAACCACCAGATGGAGACCAACTTGGAAAATCCACATTTAAAAAAAAAAAAACTGTTTCTAACATCAGCAGCAGTAGCAGCAGCAGACACAGAAGCCACAACAAAGATGCCACAGACTGCACTAAAGCGAAATCAATGCATGACACTGAAAACGACACCATGCCTAGTGTGCCATGTCTGCGACTGAGGTGCAAAAGTCATTGGTGAAACATAACTTGTTTATTTTGATGAAAGTTAGGCAGTCTACACTTTCAGTGGAACCAAATGCACCTATCTGTCAGGCCACCACCAGTAGATATGAAGACATGTTTTGTCAGCAGAGAGGGGATCATTATCCTCTTCATCTTTTGAATGTTGCGTGCCCATCAACTCTTCCTCCTTGTCCTCCTACATTTGTTCCTTGGCTCCTACACCTTCAGTAACAGTTTGAATGGTACCATGAGCCCCCCTCAATCAGTGTAAGCCACCCTCCCATGTCACCCGCCTGTGCAACGACAGTCCAGGAATTAGAGATATTGTCATCCCCTACGCATCCTCCTCTGCTTCCACTTCATCCCATGGGACCACCACCTCCACCACCAGACTATTCAACGTGTGCTCCAGTATGTGGAAAACCAGAATAGTGTTGCTGATGACTAGAGATGAGCGAATATGTTTGGAAAACTTGTCAAACATAAATTCATCTGCCACGTACAGTAAAATCACACTGACAGGTTAGAATAGAATAGATAGAATAGATATATACACATAGAGTACATAGATATATAGATGTCAGTGACACACACACACATATATATATGTATTTATATTACATATGCAACACCCAAGGTAAACGGTTGTTGCAGTGATGTTGTCTTCCTTTCGGGGAGGGTGATGTCACACTTGAAGGCAAGGGAGATTCTCTCTTATCAGGTAAGGCACTCACATTCAACATATCTGAATCTAGGCCAGGAGGGGGAGCTCAGGACCTGGATTCAGGGGAGCTTGCTTAGACTTTATGTATCCTGGTCTGGAGGAGGAGCCAGCGAGTTGTAGAGGAGTGAGGAGAGGAGAAGGACGTCTGGAGCAGACGTAGAGGATGAGCAACCACGTGGAGCTGCAATCCCTGGAAAGAGATATCGTGAGGAGTTGAATTGTGAAGGAGCTTAAAGGGAAGAAGCACAGAGGAGGAAGAGGCTCAGCAGGAGAACAGCGGAAGGACACCCTGGGATCTAGAGCGCAGAAGCTGGGTACCGGGAGCCCGAGGTCGTGTTGTTTTCCAGGACGAGTGACAGAACCGGAGAGCATAGGACTGTATGTCAATTGCCTGCACCAAGTCTGAGGCGAAGCAGTAACTTGAGAGCCCGGGTCATGATAGAGATCCTATAAACTGGCTCGCACTGCCTATCATACAGACATCTGTCTTAGGACAGGAGAGAGGGGACTTTGCAACTAAGCTTCAAGCGGCAGGGACCTTGCCATCTTAGCGCAAGTAGGAAAGGCTTACGGACCTCACCTGGGAGAGAGATCTCCTATTGCCTCCAAGCCGGCCAGACCACAGCTTCCCTGCACTTGGTACCCTGGACTGAGGACTGCTTTAATCAGTAAACCAGGTAAAGATTGCAAACCTGTGTCCTTGTTCTTTACTATATCATCCACCACATCATCGGTGCCATACACTTGGGAAGCCCTGGGGACCCCGCTTCACTTGTGGGAAGCGTCACCATCTAGCCACCCTACCATCACCCCAGAGTCCAAAATAGTCCAAAAAAGGAAGCAGCACACCACTGTCTGTGAATAAGGAGCTATTTTATTTAGCCCATGATGGCGATGTTTCGGTTCAGTGTAGCAAACCTTTTCAAGCATTGAACAAAGTGCACAGGATTGAATATTTAAAGCATGTGCATAATTAGAAATATTTAACAACATGAGAGAAAAAAAGGGGACATTGCTCTTCAATATGTGAAATACAAAAAGTGCAGAGCATTGTACAGGTCAGCATAAATCACATAAAGTGCAGTGCAAATGTGCAACATACAGAGGCCCATACAGTGCGCATCAAAGCACTAATGGACAATGAAAGCACAGATGTGCGACATTCTAGTGAATCACCTCCATGGCCTACCCCATAGCATACGATGAGTCAAGCACATAGTGGCGTCCTATAGTGCTAAATGCGCGTGTCAGGGAAAGCAATTCAAGTATGATATTAAGAGCGCTTACTAGCGCGTGCGCAGTAGGAACCAAGCAAGGTCCGATGCCATATTAGCTAAAAGCAAAGATAAAGGAAATGCACATGTCTGCATATT
The DNA here is from genome assembly GCF_051348905.1 of Ranitomeya variabilis. NCBI lineage: Eukaryota > Metazoa > Chordata > Amphibia > Anura > Dendrobatidae > Ranitomeya > Ranitomeya variabilis. Next base: position 65,020,375 of record NC_135233.1, read on the forward strand.
GGAATGCCCATGTAAGCTATGGTAAGTGGGAGAAACCTCTTGGGGCTTCAAAACGCGGGTGAACCATCATAGATATACGATAAGGAAAAAGAAACTTGATTTGCCTGTCCCAAAACATTATATTGAGAAGGGATAATAATTGTCAATGGTGCACCTGAACCATTGTATGTGGCATAGTATGAAACACATATAATCTATATATATAATCGTCTAAGGGTCACTTCCGTCTGTCTGTCTGTCACGGAAATCCCGCATCGGTGATTGGTCACGGCCGGTAGGCCGTGACCAATCAGCGACAGGCACAGTCCGGCCGCGAATTCGCCCCTTACTACTGTCTGTCAGTGCCCCCTCCAGTCAGCGCTCACACAGGGTTAATGGCTGCGTTACACTGCGTTATGCCGTGGTGTAACGCATACCGTTAACGCTGCTATTAACCCTGTGTGACCAACTTTTTTACTATTGATGCTGCCTATGCAGCATCAATAGTAAAAAGATCTAATGTTAAAAATAATAAACAAAATAAAAAATCATTATATTCTCACTTTCCGTCGCCTTTCCCGCTGCTCCTCGCGACGCACCGGTCCATGCATTGCGGTCTCACGAGATGATGACGTAGCGGTCTCGCGAGACCGCTACATCATCATCTCGCGAGACCGCAATGCATTCTTGGGACCGGAGCGTCGCGAGGAGCATCGCTAAACACCTGGGCTGGATCTGGGGGCCGACGGAAGGTGAGTATATAACTATTTTTTATTTTAATTCTTTTTTTTAACCGGGATATGGTGCCCACATTGCTATATACTATGTGGGCTGTGTTAGATTCTGCATGGGCTGTTTTATATACTACGTCTCTGTGCTATATACTACGTGGCTGTGGTATATATTACGTGGCTGGGCAATATACTACATTGTTGTGCTCTATACTACATGGCCTCTGTTATATACTGCATGGGCTGTGTTATATACTACGTCTCTGTGCTATATACTACGTGGCTGTGGTATATATTATGTGGCTGAGCAATATGTTACATTGCTGTGCTCTATACTACGTGGCCTGTGTTATATACTGCATGGGCTGTGTTTTATATTACGTGGCTGTGCTATATACTATCTAGCTGTGCTATATACTACATGGCTGTGGTATATATTACGTGGCTGGCAATATACTACATTGCTGTGCTCTATACTACGTGGCCTGTGTTATATACTGCATGGGCTGTGTTATATACTACGTCTCTGTGCTATATACTACGTGGCTGTGCTATATACTACGTGGCTGTGCAATATATTATGTGGCTGTGCAATATATTACGTGGCTGGGCAATATACTAAGTGTCTGTGCTATACACTACGGGGGTTGTGCTATATACTACGTGGCTTGGCAATATACTACGTGAGCTGTGTTATATACTATGTGGGCTGTATGATACTTGGCTTAGCTATATACTACGTGGGCTGTGCTATATGCTACAAGGGCTGCGCTATATACTACGTGGGCTGTATACTACTTAACTGTGCTGTATTTCTCTGCTGTAACTGTGCATCATGAACCATGGTATGTGTTAAAGAGGGGGGCCCACTGAGACTCTTTCGCCAGGGGCCCTCAAAAACCTGGAGCCGGCCCTGGCTTCAGTGATTGGTCATGCCCGGCTGCGAACAATCAGCGACAAGCGCAGTCCGGCCGCGAATTGGTGCGGAATTTGAACCACGCTTCGCTAATTGGTCGCGCCCGGCTGGCCGAATCCTGTGTATAAATTGCATTATTCTGAAAACTTCATAAATAAACTACATACATATTCTAGAATACCTGATACGTTAGAATTGGGCCACCATCTAGTACCATATAATAAATCCCAGCATGTAGATACAGTCCCCCTAGAATGCCATGGGGGTCACTTCCCACCATTGTAGGATCCCATATAAGGGAACAATATATGTACACCAAACATGAAGGAGAAAGTGCCACGATAACAGTTGTATCACAAGTCTGGGAAATGAAGCCCAAATATACAACCTGGCAGGAAATCACCTAGCATGACGCATAAGAATGTAAAGAGGCTGTATTTGCCTATGAGCTGTCAATAGTGGTGGCCATTATGCCAATTCTGAAGAAGATTGTCAGAGCCAGATCAGCCCGGGATTAAAGGCAAGAGGAGTGGTGAGGCCGGAGACCCCCGCGTATCGCTGCCACTGCAGCTTCCTCAGGGGAAGGCCTATATAGCCTGCAGGGGTGTTGGTTTACTGGTTATCTATGTATGTTTTTAAATGGTTTTATCATTGTGTTACTTGAGATGTAATAAAGGTTTTTTCTATGTTCTTACAAATGGTGGATGTGCATACCATTATTAGTCTTGTCTTTTTCTCTTTTTCTTCAGTTCATGGTTTATATAGACTAGGTTTTGCACCCCGTACTGTTATTATCATATGTTAATGTTATTGTGATAGGATTACACACAGCACATACTCATAGAATAGATATATAAACAGACGTGTGTGACATCTACAATTAGTAAAGTGTCTGTGCAGCTTTCTGTCCATGTATTTAATTATTAAAAGATTATTTTTCAGAAAAAAAAATGGTGTGGGCTCCCGCATAATTTTCTTAACCATGGGGGTTGATGTTTGTAGCCTGGTAAAGGGGCAATTCCAATGGAGCATTATACTTATAATAATAATCTTTCTTTTTATATAGCGCTAACTTATTCCGTAGAGCTTTACAGTTTGCACACATTATCATCACTGTCCCCGATGGGGCTCACAATCTAAATTCCCTATCAGTATGTCTTTGGAGCCTTTAGTAGCCTTTACTGGCTACTAAAATTGGGGACGTAGGATCCCCCTATAATTTATAGCCAGCAAATACTATGAAGACAGCTGCAGTCTGATATTAATAACCTAGGAAGGGGCCATGGATACTGCCCCTCCAGACTAAAAACATCAGCTCTCAGCCTCCCCAAAAAAGCTGCATCTATGGGATGTTCTTTACCGCTTGCACACCAAACACTGACACACCTAATCCTTTGCTGCTGGTTTTTAAAAAGAATCTGTGGCCATGGGACATTTTTAAGACCCGATGTAACAGGCCGGATTACCCACCCGCCCAAAATATACTGGGGTTAAAATGGCCTAGGCCAGATTATACCCCAGCTGCTGCTGTAGATCAGATTTTTCAGGCTTTTGAGAACCATTGAGTGATATACTCAATAACGGGGCCCCAGGCAGAACACGGGGGCCCTAGATAGCACATGGGGGCAGAGACAGCAGACGGGGTCCCAGGCAGCATACAGGGGCCCCAGGCAGCACACGGGGTCCCCAGGCAGCACATAGGACACTAGGCAGCACACAGTGGCCCCAGGAAGCACATGGGGTGCAGAGACAGCGAACAGGGTCCCATGCAGTGCACAGGGCCCTAGGCAGCACATGGGGGCTCCAGGCAGTTCACAGGGCCGCAGGCAGCACATGGGGCCCCAGGCAGCGCACAGAGCCCCTGGCAGCGCACGGGGCCCCAGGCAGCACACGGGGCCCCAGGCAGCACACAGGGGCCCCAGGCAGTGCACAGGGCCCCAGGCAGCACACAAAGTTCCCAGGAAGCACATGGGGGCAGAGAAAGCGAACGGGGCCCCAGGCAGCACACAGGGCCCCAGGCAGTGCACGGTGCCCCAGGCAGCGCACAGGGCCCCAGGCAGCACATGGGAGCAGAGAAAGCGAACAGGGTCTCAGAGAGCACACAGGGCCCCAGGCAGTGCACGGTGCCCCAGGCAGCACACAGAGTTCCCAGGAAGCACATGGGGGGCATAGAAAGCGAACGGGGTCCCAGGCAGCACATGGTGGCCCCAGGCAGTGCACAGAGTTCCCAGGAAGCACATGGGGGGCAGAGAAAGCGAACGGAGTCCCAAGCAGCACACAGAGGCCCCAGGCAGCGCACAGGGCCACAGGCAGCACACAGGGGCCCCAGTCAGCGCACAGGGTGCCAGCAGCGCACAGTGGCCCCAGGCAGCATACAGGGTCCCCTGGCAGCGCACGGGGCCCCAGGCAGCACACAGAGTTCCCAGGAAGCACATGGGGCAGGGCCATATTTATAGTTTCTGCTGCCCTAGGCACTTTTAGTGCTGCCTCCCCCATTAGTGAGTATGACACTATCAGCAGTGACTTTAGCAATAATCTCTGATGTGAATGTAGCCTTTTGCAGCAGATCCGGCAGTTTTTCATCATCTGCCGTGTAACGGATCACTTACAGCAACACTGCGTTCGGCCTCATTCATTCCCTATGGGACTTGCGGATATGTGCGGCACTTGCAGTATTGCCGCGATCCGGCAAATGCGGTACTTGCAGCAATAGAAAAAAAAACGCTGCTAGCAGTGTTTTTTTGTCTCACCGCAAGTGCAAAACCGCAAGTGCCGCACATGTCCGCAAGTAGCCATCACTACCTGTCCCTGCACCTTGCTAGCTCATCCTAACCATCCCTCTCTGACCTAAAACTACCCTATAAAGCTTTAGAAAAGCAATTTATTACCTGACATATTCCTACGATAAAGAGGGCTCCAGGCTACGCTGTAGACTGGTATGGCAGTCTCCGGGTCTCTAATCTCTGTGCACACCCTCAGTCCCTGCCTCACTGCCTGCACTGTGCACAGACATCCCTCCACCGGACCCGGTAATCACCGCTCACAGTAGCATACCGGCAGAGGTGTATCTAGGGTTTCTGGCACCCGGGAAAATAATTAATTTTGGCCTACCCCCCGCCAAGGACATATGTGATTTGCACACTTAGTCATGTACCCACGAGCTCCTCTCCTTAATGCTCTCAATGTTCAGTGAAAAACTGAAGCAGAAGAAAAGCGAAGCAGAAGAGAAGCTCGTTGTCACAGGACCATAAGTATGAAAATCACATATGAGTGAAGTGTCCATGTGACGACTACTGGAACCTGCAGAGCTGAATCCTGACATCGCAGCTTCTGAATTCTCACAACTAATGCACTGCACACTTTTAGGATTCTCCCTTGCCGGTAGACAGTCATGTCAGCACAAGCATGCGATTTGTATACTTCTGACCACATTCCGACTAGACGTGCCCGGCCTCGCTCGTTCATTTTCATTGAGTGAGGCCACATATGTCTAGTCAGGACGTGACCGCATGTATGTAAATCGCCAGCACGAGAGAATCCTGACAGCGTGCAGTGTGCACTGTGATAATTCAGAAGTCTGCAGTCACAAAGAATGACTGCAGACTCCTTACAAACCTGGACATCCCCTTTAATGCCCCTAACATAAATAAAAACATGAGAGTTAGTCAGTATCACAGATAACATTTACATCCAGGTACCTTATAGATAACGTCGTCTCTGCAGCTGTTCTCATTCTTTTTTTCATCTTCTCCAGACCCCATGATGAGTTTTGTCATCCACAACCTTCCATCTTCTCTGCTCTTTTGCAGAAAATCTCCACATGATGCCCTTAAAGATACAAGTGTCATTATAATGCCCGAGTCCTGAATATAAAATTGCCCCTCACTATATTGTTTGCACAAAATATGACCCCCACACTGTCCCTCTTATGGTACATGCTCTTCACACTGACCTCTCCTTTCCATACCCGCCCCCTCTTCACACTGTACTCTCATACTGTGTCCCCCTATAGGGCCCAGTATTTATTCTGTACTCTGTCGTCACACTCCCCCTCCTAGGTATACTGTCCCCTCCTGGCTGTGCCCTTACACTGTCCCCCCATGCTATGCCCCCACTACTCAGTTTCTATTCTGTGCCCACTCACTTTTCTCCACCATACTGCCTCCTCACACTATTCCCCTCCTTCCTCATACTGTCTCCTCTCACATCCCTCCTGTTCACCATACTGTCTCCTCATATATTTCCCCCCTCACTTTCTATACTGCCTGTTCACCTGACTCTCCATACTGTGTCTGCATACATCCCATCACCCTCACTCACCGTACTCTGTACACATACATATTTCACATCACTACTCATACTGTGTCCACATACATTCCCCCGTTCGCTCCCCATACTGTCTGCACCCATTCCCCCATACTGTTTGCTCATACATGTCCCTTATTCCTCAATATTGTTTTCTCGTACATGCCCCCCATTCCCCTGTACTGTTTCCTCATACATGCCCCCATTCCCCCGTACTGTTTCCTCATATATGCCCCCCATTGCCCCATACTGTTTCCTCATACATGCCCCCATTTCTCCATACTGTTCTCTCATACATGCCCCCATTCCCCTGTGCTGTTTCCTCATATATGCCCTCCATTCCCCAGTACTTTTTCCGCATACATGCCCCCCATTGCCCAGTACTGTTTCCTCATACATGCCCCCCATTCTCCTATACTGTTTTCTCATACATGCCCCCCATTCCCCTGTACTGTTTCCTCATACATGCCCTCCATTCCCCCATAATGTTTCCTCATACATGCCCCCCAATTCCCCAGTACTGTTTCCTCATACATGCCCCCCATTCTCCCATACTGCTTTCTCGTATATGCCCCCCATACTGTTTCCTCATACATGCCCCCCATTCCCCTATACTGTTTCCCCACCTTCCCATTGCTCTTCATTTTGTGTCCTCAAATCTCCCCCACACATTAAATCCCCCCCATCCCCACTACAAATCTCCCCACACACAATAACCCCATCCCCACTCAAATTCTCCACACACATAATAAATCTCCCCACGCCCACACAATAAATCTCCCCATCCCCACTCAAATTCTCCACACATAATAAATCTCCCCATCCCCACTCCAATTGTCACCCCCCCCCCCCCCCCGTGCACTTAATCTTTGGTGTCTTTTGCTCCACTGGAGCACTTACCACCAGTGTTCGCCTCTGCAGCGCGAGTGAGCGACATCAGCAGCGTGATAACATGATCTGATTACGCTGCTCACGTCGCTCTGACCCGGCAGTCAGAGCCTCAATTGGACTCACTTCTGAAAGATGCGAGTACAATTGATCCCTGAGCAGGAGCGGACACTGACAGCTTTGGGCCCCTGTGCAAGAACTGTGTCTGGGCCCCCCTCCTTTTATGGTGACAAAGCTATATAGATATAGCCACACACACACATACATGTGTATATATTACATACCGTATATACTCGAGTATAAGCCGACCCGAGTATAAGCCGAGGCACCTAATTTTGCCACGGAAAACTTGAATGCATGGCTCGGCTCCCCCCTCCCATCTTGTAAGCATGGCTCTGTTCCCCCCCAGTCCCATCTTGTATGCATGGCTCGGCTCCCCCCTCCCATCTTGTAAGCATGGCTCTGTTCCCCCCAGTCCCATCTTGTATGTATGGCTCGGCTCCCCCCTTCCATCTTGTATGCATGGCTCTGCTCCTCCCAGTCCCATCTTGTATGCATGGCTCTGTTCCCCCCTGTTCCATCTTGTATGCATGGCTCTGTCCCCCTAGTCCGATCTTGTATACATGGCTCTGTCCCCCCTGTCCCATCTTGTATGCATGGCTCTGTTCCCCTGTTCCATCTTGTATGCATGGCTCTGTCCCCCCTGTCCCATCTTGTATGCATGGCTCTGTTCCCTCGTCCCATCTTGCATGCTTGGCGCTGTTCCCGCCTATCCCATCTTGTATGCATGGCTCTGTTCCCCTCCTGTCCCATCTTGTATGCATGGCTCTGTTTCCCCCAGTCTCATCTTGTGTGCATGGCTCTGATCCCCCCCAGTTCCATCTTGTATGCATGGCTCTGTCCCTCTGTCCCATCTTGTATGCATGGCTCTGTTCCCCCCAGTCCATCTTGTATGCATGGCTCTGTTCCCCCGTCCCATCTTGCATGCATGGCGCTGTTCCCGCCTATCCCATCTTGTATGCATGGCTCTGTTCCCCTCCTGTCCCATTTTGTATGCATGGCTCTGTTTCCCCCAGTCCCATCCTGTATGCATGGCTCTGTTCCCCCCAGTCCCATCTTGTATGCATGGCTCTGTTCCCCCAGTCCCATCTTGTATGCATGGCTCTGTTCCCCCCAATCCCATCTTGTATGCATGGCTCTGTTCCCCCCAGTCCCATCTTGTATGCATGGCTCTGTTCCCCCCAGTCCCATCTTGTATGCATGGCTCAGTCCCCCCCAGTCCCATCTTGTATGCATGGCTCTGTTCCACCCCAGTCCTATCTTGTATACATGGCTTTGTTCCCCCCCAGTCCCATCTTGTATGCATGGCTCTGTTCCCCCCTGTTCCATCTTGTATGCATGGCTCTGTCCCCCCAGTCCGATCTTGTATGCATGGCTCTGTCCCCCCTGTCCCATGTTGTATGCATGGCTCTGTTCCCCCGTTCCATCTTGTATGCATGGCTCTGTCCCCCCAGTCCCATCTTGTATGCATGGCTCTGTCCCCCCTGTCCCATCTTGTATGCATGGCTCTGTTCCCCCCAGTCCCATCCTGTATGTATGGCTCTGTTCCCCCAGTCCCATCTTATATGCATGGCTCTGTTCCCCCAGACCCATCTTGTATGCATAGCTCTGTTTCCCCAGTCCCATCTTGTATGAGTGGTTCTGTTCCCTCCCCAGTCCCATCTTGTATGCATGGCTCTGTTCCCCCCCAGTCCTATCTTGTATGCATGGCTCTGTTCCCCCAGTCCCATCTTGTATGCATGGCTCTGTCCCCCCCAGTCCCATCTTATATGCATGGCTCTGTCCCCCCCAGTCCCATCTTGTATGCATGGCTCGGCTCCCCCCTCTCATCTTGTAAGCATGGCTCTGTTCCCTGTTGTGAAATTGGATTTTGGGCTCCCCCGGTGGCCACTGGTGGAATTGAACTGGTGTGCATCATCCTCTCTGTTCACCTGTTTCCATCAGGATGTGGGAGTCGCTATTTAGCCTTGCTCCTCTGTCACTTCCATGCCGGTCAACATTGTAATCAGAAGCCTTTCTGTGCATGTTCCTGCTGCTAGACAACTCCCAGCTAAGTTGGACTTAGTCCTTGTTTGTTTTTGCATTTTGTTCCAGTTCACAGCTGTAGTTTCGTTTCTGTGTCTGGAAAGCTCTTGTGATCTGAAATTGCCACTCTGATGTTATGAGTTAATACTAGAGTCTTAAAGTAATTTCAGGATGGTATTTTGATAGGGTTTTCAGCTGACCATGAAAGTGCCCTTTCTGTCTTCCTGCTATCTAGTAAGCGGACCTCAATTTTGCTAAACCTATTTTCATACTACGTTTGTCATTTCATCTAAAATCACCGCCAATATTTGTGGGGGCCTCTGTCTGCCTTTCGGGGAAATTTCTCTAGAGGTGAGCCAGGACTATATTTTCCTCTGCCAGGATTAGTTAGTCCTCCGGCCGGCGCTGGGCGTCTAGGGATAAAACGCAGGCTACGCTACCCGGCTACTGTTAGTTGTGCGGCAGGTTTAGTTCATGGTCAGTTTAGTTTCCATCCTTCCAAGAGCTAGTTCTTATGTTTGCTGGGCTATGTTCTCTTGCCATTGAGAACCATAACAGTTTGACCGGCCTAAAAGGGTTAAATTAATTGACAGAGAAAGGAGAGAATAGAGAAGTCTGCTGAAGATTTTTTTTTTTTTTTTTTTCTCAGTTCTGAGTGTGCTTGTAATTGAATCTCTTGCAAGTCTGCCTATATTGCAGCCTTTCTCTCTCTCTCTCCTTCTAATCCTGGAATGGCTCTGTGTTCACCTGTTTAAAATGGATATTCAGAGTTTAGCTGCAGGTTTGAATAATCTCACCACGAAAGTTCAAAACTTACAAGATTTTGTTGTTCATGTTCCTATATCTGAACCTAGAATTCCTTTGCCTGAATTTTTCTCGGGGAATAGATCTTGCTTTCAAAATTTCAAAAATAATTGCAAGTTGTTTTTGTCCCTGAAATCTCGCTCTGCTGGAGATCCTGCTCAGCAGGTCAGGATTGTGATTTCTTTGCTCCGGGGCGACCCTCAGGATTGGGCTTTTGCATTGGCTCCAGGGGATCCTGCGTTGCTCAATGTGGATGCGTTTTTTCTGGCCTTGGGGTTGCTTTATGAGGAACCTCAGTTAGAACTTCAGGCGGAAAAGGCCTTGATGTCCCTATCTCAGGGGCAAGACGAAGCTGAAATATACTGCCAGAAATTCCGTAAATGGGCTGTGCTTACTCAGTGGAATGAGTGCGCCCTGGCGGCGAATTTCAGAGAGGGTCTCTCTGATGCCATTAAGGATGTTATGGTGGGGTTCCCTGTGCCTGCGGGTCTGAATGAGTCCATGACAATGGCTATCCAGATCGATAGGCGTCTGCGGGAGCGCAAACCTGTGCACCATTTGGCGGTGTCTACTGAGAAGACGCCAGTGAATATGCAATGTGATAGAATTCTGTCCAGAAGTGAACGGCAGAATTTTAGACGAAAAAATGGGTTGTGCTTCTATTGCGGTGATTCAACTCATGTTATATCAGCATGCTCTAAGCGTACTAAGAAGCTTGATAAGTCTGTTTCAATTGGCACTTTACAGTCTAAGTTTATTCTATCTGTGACCCTGATTTGTTCTTTATCATCTATTACCGCGGATGCCTATGTCGACTCTGGCGCCGCTTTGAGTCTTATGGATTGGTCCTTTGCCAAACGCTGTGGGTATGATTTGGAGCCTCTTGAAACTCCTATACCCCTGAAGGGGATTGACTCCACCCCATTGGCTAGCAATAAACCACAATACTGGACACAAGTAACTATGCGGATTAATCCGGATCACCAGGAGATTATTCGCTTTCTTGTGCTGTATAACCTACATGATGTGTTGGTGCTTGGATTGCCATGGCTGCAATCTCATAACCCAGTCCTTGACTGGAAAGCTATGTCTGTGTTAAGCTGGGGATGTAAGGGGACGCATGGGGACGTACCTGTGGTTTCCATTTCATCATCTATTCCCTCTGAGATTCCTGAATTCTTGACTGAATATCGTGACGTTTTTGAAGAACCTAAGCTTGGTTCATTACCTCCGCACCGGGAGTGCGATTGTGCCATAGATTTGATTCCGGGTAGTAAATACCCTAAGGGTCGTTTATTTAATCTGTCTGTGCCTGAACATGCTGCTATGCGAGAATATATAAAGGAGTCCTTGGAAAAGGGACATATTCGTCCTTCGTCATCTCCCTTAGGAGCCGGTTTTTTCTTTGTGGCTAAGAAAGATGGCTCTTTGAGGCCGTGCATTGATTATCGGCTTTTGAATAAAATCACGGTTAAATATCAATATCCGTTGCCACTGCTGACTGATTTGTTTGCTCGTATAAAGGGGGCCAAGTGGTTCTCTAAGATAGATCTTCGTGGGGCGTATAATTTGGTGCGAATTAAGCAGGGGGATGAGTGGAAAACCGCATTTAATACGCCCGAGGGCCACTTTGAGTATTTGGTGATGCCTTTTGGTCTTTCAAATGCCCCTTCAGTCTTTCAGTCCTTTATGTATGACATTTTCCGTGATTATTTGGATAAATTTATGATTGTGTATCTGGATGATATTTTGATTTTTTCGGATGACTGGGACTCTCATGTCCAGCAGGTCAGGAGGGTTTTTCAGGTTTTGCGGTCTAATTCCTTGTGTGTGAAGGGTTCTAAGTGCGTTTTTGGGGTTCAAAAGATTTCCTTTTTGGGATATATTTTTTCCCCCTCTTCCATCGAGATGGATCCTGTCAAGGTTCAGGCTATTTGTGATTGGACGCAACCCTCTTCTCTTAAGAGTCTTCAGAAATTTTTGGGCTTTGCTAACTTTTATCGTCGATTTATTGCTGGTTTTTCTGATGTTGTTAAACCATTGACTGATTTGACTAAGAAGGGTGCTGATGTTGCTGATTGGTCCCCTGCTGCTGTGGAGGCCTTTCGGGAGCTTAAGCGCCGCTTTTCTTCCGCCCCTGTGTTGCGTCAGCCTGATGTTGCTCTTCCTTTTCAGGTTGAGGTCGACGCTTCTGAAATCGGAGCTGGGGCGGTTTTGTCGCAGAGAAGTTCCGATTGCTCCGTGATGAGACCTTGTGCTTTTTTCTCGCATAAATTTTCGCCCGCCGAGCGGAATTATGATGTTGGGAATCGGGAGCTTTTGGCCATGAAGTGGGCTTTTGAGGAGTGGCGTCATTGGCTTGAGGGGGCTAGACATCAGGTGGTGGTATTGACTGACCACAAAAATCTAATTTATCTTGAGTCCGCCAGACGCCTGAATCCTAGACAGGCGCGCTGGTCGTTGTTTTTCTCTCGGTTTAATTTTGTGGTGTCCTACCTGCCGGGTTCTAAGAATGTTAAGGCAGATGCCCTTTCTAGGAGTTTTGAGCCTGACTCCCCTGGTAATTCTGAACCTACAGGTATCCTTAAGGATGGAGTGATATTGTCTGCCGTTTCTCCAGACCTGCGGCGGGCCTTGCAGGAGTTTCAGGCGGATAGACCTGATCGTTGCCCACCTGGTAGACTGTTTGTTCCTGATGATTGGACCAGTAAAGTCATTTCTGAGGTTCATTCTTCTGCGTTGGCAGGTCATCCTGGAATCTTTGGTACCAGGGATTTGGTGGAAAGGTCCTTCTGGTGGCCTTCCCTGTCTCGAGATGTGCGAGGCTTCGTGCAGTCTTGTGACGTTTGTGCTCGGGCCAAGCCTTGTTGTTCTCGGGCTAGTGGATTGTTGTTGCCCTTGCCTATCCCGAAGAGGCCCTGGACGCACATCTTGATGGATTTTATTTCGGATCTTCCTGTTTCTCAGAAGATGTCTGTCATCTGGGTGGTGTGTGATCGTTTCTCTAAGATGGTCCATTTGGTTCCCCTGCCTAAGTTGCCTTCTTCTTCCGAGTTGGTTCCTCTGTTTTTTCAAAATGTGGTCCGTTTGCATGGTATTCCGGAGAATATCGTTTCTGACAGAGGTACCCAATTCGTGTCTAGATTTTGGCGAGCATTCTGTGCTAGGATGGGCATAGATTTGCCTTTCTCGTCTGCTTTCCATCCTCAGACTAATGGCCAGACCGAGCGGACGAATCAGACCTTGGAGACATATTTGAGGTGTTTTGTGTCTGCAGATCAGGATGATTGGGTTGCTTTTTTGCCTTTAGCGGAGTTTGCCCTCAATAATCGGGCCAGTTCTGCCACCTTGGTGTCTCCCTTTTTCTGTAATTCGGGGTTTCATCCTCGATTTTCTTTTGGTCAGGTGGAATCTTCGGATTGTCCTGGAGTGGATGCTGTGGTGGAGAGGTTGCATCAGATTTGGGGGCAGGTAGTGGACAATTTGAAGTTGTCCCAGGAGAAGACTCAGCTTTTTGCCAACCGCCGGCGTCGGGTTGGTCCTCGGCTTTGGGTTGGGGACTTGGTGTGGTTGTCTTCTCGTTTTGTCCCTATGAGGGTTTCTTCTCCCAAGTTTAAGCCTCGGTTCATCGGCCCGTACAAGATATTGGAGATTCTTAACCCTGTGTCCTTCCGTTTGGACCTCCCTGCATCTTTTTCTATTCATAATGTTTTTCATCGGTCATTATTGCGCAGGTATGAGGTACCGGTTGTGCCTTCCGTTGAGCCTCCTGCTCCGGTGTTGGTTGAGGGCGAGTTGGAGTATGTTGTGGAAAAAATCTTGGACTCCCGTGTTTCCAGACGGAAACTCCAGTATCTGGTCAAATGGAAGGGATACGGTCAGGAGGATAATTCTTGGGTGACTGCCTCTGATGTTCATGCCTCCGATTTGGTCCGTGCCTTTCATAGGGCTCATCCTGATCGCCCTGGTGGTTCTGGTGAGGGTTCGGTGCCCCCTCCATGAGGGGGGGGTACTGTTGTGAAATTGGATTTTGGGCTCCCCCGGTGGCCACTGGTGGAATTGAACTGGTGTGCATCATCCTCTCTGTTCACCTGTTTCCATCAGGATGTGGGAGTCGCTATTTAGCCTTGCTCCTCTGTCACTTCCATGCCGGTCAACATTGTAATCAGAAGCCTTTCTGTGCATGTTCCTGCTGCTAGACAACTCCCAGCTAAGTTGGACTTAGTCCTTGTTTGTTTTTGCATTTTGTTCCAGTTCACAGCTGTAGTTTCGTTTCTGTGTCTGGAAAGCTCTTGTGATCTGAAATTGCCACTCTGATGTTATGAGTTAATACTAGAGTCTTAAAGTAATTTCAGGATGGTATTTTGATAGGGTTTTCAGCTGACCATGAAAGTGCCCTTTCTGTCTTCCTGCTATCTAGTAAGCGGACCTCAATTTTGCTAAACCTATTTTCATACTACGTTTGTCATTTCATCTAAAATCACCGCCAATATTTGTGGGGGTGTTATGACCCCAATGGCGAGGGTCTCAGAGGAACGTGGAAGTCTGCAGAATACAAAAATCCAGCTCATAGGGCAGTGGTAACTGGGTTGACCATATATCTACTCCTAACGCCAACACTAGAAGTAGCCGGGGATCATTCCTACGTTGATTCTAGATGACACGCGCCAGCCGGAGAATCTAGCTACCCCTAGTAGAGGAAAACAAAGACCTTTCTTGCCTCCAGAGAAGGGGACCCCAAAGCTGGATAGAAGCCCCCCACAAATAATGACGGTGAGGTAAGAGGAAATGACAAACACAGAAATGAACCAGGTTTAGCACAGAGAGGCCCGCTTACTGATAGCAGAATAAAGAAAGGTAACTTATATGGTCAACAAAAACCCTATCAAAATCCACACTGGAAATTCAAGAACCCCCGAACCGTCTAACGGTCCGGGGGGAGAACACCAGCCCCCTAGAGCTTCCAGCAAAGGTCAGGATATAGATTTGGAACAAGCTGGACAAAAATACAAAACCAAAACAAATAGCAAAAAGCAAAAGGCAGACTTAGCTGATATAACTGGAACCAGGATCAGTAGACAAGAGCACAGCAGACTAGCTCTGATAACTACGTTGCCAGGCATTGAACTGAAGGTCCAGGGAGCTTATATAGCAACACCCCTAACTAACGACCCAGGTGCGGATAAAAGGAATGACAGAAAAACCAGAGTCAAAAAACTAGTAACCACTAGAGGGAGCAAAAAGCAAATTCACAACAGTACCCCCCCCTTAGTGAGGGGTCACCGAACCCTCACCACGACCACCAGGGCGATCAGGATGAGCGGCATGAAAGGCACGAACTAAATCGGCCGCATGAACATCAGAGGCGACCACCCAGGAATTATCCTCCTGACCATAGCCCTTCCACTTGACCAGGTACTGAAGCCTCCGCCTGGAGAGGCGAGAATCCAAGATCTTCTCCACCACGTACTCCAACTCGCCCTCAACCAACACCGGAGCAGGAGGCTCAGCAGAAGGAACTACAGGCACAATGTACCGCCGCAACAAGGACCTATGAAATACATTGTGAATAGCAAACGACACAGGAAGATCCAGACGAAAAGATACAGGATTAAGGATTTCCAATATCTTGTAAGGCCCAATAAAACGAGGTTTAAATTTGGGAGAGGAGACCTTCATAGGAACAAAGCGGGAAGAAAGCCATACCAAATCCCCAACGCGTAGTCGGGGACCCACACCGCGGCGGCGGTTGGCAAAGCGCTGAGCCTTCTCCTGTGACAACTTCAAGTTGTCCACCACATGATTCCAGATCTGCTGCAACCTATCCACCACAGAATCCACCCCAGGACAGTCAGAAGGCTCCACATGACCCGAAGAAAAGCGAGGATGGAAACCAGAGTTGCAGAAAAAAGGCGAAACCAAGGTGGCGGAACTAGCTCGATTATTAAGGGCAAACTCAGCCAACGGCAAGAATGTCACCCAATCGTCCTGATCAGCAGAGACAAAACACCTCAAATAAGCCTCCAAAGTCTGATTGGTTCGCTCCGTCTGTCCATTAGTCTGAGGATGGAAAGCAGACGAAAACGACAAATCAATGCCCATCCTACTACAAAAGGATCGCCAGAACCTGGAAACGAACTGGGATCCTCTGTCTGACACAATATTCTCAGGGATGCCATGCAAACGAACCACGTTCTGGAAAAACACAGGAACCAGATCGGAAGAGGAAGGCAGCTTAGGCAAGGGAACCAAATGGACCATCTTGGAGAAGCGATCACATATCACCCAGATAACGGACATGCCCTGAGATAGCGGAAGATCAGAAATGAAATCCATGGAGATATGTGTCCAAGGTCTCTTCGGGACAGGCAAGGGCAAGAGCAAACCGCTGGCACGAGAACAGCAAGGCTTAGCTCGAGCACAAGTCCCACAGGACTGCACAAATGACCGCACATCCCTTGACAAGGAAGGCCACCAAAAGGACCTGGCCACCAGATCTCTGGTGCCAAAAATTCCCGGGTGACCTGCCAACACCGAGGAATGAACCTCGGAAATGACTCTGCTGGTCCACTTATCCGGAACAAACAGTCTGTCAGGTGGACAAGACTCAGGCCTATCAGCCTGAAATCTCTGCAACACACGTCGCAGATCCGGAGAAATAGCTGACAAGATAACTCCATCTTTAAGAATACCAACAGGATCAGCGACTGCAGGAGCATCAGGCACAAAGCTCCTAGAAAGAGCATCGGCCTTCACATTCTTTGAACCTGGTAAATACGAGACAACAAAATCAAAGCGGGAGAAAAACAATGACCAGCGGGCCTGTCTCGGATTAAGGCGTTTAGCAGACTCGAGATACATCAGATTTTTGTGATCAGTCAAGACCACCACACGATGCTTAGCACCCTCGAGCCAATGACGCCACTCCTCAAATGCCCATTTCATGGCCAACAACTCCCGATTGCCCACATCATAATTTCGCTCGGCAGGCGAAAACTTCCTAGAGAAAAAGGCACAAGGTTTCATAACAGAGCAACCAGGGCCTCTCTGCGACAAAACGGCCCCTGCCCCAATCTCCGAAGCATCCACCTCAACCTGAAAGGGAAGTGAGACGTCAGGCTGGCACAAAACAGGCGCCGAAGTAAACCGGCGTTTCAACTCCTGGAAAGCCTCCACGGCAGCAGGAGCCCAGTTAGCTACATCGGAGCCCTTCTTGGTCATATCCGTCAAAGGTTTCACAATGCTAGAAAAATTAGCGATAAAACGACGGTAGAAGTTAGCGAAGCCCAAGAACTTCTGAAGACTCTTAACTGACGAGGGCTGAGTCCAATCAAGAATAGCTCGGACCTTGACTGGGTCCATCTCCACAGCAGAAGGGGAAAAAATGAACCCCAAAAAGGGAACCTTCTGCACACCAAAGAGACACTTTGAGCCCTTGACAAACAAAGAATTTTCACGCAAAATTTTAAAGACCAACCTGACCTGCTCCACATGCGAATCCCAATTATCAGAAAAAACCAAAATATCATCCAGATAAACAATCAAAAATTTATCCAGATACTTCCGGAAAATGTCATGCATAAAGGACTGAAAAACTGAAGGCGCATTGGAGAGCCCAAAAGGCATCACCAAGTACTCAAAATGACCTTCGGGCGTATTGAATGCGGTTTTCCATTCATCACCTTGCTTAATGCGCACAAGGTTGTACGCACCACGAAGGTCTATCTTGGTGAACCACTTGGCACCCTTAATCCGGGCAAACAAGTCAGACAACAGCGGTAAAGGATACTGAAATTTGACAGTGATCTTATTTAAAAGCCGATAATCAATACAAGGTCTCAAAGATCCGTCCTTTTTTGCCACAAAAAAGAATCCCGCACCAAGAGGGGAAGAAGACGGACGAATATGTCCCTTCTCCAGAGACTCCTTGATATATGAACGCATAGCGGTATGTTCAGGTACCGACAGATTAAACAGTCTTCCCTTAGGAAATTTACTGCCTGGGATCAAATCTATAGCACAGTCACAGTCCCTATGAGGAGGCAGTGCACTGGACTCAGACTCACTGAAGACATCCTGATAATCAGACAAATACTCCGGAACTTCCGAAGGCGTAGAAGAAGCAATAGACACAGGCAGGGAATCCCCATGAATACCACGACAGCCCCAACTTGAGACTGACATAGCCTTCCAGTCCAGGACTGGATTATGGGTCTGTAACCATGGCAGCCCTAAAACAACCAAATCATGCATTTTATGTAAAACCAGGAAACGTATCACCTCGCGGTGTTCAGGAGTCATGCACATGGTAACCTGTGTCCAATACTGCGGTTTATTTGCTGCCAATGGTGTAGCATCAATACCCCTAAGAGGAATAGGATTTTCTAATGGTTCAAGAGTAAAACCACAGCGCTTAGCAAATGAGAGATCCATGAGACTCAGGGCAGCACCTGAATCTACAAACGCCATGACAGGATAAGATGACAGTGAGCAAATCAAAGTTACAGACAGAATAAATTTAGGTTGCAAATTACCAACGGTGACAGGACTAACAACCTTAGCTATACGTTTAGAGCATGCTGAGATAACATGTGTAGAATCACCACAGTAGTAGCACAAGCCATTCCGGCGTCTATGAATTTTCCGCTCATTTCTAGTCAGGATTCTATCACATTGCATTAAATCAGGTGTCTGTTCAGACAACACCATGAGGGAATTTGCGGTTTTTCTATCACATTGCACCGAATTAGGTGTCTGTTCAGACAACACCATGAGGGAATTTGCGGTTTTGCGCTCCCGCAACCGCCGGTCAATTTGAATAGCCAGTGCCATAGTATCATTCAGACCTGTGGGAATGGGAAAACCCACCATAACATTCTTAATGGCTTCAGAAAGGCCATTTCTAAAATTAGCGGCCAGTGCACACTCGTTCCAATGTGTCAGCACGGACCATTTCCGAAATTTTTGGCAATACACTTCAGCCTCGTCCTGCCCCTGAGACATAGCCAGCAAGGCCTTTTCTGCCTGAATCTCAAGATTGGGTTCCTCATAAAGTAAACCGAGCGCCAGAAAAAACGCATCAAGATCAGCCAATGCCGGATCTCCTGGCGCCAGCGAAAAAGCCCAATCCTGAGGGTCGCCCCGTAAGAACGAAATAACAATTTTTACTTGCTGAGCAGAATCTCCAGATGAACAGGGTCTCAGGGACAAAAACAATTTACAATTATTCACGAAATTCCTAAACTTAAACCTGTCTCCGGAAAACAGTTCAGGAATCGGTATTTTAGGTTCTGACCTAGGATTTCTGATAACATAGTCTTGTATGCCCTGCACACGAGTAGCCAGCTGGTCCACACTTGTAATCAAGGTCTGGACATTCATGTCTGCAGCAAGCATAGCCACTCTGAGGTAAAGGGGAAGAAGAAAAAAAAAAACTCAGAATCTTCTTTCTTATAATCCCTCTTCTGCAATGCATTAAACATTTAATACTGGCCTGGCAAACTGTTATGACCCCAATGGCGAGGGTCTCAGAGGAACGTGGAAGTCTGCAGAATACAAAAATCCAGCTCATAGGGCAGTGGTAACTGGGTTGACCATATATCTACTCCTAACGCCAACACTAGAAGTAGCCGGGGATCATTCCTACGTTGATTCTAGATGACACGCGCCAGCCGGAGAATCTAGCTACCCCTAGTAGAGGAAAACAAAGACCTTTCTTGCCTCCAGAGAAGGGGACCCCAAAGCTGGATAGAAGCCCCCCACAAATAATGACGGTGAGGTAAGAGGAAATGACAAACACAGAAATGAACCAGGTTTAGCACAGAGAGGCCCGCTTACTGATAGCAGAATAAAGAAAGGTAACTTATATGGTCAACAAAAACCCTATCAAAATCCACACTGGAAATTCAAGAACCCCCGAACCGTCTAACGGTCCGGGGGGAGAACACCAGCCCCCTAGAGCTTCCAGCAAAGGTCAGGATATAGATTTGGAACAAGCTGGACAAAAATACAAAACCAAAACAAATAGCAAAAAGCAAAAGGCAGACTTAGCTGATATAACTGGAACCAGGATCAGTAGACAAGAGCACAGCAGACTAGCTCTGATAACTACGTTGCCAGGCATTGAACTGAAGGTCCAGGGAGCTTATATAGCAACACCCCTAACTAACGACCCAGGTGCGGATAAAAGGAATGACAGAAAAACCAGAGTCAAAAAACTAGTAACCACTAGAGGGAGCAAAAAGCAAATTCACAACATGGGGGCCTCTGTCTGCCTTTCGGGGAAATTTCTCTAGAGGTGAGCCAGGACTATATTTTCCTCTGCCAGGATTAGTTAGTCCTCCGGCCGGCGCTGGGCGTCTAGGGATAAAACGCAGGCTACGCTACCCGGCTACTGTTAGTTGTGCGGCAGGTTTAGTTCATGGTCAGTTTAGTTTCCATCCTTCCAAGAGCTAGTTCTTATGTTTGCTGGGCTATGTTCTCTTGCCATTGAGAACCATAACAGTTCCCCCCCAGTCCCATCTTGTATGTATGGCTCGGCTCCCCCCTTCCATCTTCTATGCATGGCTCTGCTCCTCCCAGTCCCATCTTGTATGCATGGCTCTGTTCCCCCCTGTTCCATCTTGTATGCATGGCTCTGTCCCCCCAGTCCGATCTTGTATGCATGGCTCTGTCCCCCCTGTCCCATCTTGTATGCATGGCTCTGTTCCCCCCGTTCCATCTTGTATGCATGGCTCTGTCCCCCCAGTCCCATCTTGTATGCATGGCTCTGTCCACCCTGTCCCATCTTGTATGCATGGCTCTGTCCCCCCCAGTCCCATCTTATATGCATGGCTCTGTCCCTCCCAGTCCCATCTTGTATGCATGGCTCGGCTCCCCCCTCCCATCTTGTAAGCATGGCTCTGTTCCCCACAGTCCCATCTTGTATGCATGGCTCTGTTCCCCCAGACCCATCTTGTATGCATGGCTCTGTTCCCCCAGTCCCATCTTGTATGAGTGGTTCTGTTCCCTCCCCAGTCCCATCTTGTATGCATGGCTCTGTTCCCCCCCAGTCCCATCTTGTATGCATGGCTCTGTTCCCCCAGTCCCATCTTGTATGCATGGCTCTGTCCCCCCCAGTCCCATCTTATATGCATGGCTCTGTCCCCCCCAGTCCCATCTTGTATGCATGGCTCGGCTCCCCCCTCCCATCTTGTAAGCATGGCTCTGTTCCCCCCCAGTCCCATCTTGTATGTATGGCTCGGCTCCCCCCTTCCATCTTCTATGCATGGCTCTGCTCCTCCCAGTCCCATCTTGTATGCATGGCTCTGTTCCCCCCTGTTCCATCTTGTATGCATGGCTCTGTCCCCCCAGTCCGATCTTGTATGCATGGCTCTGTCCCCCCTGTCCCATCTTGTATGCATGGCTCTGTTCCCCCCGTTCCATCTTGTATGCATGGCTCTGTCCCCCCAGTCCCATCTTGTATGCATGGCTCTGTCCACCCTGTCCCATCTTGTATGCATGGCTCTGTCCCCCCCAGTCCCATCTTATATGCATGGCTCTGTCCCCCCCAGTCCCATCTTGTATGCATGGCTCGGCTCCCCCCTCCCATCTTGTAAGCATGGCTCTGTTCCCCACAGTCCCATCTTGTATGCATGGCTCTGTTCCCCCAGACCCATCTTGTATGCATGGCTCTGTTCCCCCAGTCCCATCTTGTATGAGTGGTTCTGTTCCCTCCCCAGTCCCATCTTGTATGCATGGCTCTGTTCCCCCCCAGTCCCATCTTGTATGCATGGCTCTGTTCCCCCAGTCCCATCTTGTATGCATGGCTCTGTCCCCCCCAGTCCCATCTTATATGCATGGCTCTGTTCCCCCCCAGTCCCATCTTGTATGTATGGCTCGGCTCCCCCCTTCCATCTTCTATGCATGGCTCTGCTCCTCCCAGTCCCATCTTGTATGGCATGGCTCTGTTCCCCCCTGTTCCATCTTGTATGCATGGCTCTGTCCCCCAGTCCGATCTTGTATGCATGGCTCTGTCCCCCCTGTCCCATCTTGTATGCATGGCTCTGTTCCCCCCGTTCCATCTTGTATGCATGGCTCTGTCCCCCCAGTCCCATCTTGTATGCATGGCTCTGACCCCCTGTCCCATCTTGTATGCATGGCTCTGTTCCCCCCAGTCCCATCTTGTATGCATGGCTCTGTTCCCTCGTCCCATCTTGCATGCTTGGCGCTGTTCCCGCCTATCCCATCTTGTATGCATGGCTCTGTTCCCCTCCTGTCCCATCTTGTATGCATGGCTCTGTTTCCCCCAGTCTCATCTTGTATGCATGGCTCTGTTCCCCCCAGTCCCATCTTGTATGCATGGCTCTGTCCCTCTGTCCCATCTTGTATGCATGGCTCTGTTCCCCCCCAGTCCATCTTGTATGCATGGCTCTGTTCCCTCGTCCCATCTTGCATGCTTGGCGCTGTTCCCGCCTATCCCATCTTGTATGCATGGCTCTGTTCCCCTCCTGTCCCATCTTGTATGCATGGCTCTGTTTCCCCCAGTCTCATCTTGTATGCATGGCTCTGTTCCCCCCCAGTCCCATCTTGTATGCATGGCTCTGTCCCTCTGTCCCATCTTGTATGCATGGCTCTGTTCCCCCCCAGTCCATCTTGTATGCATGGCTCTGTTCCCCCGTCCCATCTTGCATGCATGGCGCTGTTCCCGCCTATCCCATCTTGTATGCATGGCTCTGTTCCCCTCCTGTCCCATCTTGTATGCATGGCTCTGTTTCCCCCAGTCCCATCTTGTATGCATGGCTCTGTTCCCCCCAATCCCATCTTGTATGCATGGCTCTGTTCTCCCCAGTCCCATCTTGTATGCATGGCTCTGTTCCCCCCAGTTCCATCTTGTATGCATGGCTCTGTTCCCCCCAGTCCCATCTTGTATGCATGGCTCTGTTCCCCCCAGTCCCATCTTGTATGCATGGCTCGGTCCCCCCCAGTCCCATCTTGTATGCATGGCTCTGTTCCACCCCAGTCCTATCTTGTATACATGGCTTTGTTCCCCCCCAGTCCCATCCTGTATGCATGGCTCTGTTCCCCCCAGTCCCATCTTGTATGCATGGCTCTGTTCCCCCCAGTCCCATCCTGTATGCATGGCTCTGTTCCCCCAGTCCCATCTTATATGCATGGCTCTGTTCCCCCAGACCCATCTTGTATGCATAGCTCTGTTCCCCCAGTCCCATCTTGTATGCGTGGTTCTGTTCCCTCCCCAGTCCCATCTTGTATGCATGGCTCTGTTCCCCCCCAGTCCCATCTTGTATGCATGGCTCTGTTCCCCCCAGTCCCATCTTGTATGCATGGCTCTGTCCCCCCCAGTCCCATCTTATATGCATGGCTCTGTCCCCCCCCAGTCCCATCTTGTATTCATGGCTCTGTTCCCCCCAGTCCCATCCTGTATACATGGCTCTGTAACCCCCAGTCCCATCCTGTATGCATGGCTCTGTTCCCCCCAGTTCCATCCTGTATACAAGGCTCTGTTCCCTCCCCAGTCCCATCTTGTATGCATGGCTCTGTTCTCCCCTGTCCCATCTTGTACGCATAGCTCTGTTCCCCCAGTCCCATCTTGTATGCATGGCTCTGTTCTCCCCAGTACCATCTTGTATGCATGGCTCTGTTCTCCCCAGTCCCATCTTGTATGCATGGCTCTGTTCCCCCCCCCCAGTCCCATCTTGTATGCATGGGTCTGTCCCCCCCCAGTCCCATCCTGTATGCAAGGCTCTGTTCTCCCCCCAGTCCCATCTTGTATGCATGGCTCTGTTCCCCCCCAGTCCCATCTTGTATGCATGGCTCTGTTCCCCCAGTCCCATCTTGTATGCATGGCTCTGTCCCCCCCAGTCCCATCTTATATGCATGGCTCTGTCCCCCCCAGTCCCATCTTGTATGCATGGCTCGGCTCCCCCCTCCCATCTTGTAAGCATGGCTCTGTTCCCCCCCAGTCCCATCTTGTATGTATGGCTCGGCTCCCCCCTTCCATCTTCTATGCATGGCTCTGCTCCTCCCAGTCCCATCTTGTAGGCATGGCTCTGTTCCCCCCTGTTCCATCTTGTATGCATGGCTCTGTCCCCCAGTCCGATCTTGTATGCATGGCTCTGTCCCCCCTGTCCCATCTTGTATGCATGGCTCTGTTCCCCCCGTTCCATCTTGTATGCATGGCTCTGTCCCCCCAGTCCCATCTTGTATGCATGGCTCTGACCCCCTGTCCCATCTTGTATGCATGGCTCTGTTCCCCCCAGTCCCATCTTGTATGCATGGCTCTGTTCCCTCGTCCCATCTTGCATGCTTGGCGCTGTTCCCGCCTATCCCATCTTGTATGCATGGCTCTGTTCCCCTCCTGTCCCATCTTGTATGCATGGCTCTGTTTCCCCCAGTCTCATCTTGTATGCATGGCTCTGTTCCCCCCAGTCCCATCTTGTATGCATGGCTCTGTCCCTCTGTCCCATCTTGTATGCATGGCTCTGTTCCCCCCCAGTCCATCTTGTATGCATGGCTCTGTTCCCTCGTCCCATCTTGCATGCTTGGCGCTGTTCCCGCCTATCCCATCTTGTATGCATGGCTCTGTTCCCCTCCTGTCCCATCTTGTATGCATGGCTCTGTTTCCCCCAGTCTCATCTTGTATGCATGGCTCTGTTCCCCCCCAGTCCCATCTTGTATGCATGGCTCTGTCCCTCTGTCCCATCTTGTATGCATGGCTCTGTTCCCCCCCAGTCCATCTTGTATGCATGGCTCTGTTCCCCCGTCCCATCTTGCATGCATGGCGCTGTTCCCGCCTATCCCATCTTGTATGCATGGCTCTGTTCCCCTCCTGTCCCATCTTGTATGCATGGCTCTGTTTCCCCCAGTCCCATCTTGTATGCATGGCTCTGTTCCCCCCAATCCCATCTTGTATGCATGGCTCTGTTCCCCCCAGTCCCATCTTGTATGCATGGCTCTGTTCCCCCCAGTTCCATCTTGTATGCATGGCTCTGTTCCCCCCAGTCCCATCTTGTATGCATGGCTCTGTTCCCCCCAGTCCCATCTTGTATGCATGGCTCGGTCCCCCCCAGTCCCATCTTGTATGCATGGCTCTGTTCCACCCCAGTCCTATCTTGTATACATGGCTTTGTTCCCCCCCAGTCCCATCCTGTATGCATGGCTCTGTTCCCCCCAGTCCCATCTTGTATGCATGGCTCTGTTCCCCCCAGTCCCATCCTGTATGCATGGCTCTGTTCCCCCAGTCCCATCTTATATGCATGGCTCTGTTCCCCCAGACCCATCTTGTATGCATAGCTCTGTTCCCCCAGTCCCATCTTGTATGCGTGGTTCTGTTCCCTCCCCAGTCCCATCTTGTATGCATGGCTCTGTTCCCCCCCAGTCCCATCTTGTATGCATGGCTCTGTTCCCCCCAGTCCCATCTTGTATGCATGGCTCTGTCCCCCCCAGTCCCATCTTATATGCATGGCTCTGTCCCCCCCCCAGTCCCATCTTGTATTCATGGCTCTGTTCCCCCCAGTCCCATCCTGTATACATGGCTCTGTAACCCCCAGTCCCATCCTGTATGCATGGCTCTGTTCCCCCCAGTTCCATCCTGTATACAAGGCTCTGTTCCCTCCCCAGTCCCATCTTGTATGCATGGCTCTGTTCTCCCCTGTCCCATCTTGTACGCATAGCTCTGTTCCCCCAGTCCCATCTTGTATGCATGGCTCTGTTCTCCCCAGTCCCATCTTGTATGCATGGCTCTGTTCTCCCCAGTCCCATCTTGTATGCATGGCTCTGTTCCCCCCCCCAGTCCCATCCTGTATGCATGGCTCTGTTCCCTCTCAGTCCCATCCTGTATGCATGGCTCTGTTCCCCCCAGTCCCATCTTGTATGTATGGCTCTGTTCCCCACCAGTCCCATCTTGTATGCATGGTCTGTCCCCCCAGTCCCATCCTGTATGCATGTCTCTGTTCCCCCCAGTCCCATATTGTATGTATGGCTCTGTTCCCCCCAGTCCCATCTTGTATGTATGGCTCTGTTCCCCCAGTCCCATCCTGTATGCATGGCTCTGTTCCCCCCAGTCCCATCCTGTATGCATGGCTCTGTTCCCTCTAGTCCCATCCTGTATGCATGGCTCTGTCCCCCCCCCAGTCCCATCTTGTATGTATGGCTCTGTTCCCCCCCAGTTCCATCCTGTATGCATGGCTCTGTTCCCCCAAGTCCCATCCTGTATGCATGGCTCTGATCCCCCCAAGTCCCATATTGTATGCATGGCTCTGTTCCCCCCAAGTCCCATCCTGTATGCGTGGCTCTGTTTCCACCCAAGTCCCATCTTGTATGTATGGCTCTGTTCCCCCAGTCCCATCTTGTATGCATGGCTCTTTCCCCCCCCAGTCCCATCCTGTATGCATGGCTCTGTTCCCCCCAGTCCCATCTGGTATGCATGGCTCTATTCCCCCCCAGTCCCATCTTGTATGTATAAAAAAAATACCAAAATCCAGCACTCAAAGAAGATTTTATCTATTGTTTTATTTGTTCATAAGTCCCAGTATTTTCAATATAACGTTTCAGTCTTTACGACCTTCATCAGACAGACACATGTGAAAGTGCAGTAGCTGGAAAAGACCGACCTGAAATAGCTGACCGCACACAGAGCACTGGGAAGTCTCCCCAGAGAGTTCATTCACCACCGGACTTTATAGCGCACTCCTATTGGAGTCATACACTTGACAGGTCGGTCTTTTCCAGCAACTGCGCTTTTCACAGTTTTCACATGTGTCTGTCTGATGAAGGTCATAAAGACCGAAACGTTATATTGAAAATACTGGGACTTATGAACAAATAAAACAATAGATAAAATCTTCTTTGAGTACCGGATTTTGGTATTTTTTTCAATATAGGGATTGGAAACCCTTGTCTGTGCACCATACCTATATAAGGAGTGACGTGTCAATTGTTTTGGACCATCTTGTATGTATGGCTCTGTTCCCCCCAGTCCCATCTTGTATGTATGGCTCTGTTCCCTCCCCAGTCCCATCTTGTATGCATGGCCCACATCCATCCCCCCTCCTCCCCCCGTCGTCCTCCCCCTGACATCCTCCTCCGTTCTCCTCTGTCCTCCCTCATACTCACCTTTCTCAGTCACACCGCGCCGAAAGTCCCTGCACCTGGGTCCCAGCGCTGCAGCTTCTTCCTGAGTGAGCGGTCACATGGTACTGCTCATTAAGGTCATGAATATGCATCCATATTCATGACCTTAATGAGCGGTACCATGTGGCCACTCAGCACAGGAAGAAGCTGCCAGAACTGAGACTATCAAAGTTGCAGGCACCGCTGGAGCCGCGGAGGGTGAGTATGATGAGTTCAAGGAGGTAGGGAGGTGGGGATTGTGGGGAGGTGGGGATTACGGGGAGGCAGGGGGACGGTTGGGCTGGTGGTAAGCCCGGATCAAAAAAAAAAACCTTGCACAGATGCCGCCCCTGCATCCTGGCACCCTAGGCACGTGCCCTCAAGTGCCTAGTGGCAAATACGGCCCTGCATGGGGGGCAGAGAAAGTGATGGGGGTCCCAGGCTGCACACAGGGCCCCAGGCAGCGCAAGGGGCCCCCAGGCAGCACACAGTGGACCCTGGCAGCGCACTGGGCCCCAGGCAGCACACGGGGGGCCCAAGTCCCATCTTGTATGTATGGCTCTGTTCCCCCAGTCCAATCTTGTATGCATGGCTCTGTTCCCCCCCAGTCCCATCCTGTATGCATGGCTCTGTTCCCCCCCAGTCCCATCTTGTATACATGGCTCTGTCCTCCCCAGTCCCATCTTGTATGCATGGGTCTGTCCCCCCCAGTCCCATCTTGTATGCATGGCTCTGTCTGTTATGACCCCAATGGCAGAGGGTCTCAGGAATAATGCTAAGTCAGTAAATACAGAAAACCAGCTCATAGGGCAGTGGTAACTGGGCTGACCATATAACTAATCCTAGCACCACAAATACCAGCAGCCGGGGAACGTTCCTACGTTGATCCTAGACGTCTCGCGCCAGCCGGAGAGCTAACTACCCCTAGAAGGGAAAAGAAAGACCTTTCTTGCCTCCAGAGGAAATACCCCAAAAAGTTGGATAGAAGCCCCCCACAAATAATAACGGTGAGGTAAGAGGAAAAGACAAACATAAGAATGAGCTAGGAATTTAGCAAAGAGAGGCCCACTAGCTAATAGCAGAATATAGAAAGATAACTTATATGGTCAGCAAAAAATCCTATCAAAAATATCCACACTGGAAATTCAAGAACCCCCGAACCGTCTAACGGCCCGGGGGGAGAACACCAGCCCCCTAGAGCTTCCAGCAAGGTCAGGAATCACATTTAGTACAAGCTGGACAAAAATGATAGCAAACAAATAACCCAAAAAACAAAGAAGCAAGACTCAGCTTAATTTAGCACGAACCAGGACCAGCAAACAGGAGCAAACAGAATGTGTCTGATAACACCGATGCCAGGCACTGGACTAAGGTTCCAGGAGGTTTATATAGCAACACCCCTGAAGTAACGACCCAGCTGGGTGCAAACAGAAGGAAGGAAATCCCAGAGTCATATCACTAGTAACCACCAGAGGGAGCCAAAAAAGTCCAATTCACAACATCTGTCCCCCCAGTCCCATCTTGTATGCATGGGTCTGTCCCCCCCAGTCCCATCTTGTATGCATGGGTCTATCCCCCCCAGTCCCATCTTGTATGCATGGGTCTGTCCCCCCCAGTCCCATCCTGTATGCAAGGCTCTGTTCTCCCCCCAGTCCCATCTTGTATGCATGGCTCTGTTTCCCCCAGTCCATCGTGCATATATGGCTCTGTTCCCCCCCCAGTCCCATCTTGTATGCATGGCTCTGTTCCCCCTTCCCAGTCCCATCTTGTATGCATGGCTCTGTTCCCCCTTCCCAGTCCCATCTTGTATGCATGGCTCTGTTTCCCCCCCCCCCGTCCTATCCTGTATGCATGGCTCTGTCCCCCCCTGTCCCATCTTGTATGTATGGCTCTGTTCCCCCCCCCCAGTCCCATCTTGTATGTATTCACTCTGTACAGAAAAAACAGCATCTCATCATTCATTTATTAAACTACCCAGTTTATTATTATGTAGAGATATAGGTAAATTTATGAACCAGGGTAGTGTAATATTTGTGTAGCGCCCCCACTGCCGCAGGGCCGAGGGGTACCCGGTACTGGGCCTCTGAGTCTCTGCTCTGGGGTTGTCACGGTGGCTAGACCCGGTCCGTGACCCTGCTGAGGGGCGTACAGTAATAGATGTAGATAGTGGTGGTGGTGCAGTGCAGTAAATAACGAGGACACCAGGTTGCAGTCTCTTTACCTCTTTACTGAAGGCTTCAGGTGTCCAATCCAGGGCACTGTTAACCGGGCTGTCTGAGACCGGCCGGTCCGAAGACACATCAGGAGTCCCCTTCACAGGTGGGAATCAGCGTCTACCTTCTAGCGCTTATGTGTTGTAGTCCTTCCCTGCTGAGCACCCCGGGATAGTCCTCACAACTGCTTCTGTCTGTCTCTGATGCTCGTTCTCTCCGTCCCCCAGATGATATGGCTAGGACGCACCCGTATGATGGGGTAGGCCTGGAGGTATTCTGGGACTCTAGAGTCGCCCCTCTCCCACAGCTGCCTCCATTGTCTGCTTAGGTGTTTTAGTGAGACAGCCAACCTTTAATTGGCTGTCCGGCCGTGGTTTGAAGTAATGCTTGTAGTCTCTTACTTGCTCGGTGTTCCGGCCACCGACTGTTGCCCCTCAGAAGGATGTTGCCTCGATCTTACAGCACGACTCCTTCTGGTTCTATCACTTCTTTGCTGTATCCCCGTTGCTCACTGGTTTGTGCTATTCTTAGGAGTCTGCCATGATCCCATCCCTGACAGGTACTCTCAGTAGCTCTTCCCAGTTACTTCTCCCTGTCTTCCTGTCCAACCCCCAGTTTTACCAGAGTGTGAGGAGTGGCCTACTAGATAGAACCACTCCCCCTGGTGGCCGGAGTGTGAAGTGTAATGTGAGTGTTACCTGATCAGGTGAACTCCTTTAGTGCAATCAGACGTAACATCACTCCCCTTAGCGGCAGAGCGACGTTACTGCAACGACCAGGACTCTGGGGCACTGCACTCCCCCCCGGTTAAATCCAGTACTCCCGGACTGGAAAAATAAGAACAACAATACATGTTAACAGGAAAACACACAACATTTTGAAAGATTATACACAATTAAACATAACATTGCTTCCCTCTATGGGAGGTGAGGACTCTTGAACGTTGCGAAAGTTAGGTCATGCACAGTTTATGACTCTCAGTTCAGTGGTTGAAACAGCGGGGACCCCGGGTAAACAAAGGGGTCCCCCTTTTGAAAGTTTTTGAGCAATTCACCGTCCATTACTCTATTGTCCATTTTACAACCTGTAACAAAAGATATGTACACAAACATTTTCAACTACATAGCAGCCCATATTAATACCTCCAAGTTTTGTAGCGGAGGGGAGTTTGATTCTGAGTGCTGCGCGTGGACCTTCGCAGCGCAGGGGTTGCTACTGGCCTAGCCGGGCCCACTATGCTTGCTACCGCTGGTGTAGTGTACTGCCTCCTAGCTGCACTTCTAGTGAGTCTGGGTAGCACGGGCAGGCTAGAGCTCTCAGGGCTGCTACTAGCAACAGTGGGTAAGGCAGGCTCGCCGATAGCAGAGGGAGGATCCGCCAGTTCAACGGTCAGCACAGCATCTTCAGGTAGGGCTTGTTGAGGTTGCGGGGCCGGGTGATCTGGTACCACCATTGTTTCTGGTGGGTCCGGCTGTTGAAACGTTAGAACAGGTACCACGATGGCCTGATTTATCTGAGTCCAGGACTGGGGAAAGTCACCAAGGATGGTATGGATCATCTTCTCCTTTTCCACCGGCGGGGAGATTCCTGGGGCCGTGTCCCTCTCTCTCAACTTATCGGGGCAGACCTTAAGGTGATCCCTGGATACCGCTGTCGAGGTCTCCCCTCTGTCCTTGCTGATGAGACAGACCTTCGTGTTGTCGAAATCAGATGGCAGGATGGTATACGGTTCTGCTTCCCATTGGTCATCGAGCTTGTGTAGTCTCCTCTTTCGTTTAAGTACTTGCTCACCAGGTGACAGGGGAATCGCAGGAGCGTGCTGGTTGTAGTCCCTTTCTTGTTTTTGCCTAGCCTGGGCGAGACTTCTTTCCACGCACTCCTGTACTTTGCGGTACCTTCGCTGCCTTTCTGCATCCCAATCTGCATCCGGCGAGGTATCTTCGGGGACTAGGACCCCCATGTCCAGATCAACGGGTAACTGGCTAGGCCTTCCCCTCATTAGGTACGCTGGAGTACAGTTGGTGGAATTTACTGGGATGTGATTGTAGATATCCACCAAGTCAGGCAACTTTGTCGGCCACAGGTTCCGTTCCTCTACGGGCAAGGTCTTCAATAAGTCGATCACCACCTGGTTCATCTTTTCACACATCCCATTGGTTTGAGGGTGGTACGGCGTGGTTCGGATCTTCTTACACCCGTACAGTTGGCAGAACTCTTGGAACACTTCTGCTTCGAATGCTGGTCCCTGATCAGTCAGTACCTTCTCCGGGTAGCCATGGGGCCTACAAAAGTACTGCTGGAAGGCCTTGGCGGCAGTCCTGGCCGTTAGATCCTTGACAGGTACAACCACCAGAAATCTGGAGTAGTGATCTACGATGGTAAGAACGTAGATATAGCCGGACCGGCTAGGTGTCAACTTCACATGATCCAGCGCGACCAGTTCGAGCGGCCGTTTGGTGATGATAGGCTGCAGGGGAGCCCGTTGGCTGCCACGGTCCTTCCTGCGCAGGCTACATGGACCGCACTCCCGACACCACTTCTCAATGGCTCTCTTCATGCCAATCCAATAGAACCTCCCTCGGAGTAGCCTCTCTAGCTTCCTCCATCCGAAGTGTCCGGCTCCATCGTGGTAGGCTCCCAGAACCATGGGCGCATCTCGCCTTGGCACCACTATCTGCCACACCAATTCATGAGTACGTGGGTCGATGCTCCTCCTGCACAGCTTGCCATCATGGATAAACAGTTTGCTTCTCCCCTTCCACAGCTGTTGGGTTTCCTGTGGATCATCTGGGCCGGGATGCAACCCTGCCTGCGTCAAGAGCTCTTTCACCCGACGGACCGCGGGGTCACCATCCTGAGTTTCCGCCCATCCGTGATGGGGCAGGGGATTCAGCGTGGCATCCGGTTGGTTCCTGTGCCTGTTCTTCACATGATGAGAGTTCTGAGTGGCTTTGGGGCGATGGAATGCAGGCAGCTCCACCTCTTCAAGTGCCTCCGGGTCTTCTCCCGTTTCTG
The DNA here is from genome assembly GCF_051348905.1 of Ranitomeya variabilis. Taxonomy (NCBI): domain Eukaryota; kingdom Metazoa; phylum Chordata; class Amphibia; order Anura; family Dendrobatidae; genus Ranitomeya; species Ranitomeya variabilis. Next base: position 65,052,420 of record NC_135233.1, read on the forward strand.
GCAAATTGGGCATTCGGGACAAGGCATCGGCATTGGCATTCTTGTGTCCTGCCCGGTACTTGATGGTGAAATCGTAGTTGGACAGCCGGGCCATCCACCGCTGTTCCAAGGCCGCGAGTGTTGTGAATTTGGATTCTGGGCTCCCCCGGTGGCTACTGGTGGAATTGAACTGGTGTCTTCATCTTCTCTGTTCACCTGTTCCCATCAAGATGTGGGAGTCGCTATATAATCTTGCTGCTTTGTTAGTTGCTTGCCGGTCAACAATGTTATCAGAAGCCTCTCTGTGCTTGTTCCTGCTCCTAGACAACTACTAGATAAGTTGGACTCTTGTCCATGTTTGTTTTTGCATTTTTGTTCCAGTTCACAGCTGTAGTTTCGTTACTGTGTCTGGAAAGCTCTTGTGAACAGGAATTGCCACTCTGGTGTTATGAGTTAATGATAGAGTTTTAAAGTAATTTCTGGATGGTGTTTTGATAGGGTTTTTAGCTGACCATGAAAGTGTTCTTTCTGTCTTCTGCTATGTAGTAAGTGGACCTCAAATTTGCTAAACCTATTTTCATACTACGTTTTGTTATTTCATCTTAATTCACCGCCAATACATGTGGGGGGCCTCTGTCTCCTTTCGGGGTATTTCTCTAGAGGTGAGCTAGGACTAATATTTTCCTCTGCTAGCATTATTTAGTCCTCCGGCTGGTGCTGGGCATCTAGAATCAACGTAGGCATGCTACCCGGCCACTGCTAGTTGTGTGTTAGGTTTAGTTCATGGTCAGCTCAGTTCCCATCTTCCAAGAGCTAGTTCCTATATATGCTGATGCTATGTTCTCTTGCCATTGAGATCATGACAGTTTGACCGGCCCACAAAGTGTTAATTGTTTGGGCTGAAGCAGGAGATAGAGAAGTGTTTAAGGGAAATTTTTTTTTTTTTTTTTTTCCCTTCAGAGTTTTGCTGCCTAGCCCTTAATTGCTGTCTAGCTGCTTCTTACCTCCTCTTAACCCTTGAATGGCTCTGTGTCCACCTGTTTGTAATGGATCTTCAGAGTGTAACTGCAGGTTTGAATAATCTCGCCACGAAGGTACAAGATTTGCAAGATTTTGTTTGTCATGCACCTGTATCTGAGCCGAGAATTCCTTTGCCGGAATTTTTCTCGGGGATCCTGCGTTGCTCAATGTGGATGCGTTTTTTCTGGCCTTGGGGTTGCTTTATGACGAACCTCATTTGGAGCTTCAGGCAGAAAAAACTTTGATGTCCCTATCTCAGGGGCAAGATGAAGCGGAAATTTACTGCCAAAGATTCCGTAAATGGTCTGTGCTTACTCAGTGGAATGAGTGCGCCCTGGCGGCGACTTTCAGAGAGGGTCTCTCTGATGCCATTAAGGATGTTATGGTGGGGTTCCCTGTGCCTGCGGGTCTGAATGAGTCCATGACAATGGCTATTCAGATCGATAGGCGTTTGCGGGAGCGCAAACCAGTGCACCATCTGGCGGTGTCCACTGAGAAGTCGCCTGAGAGTATGCAGTGTGATAGAATTCTGTCCCGAAGCGAGCGGCAGAATTTTAGACGGAAAAATGGGTTGTGTTTCTATTGTGGTGATTCTACTCATGTTATATCAGCATGCTCTAAACGCACTAAAAAGCTTGGTAAATCTGTTTCCATTTGCACCTCACCGTCTAAGTTTATTCTATCTGTGACCCTGATTTGCTCTTTGTCATCTATTTCCACGGACGCCTATGTCGACTCTGGCGCCGCTTTGAGTCTTATGGATTGGTCCTTTGCCAAACGTTGTGGGTATGATTTAGAGCCTTTGGAGACTCCTATTCCTCTGAAGGGGATTGACTCCACCCCATTGGCTAATAATAAACCACAATACTGGACACAAGTAACTATGCGTATTAATCCGGATCACCAGGAGATTATTCGCTTTCTGGTGCTGTATAATCTACATGATGATTTGGTGCTAGGATTGCCTTGGCTGCAATCTCACAACCCAGTCCTCGACTGGAGAGCTATGTCTGTGTTGAGCTGGGGATGTAAGGGGGCTCATGGGGATGTACCTGTGGTTTCCATTTCATCATCTATTCCCTCTGAAATTCCTGAGTTCCTGTCTGACTATCGTGATGTCTTTGAAGAATCCAAGCTTGGTTCGTTACCTCCGCACCGAGAGTGCGATTGTGCCATAGATTTAATCCCGGGTAGTAAATACCCAAAGGGTCGTTTATTTAATCTGTCTGTGCCTGAACATGCTGCTATGCGAGAATATATAAAGGAGTCCTTGGAAAAGGGACATATTCGTCCATCGTCATCTCCCTTAGGAGCCGGTTTTTTCTTTGTGTCAAAAAAAGACGGCTCTTTGAGACCATGTATTGATTATCGGCTTTTGAATAAAATCACTGTTAAATATCAATACCCATTGCCGTTGCTGACTGATTTGTTTGCTCGCATAAAGGGGGCCAAGTGGTTCTCTAAGATTGACCTTCGTGGGGCGTATAATTTGGTGCGAATCAGGCAGGGGGATGAGTGGAAAACCGCATTTAATACGCCCGAGGGCCACTTTGAGTATTTAGTGATGCCTTTTGGTCTTTCTAATGCTCCGTCAGTTTTCCAGTCCTTTATGCATGATATTTTTCGCGATTATTTGGATAAATTTATGATTGTGTATCTGGATGATATTCTGATTTTTTCGGATGACTGGGACTCTCATGTCCAGCAAGTCAGGAGGGTTTTTCAGGTTTTGCGGTCTAATTCTTTGTGTGTGAAGGGTTCTAAGTGTGTTTTTGGGGTACAGAGGATTTCCTTTTTGGGATATATTTTTTCCCCCTCTTCCATTGAAATGGATCCTGTCAAGGTTCAAGCTATTTGTGATTGGACGCAGCCCTCTTCTCTTAAGAGTCTTCAGAAATTTTTGGGCTTTGCTAACTTTTATCGTCGATTTATTGCTGGTTTTTCGGATATTGCTAAGCCATTGACCGATTTGACTAAGAAGGGTGCTGATGTTGCTGATTGGTCCCCTGATGCTGTGGAGGCCTTTCGGGAGCTTAAGCGCCGTTTTTCCTCTGCCCCTGTGTTGCGTCAGCCTGATGTTGCTCTACCTTTTCAGGTTGAGGTCGACGCTTCTGAGATCGGAGCTGGGGCAGTGTTGTCGCAGAAAAGTTCTGACTGCTCCGTGATGAGGCCTTGTGCCTTCTTTTCCCGTAAATTTTCGCCCGCTGAGCGGAATTATGATGTTGGGAATCGGGAGCTTTTGGCCATGAAGTGGGCTTTTGAGGAGTGGCGCCATTGGCTTGAGGGGGCCAGACATCAGGTGGTGGTATTGACGGACCACAAAAATTTGATTTATCTTGAGACCGCCAGGCGCCTGAATCCTAGACAGGCGCGCTGGTCATTATTTTTCTCTCGGTTTAATTTTGTGGTGTCATACCTACCGGGTTCTAAGAATGTTAAGGCGGATGCCCTTTCTAGGAGTTTTGAGCCTGACTCGCCTGGTAACTCTGAGCCCACAGGTATCCTTAAGGATGGAGTGGTATTGTCAGCCGTTTCTCCAGACCTGCGGCGGGCCTTGCAGGAGTTTCAGGCGGATAGACCTGATCGTTGCCCACCTGATAAACTGTTTGTTCCTGATGATTGGACCAGTAGAGTAATCTCTGAGGTTCATTCTTCTGCGTTGGCAGGTCATCCTGGCATTTTTGGTACCAGGGATTTGGTGGCAAGGTCCTTCTGGTGGCCTTCCCTGTCACGAGATGTGCGAGGCTTTGTGCAGTCTTGTGACGTTTGTGCTCGGGCCAAGCCTTGTTGTTCTCGGGCTAGTGGATTATTGTTGCCCTTGCCTATTCCTAAGAGGCCTTGGACGCACATCTCGATGGATTTTATTTCAGATCTGCCTGTTTCTCAGAAGATGTCTGTCATCTGGGTGGTGTGTGACCGTTTCTCTAAGATGGTCCATTTGGTTCCTCTGCCCAAGTTGCCTTCTTCTTCCGAGTTGGTTCCTCTGTTTTTTCGAAATGTTGTTCGTTTGCATGGTATTCCTGAGAATATCGTTTCTGACAGAGGGACTCAATTCGTGTCTAGATTTTGGCGGGCATTCTGTGCTAGGATGGGCATAGATTTATCTTTTTCGTCCGCTTTCCATCCTCAGACGAATGGCCAGACCGAGCGGATTAATCAGACCCTGGAGACATATCTGAGGTGTTTTGTGTCTGCTGACCAGGATGATTGGGTTGCTTTTTTGCCATTGGCGGAGTTCGCTCTCAATAATCGGGCCAGCTCTGCCACTTTGGTGTCCCCGTTTTTCTGTAATTCGGGGTTTCATCCTCGATTTTCCTCTGGTCAGGTGGAATCTTCGGATTGTCCTGGAGTGGATGCTGTGGTGGAGAGATTGCATCAGATCTGGGGGCAGGTGGTGGACAATTTGAGGTTGTCCCAGGAGAAGACTCAGCTTTTTGCCAACCGCCACCGTCGTGTTGGTCCTCGGCTTTGTGTTGGGGATTTGGTGTGGTTGTCTTCTCGTTTTGTCCCTATGAGGGTCTCTTCTCCTAAGTTTAAGCCTCGGTTCATCGGCCCGTATAAGATATTGGAGATTCTTAACCCTGTTTCCTTCCGTTTGGACCTCCCTGCATCATTTTCTATTCATAACGTTTTTCATCGGTCATTATTGCGCAGGTATGAGGTACCGGTTGTGCCTTCCGTTGAGCCTCCTGCTCCGGTGTTGGTTGAGGGTGAGTTGGAGTACGTTGTGGAGAAAATCTTAGACTCTCGTGTTTCCAGACGGAAACTCCAGTATCTGGTCAAGTGGAAGGGATACGGCCAGGAGGATAATTCTTGGGTGAATGCATCTGATGTTCATGCCTCTGATCTGGTTCGTGCCTTTCATAGGGCCCATCCTGATCGCCCTGGTGGTTCTGGTGAGGGTTCGGTGCCCCCTCCTTGAGGGGGGGGTACTGTTGTGAATTTGGATTCTGGGCTCCCCCGGTGGCTACTGGTGGAATTGAACTGGTGTCTTCATCTTCTCTGTTCACCTGTTCCCATCAAGATGTGGGAGTCGCTATATAATCTTGCTGCTTTGTTAGTTGCTTGCCGGTCAACAATGTTATCAGAAGCCTCTCTGTGCTTGTTCCTGCTCCTAGACAACTACTAGATAAGTTGGACTCTTGTCCATGTTTGTTTTTGCATTTTTGTTCCAGTTCACAGCTGTAGTTTCGTTACTGTGTCTGGAAAGCTCTTGTGAACAGGAATTGCCACTCTGGTGTTATGAGTTAATGATAGAGTTTTAAAGTAATTTCTGGATGGTGTTTTGATAGGGTTTTTAGCTGACCATGAAAGTGTTCTTTCTGTCTTCTGCTATGTAGTAAGTGGACCTCAAATTTGCTAAACCTATTTTCATACTACGTTTTGTTATTTCATCTTAATTCACCGCCAATACATGTGGGGGGCCTCTGTCTCCTTTCGGGGTATTTCTCTAGAGGTGAGCTAGGACTAATATTTTCCTCTGCTAGCATTATTTAGTCCTCCGGCTGGTGCTGGGCATCTAGAATCAACGTAGGCATGCTACCCGGCCACTGCTAGTTGTGTGTTAGGTTTAGTTCATGGTCAGCTCAGTTCCCATCTTCCAAGAGCTAGTTCCTATATATGCTGATGCTATGTTCTCTTGCCATTGAGATCATGACACCCGAGTTTGGCAGTATCCAGATGCGTTAGCGGATTGTTATCCGTGAAGACGGTGAATTTCGCGGAGGCCAGGTAGTGTTTGAACCTCTCTGTCACTGCCCAGACGATGGCAAGGAATTCCAGCTTAAAGGAACTGTAGTTATCAGGGTTTCTTTCCGTGGGACGGAGTTTCCTGCTGGCGTAAGCGATCACCCTTTCTTTGCCTTTCTGGACCTGGGACAGCACGGCTCCTAATCCCACATTGCTGGCATCTGTGTACAGCACAAACGGTTGGTCGTATTCGGGGTAAGCCAGTACCTCTTCTCCCGTCAGTGCCGACTTCAAACAAGTGAAGGATCCCTCCAGCTCCTCGTTCCAATCAAAGGGGGTGCTCCTCCCCTTGGTCCTTTTTGGTTGGCCCACCAACAGGTTTTGCAAGGGTGCGGCCTTCTTGGTAAAGTCCTTAATGAACCTCCGGTAATAGCCTACCAGCCCGAGGAACTACCGGACTTCGTGAAGGTCACTGGGCTTTGGCCAGTCCTTGATCACCGTGACCTTGTCGGGGTCTGGGGCCACTCCTTCAGCGCTCACCACATGGCCCAGGTACTGCACTTTAGGTTTCAGCAGATGACACTTGGACGGTTTCACCTTTAAGCCAAAGTTGGACAGGGCTTCAAACACCTCGGCCAGGTGCTTCAGATGGTCTTCGTAGGTCTTAGAGAAGATAATGACATCATCCAAATACAGCAGCACGGTTTCGAAGTTCATGTGTCCCAGGCAGCACTCCATCATCCTCTGGAACGTCCCCGGGGCATTGCACAATCCGAAGGGCATGTAGTTGAATTCACAGAGTCCCATCGGCGTTGTGAAGGCTGTCTTCTCCTTGTCCGCCTCCGCCACGGGAACCTGCCAGTACCCACTGGTGAGATCTAAGGTAGAGAAGTAGTTAGCGGATTTTAAAGCAGCCAGAGACTCCTCTATCCTGGGCAGTGGGTATGCATCTTTATGTGTAATGCGGTTCAACTGCCTGTAATCAACGCACATCCTCATTGTACCATCTTTCTTTTTAACAAGGACTAACGGAGCTGCCCAGGGGCTACAACTGTCTCTCACCACCCCAGCCTCCTTCATTTCTCGCAACATGTCCTTGGCACACTGGTAATGAGCTGGGGGTACAGGGCGGTATCTCTCTTTTATGGGCCGGTGATCTCCCGTGGGGATGTGATGTTGGATCCCTTTCACTTGTCCAAAATCTAAGGGGTGTTTGCTAAATACCCGCTCGTACTCATGAACCACCCTGTAGGCCCCCTGTTTCTGATGGGATGGGGTGGAGTCAGTGCCCACATGCAATTCCCGACACCAATCTTTCGAGTGCCCTGCAGAACCGTTGCCCTCCGCCACGTCTGATGGGACCAAGGGTTCAGGTGTCTGTATCACACTATTATTGACAGTAAACAGTTTGGCGAGCGTGGCATACTTGGTGAGATGAACCTCTTCCTCCCCGCAATTGAGGACACGGACGGGCACCCTCCCCTGGCGGACGTCGACCACCCCCCGGGCCGTCAGAATAGTAGGCCTATTGTTTCAATATATGGGTTCTACCAAGGCCTGGTAATCCTTTCCCCTGAGGCCTATGGCTGCCCGACACCATATTAACATTTCACTCCTGGGGGGTATCGCGATGGGGTTTGAATCACGCACAGTGACACGACCAATCTCACCACCAGTCAGCTCTACCTGCTGTCTCTGCATCAGAGCTTTGATTTCTTTTTGCAGGGCACGTTGTTCACTGCGGCCAGCGGTTTCTGCCACCTGTTGCAACAAAACAATAACTTCTGCAAGACAATTTTCTATAACATTAGTACCAAGAGTCATCATGGGATTACATTCTCGGCGATCAATATCAACAATCACAATCCCTTGGGCTTTCAATTCCACCCGCCCCACTTTGATAGTGGCCTCTTTATACCCCACTTGTGGCAATGGCTGACCATTACTGGCTATTATGGTGAAATCGTCATCGGGGCCACGAGTAATATCGGTGTCCTCCCAATACCGTTTATAGAGGACATAAGGCATAGTCATCACCTGAGAACCGGTGTCCAGCAAAGCATTCAGGGGGATGCCGTCAACCACCACAGGAAGAACTGGTCGCCCTCCAATGTATTTGGCTCTCCAATGCTGTGGGCCTGACCGTCCTACTCCTGGGGGTTGGCCCTTCGCCCCAGGGGTTGCTCGTTTAAAGGACAGTACCTTGCAAAGTGGCCCACCTGATGACAGCGGCGGCAGATGGGTCGTCCATCCTCATGGAAGCGATCGTTGGATCGGCCTCTGGTTGGCGGGGTCCTCCTCTGTCGCATCCAAGGAACATTCTCCGGTCTGGAGGTCAGCTGGATCTTCTCCTTGGGGGCCTCCTGTAGGGACTGCACCGTCCGGGCCAGGGCAGCAACGCTCTTGGTTAGCTCCTGCATCTGGAGGCGGAGTCCTGCAGGGGAGTCGTCCTCTAGGCTCTGGCCGTCGGCCTCGGCGGCGACTGGGGCATCCGACGCCACCTCCTGGTAGTATGTGAGAGCGGGACGCCTGGGAGGTGCTGCATGGCTAGGCTGTCGCTCCTGCCATGCCTGGATAGCTTTATCCTTGAATTGCGCAAAAGTCAAGTCTGGATTTTGCATGGCCAGGAAGTGCAGTTGACCCCTTTGGTGGCTGCACAGGAGCCCTTCAATGAACCGTTCTTTCAGGAGTTTATCCTCATCTCGCACGCTGTCGGGGTCACTCTGCTTAATGGCCCGCAGCGCCTCCTGGAGATTAAGGGCATAGTCCCGTAAGCTATCCTGCGGTCTCTGTTTGCATCCATAGAAAGTCAATTTAATCTCTGTAGCAGTGCGGGTATCAAAGGTGGCTTTAAGCTTTGCAAAAACCTGCTGTGCCGTTTCCTTATCCGCGGCGGGCCAGGACTTCATTTCTCTCAGAGCCGCCCCAAAGAGTTGGCCGGTTATCATATGAACCTTCTGAGGCTCTGTCAGGGGATAGAACTCGATCAGGCTGCAGATTCCTTCTTTAAAGTCAGTGAATGTATGTGACTCCCCGGAATATCGTGGGAGCCAGGCCGCTCCGGGCAGGTAGGCATAGAGAAGGGCATTATGGCTTTTGTGTTAGCGGCAGCGTCCGACTGGCTGAGGGGGGCAGCGGGTTCTGCGGCAACCGGTGGTTGTATTAGGGCCGCGGCTTCGCCCGCAGCAGGGCCCGGAGGTGCCCCTGCGTCCCTGGCTGCGGCCTCCTCCTCCGCTCCTCCCGACTCGGACATGACTGGCCCCTCCTCCACTAACCTGCTGGAGTTCAGAGTTCCTCTTCCGGGATTGGCACGTTACCGCGCTTTCTCGTTCCGCGCCTCTTTTGGCCGGTTCCGCCCACGAAGCTAAGGCTCCTCCCTCCGTGCACGGCAATGCGAATCGTGGCGGGAACTCTTGGCGGCAATTGGCAACACACAGTCTTTGCAATAAAGTACAGTCCAAGCACAGTAAATCACAGTTCCAAGGCACACATGACCTGATTCTTCAGGCTTAAGTAGATCCTGTTCGTGACGCCAAGTTGTAGCGCCCCCACTGCCGCAGGGCCGAGGGGTACCCGGTACCGGGCCTCTGAGTCTCTGCTCTGGGGTTGTCACGGTGGCTAGACCCGGTCCGTGACCCTGCTGAGGGGCGTACAGTAATAGATGTAGATAGTGGTGGTGGTGCAGTGCAGTAAATAACGAGGACACCAGGTTGCAGTCTCTTTACCTCTTTACTGAAGGCTTCAGGTGTCCAATCCAGGGCACTGTTAACCGGGCTGTCTGAGACCGGCCGGTCCGAAGACACATCAGGAGTCCCCTTCACAGGTGGGAATCAGCGTCTACCTTCTAGCGCTTATGTGTTGTAGTCCTTCCCTGCTGAGCACCCCGGGATAGTCCTCACAACTGCTTCTGTCTGTCTCTGATGCTCGTTCTCTCCGTCCCCCAGATGATATGGCTAGGACGCACCCGTATGACGGGGTAGGCCTGGAGGTATTCTGGGACTCTAGAGCCACCCCTCTCCCACAGCTGCCTCCGTTGTCTGCTTAGGTGTTTTAGTGAGACAGCCAACCTTTAATTGGCTGTCCGGCCGTGGTTTGAAGTAACGCTTGTAGTCTCTTACTTGCTCGGCGTTCCGGCCACCGACTGTTGCCCCTCAGAAGGATGTTGCCTCGATCTTACAGCACGACTCCTTCTGGTTCTATCACTTCTTTGCTGTATTCCCGTTGCTCACTTGTTGCATTGTTCTCTTAGGAGTCTGCCAGGATCCCATCCCTGACAGGTCCTCTCTCTAGCTCTTCCCAGTTACTTCTCCCTGTCTTCCTGTCCAACCCCCAGTTTTACCAGAGTGTGAGGAGTGGCCTACTAGATAGAACCACTCCCCCTGGTGGCCAGAGTGTGAAGTGTAATATGAGTGTTACCTGATCAGATGAACTCCTTTAGTGCAATCAGACGTAACATCACTCCCCTTAGCGGCAGAGCGACGTTACTGCAACGACCAGGACTCTGGGGCGCTGCACTTGTTTGCAGGTGAAAAGTGCCCCCCCCCCCAGTCAGTTACTGGTGGGCCTCTGGCACCCCAGTCCGACACTGCATCAGCTCCAATTCATAAAGATTGGGGTTTTACTCTACAGTCTTGATGAAGTGTGCACTGAATTGAAATTCACCAAATTCATTACTAGCATTGGTGCATACTTTGGTGAATGTGGTGCATCTTTCAGCTGTCACCACAAGAAAAGTACACCAGGCAGAGACTGGAGGAGCACAGTTCTATGGTAAGTTATGCACTTTTTTCTGTGTATTATTATTAATTTTCTTGGCTGCGCTCTACCTAGTCCCTTCCCAGCTACCCTTCGCCCACTTTTTTTTTTTAAAGTTGGCCAAAGCTGGCTGAAATTGGTGAAAAATTAAAAAGTTTCCAGAAGTTTTATGCAAGAAAACTGCTTGTTGAATTTGGGACACTGTATTTTATTCTTTCTTATTTGAGAAATTATTTCACGTGGAATAAAAGAAAGTCTCACAAGTACAATCTAGAAGAGGTGGCTATTGGCTTCCCTATAAGTCTAGATCTGACCCCATAGCAAACCTTGCAACATGACCAAGGGATAAATCACTGTTCTCCCATGGGGTATAGTAATATCTAGGAGCATTTAAAAAAAAGTACAGTAGCAAACTTTTCAGAATTTGCACGACCTCATAGAGAACTGCAATATTTAATTGTGGGACAACCCCCTTACCTAGATGGCTCTGGCACCATAAGGAAACTGCTTAAAATAAGATATAACATAAATGTTTTGCATTGTCACTTTTATACAAAATCCAACAAATTCTATTTTTTTTCTTCATGTATCCACCAACAATGTAATTCTTGGGAAACATACAAAAAAAAGGGCACGCAGGAAGGACAATGGGGCCTCATAAGGTAAAGAACAAAGGCAACTAAGTATTTCCTGCCTCCATTCTTTACGTGGCGAGTGTATGGGTTTTATTGTAAAGCGTCCATGAACTTCGCCAGCAGGAAGCCTTTATCGCAGCACGACCAGGATTATTTTTATGTCCTTTTTCTCTTTTGTTTACTTGGGTCAGCATGACAAAAAACGAAACGTGACAAGTACAAAAAGTACAAAAAGACGCGGCCTGACTATTCAAATAAAAAGAATATTGATAAAAGGTGACACAGCGCTATACTACGCAGCGAAGACTCGAGATGTCACAGAATATGCTTAAGGCCGGGATCACACATACGGGAGACTCGGCCGTATCTCGCGTATGTGTGATCCCGGCTTAAAAGGTCACGTCAACATTTAAGGTAGCGGCACTTGATTTTATGTAACTTGTTTTTTTGCTTTTTTGCATGCAGATGGCTTCATAGACTTGTAACCCTGCATTTCTCTAAGTTAATTTATCAGAGGTTAAATTGGTAAAGGAAGTGGAGCTGCATAGGACATAGTGGAGGTACAGCAGGATATCCTAGACTTGGAGGACGGCCAGTGAATGACGCCGGTCTGAGGACTCACAGTGTGATCAGGGAACTGGCAGACTACAGAACAACAGAACTTATCAGCAATCAGCTTGTATGTTTTTATATCATTTATTTAACTAACGAGCAGAATAGGGAGGGACGAACCTGGAAAATGTTCCAAGACAGGAGTGACAAACCTTTTTGTCAACTAACCAAAACTTTCAATCATTTTCTCGGGAATGGTTTTCATTACTAAAGTGGTAATAAGGCTGACACTACAGTAATAATACATTGAGGTACGTAGATTATCCATTAAAATCCAGTGTGATTTATCGTATTTTTCGGTTCTCATGGAGATTCAAGACTAAATATAATATGGGACGATGCGGTGTCCACGGCAATGTACATTTGGATGCCACTTCCACTGCTATCTTCATGGACAGAATCACTGGCTGACACTGACAGAAGAGGCTCCAGTGCAAAAAAGTAGATGGACCCTTTGCAGTCCAATAATTCATCAGAATGCAAAATTCCGTCTGCTTTGTGGGCAAAATGGAGGCTCAGTGGTTAGCACAGTTGCTGTGCTTTCAGTCCCCACCAAGGACAGTATCTGCAAGGAGTTTGTATGTTCTCTCTGTGTTTGCGTGGTTTTCCTCCGGGTTCTCCGGTTTCTTCCCACACTCCAAAGACATACTAATAAGGAATCTAGATTGTGAGCCCCATCGGGGACAGCGATGATAATGTCTGTAAAGCTCTGTGTAAAATGATAATAAGGGAAGCATAATAAATAAAACAATTTAGAGGTATATGTGGTCCCCCTTACCTCTTGGGCTCCTGTGCCGTTGCACCAATGATATGTTCACCCCTGGACAGGATTAAGTTTTGGCAATTGCATCACTTCACCATGTGTATATTTTGCTTTTTGGTTACCTTTTTTCAGGACAACAACCGAAGTGAGACAGACTCACCATAAGATAGCAACATTAGCTAGGATATTCACAGAAATGCAATCACTATACCTACTCAAAATTAGTTAATAATAATAAACCAGCTAAATCACCTTTTTTATGTTGCATTATTACAGTACGTATTTTGTAATTTCTGATATGGAAGTTTGGAGCTTTTTGATCTCATGACCATTTACATTTGCCTTATACATGCCTGTCCTACCAATACTTGAATTTTAGCCATTACTATGTAGGGGTTCCTCTTTATCAGATACCAGTCGTCACATCATTATGTGTTTTTTTTACTGTTTTCATTATTTTTTGTGTGTTTGATAAATGTTTATTTTATTTATTTTTTAAATACAGCTATATTTTTTAAAATATATAAATAAAGTGGAGTCAAACATTCATGTGTCTTGCTCTTGGTTGGTGAATAATTTACCAACCATGTTCTAGGATAGCGGTTCCCAGCCTGTGGCTTGGGAACCACATGTAGCTCATGAGTCTATGATATGTGGCTCACAACTATCTACCAGCTTGGTGCATTGGCATAAAATCTAGTATGAAGCAGCTATGAAGAGAAGTTCTCTAGATAGTGCTTGAAGCTGGATGCAATAGTGCGGTTAGAGTACCTGAAACAGGAATAGCAAACAGCGGTAATGTGGGAACCCTTGGATATAATTATACTGCCTATAAGGTGTATCGTCGGTGTTCCTGCATGCTTCCCTCCTCCTCCGGCAGGGATACCGACTCACTCATCGCTGTGGCCTCCATCCCACACTCCCTCCTCCTCCTGCTGCTGCCCAGGGTCTGCACATGGCTTACAGATCCCCCGGCACTGTTCTAAGGGAACATGCGCTCCCACCCTTTCAGAGGGGCAGAGCGCACCATTCTAAAGTGTCTCCAGCCAGTGGCTGAGAGACACTTATTATTTAAGGCACCTCCACCTGTTGGGATTAATGATTCCAGCCATGCCTGCCAGCAACCGCTTGCCTGCCTGCATATCAGCCATGCCCACCAGCAGCAGTCTGCACTTACCATGCTAGCCTGTATATCAGCTGTACCTCCCTGCACCTGCCGTGTCAACCTGTATACCAGCCGTACCTGCCTGCACCTGTCATGCCAGCCTGTATTCCAGCCGTGCCAGTCTGTATACCAGCTGTACCTGCCTGCACTTGCCGTGCCCGCCTGTATACCAACCATACCTACCTACACCTGCTGTGCCAGTCTCTATTCCACCGTGCTTGCTAATACCTGCTGTGCCTGTCTGTATCTGCCAAGTTTACCCATTCCTGGACGTTCCAACTACCAGCCCTTTGGGGGTCAGCTGCCGTGCGTCCGAGGTCTGTCATGGAGTAGCACCTGGCATCCATCTGGATCTAAGTCTAACCTCATCATCAGGGGCTCTAGTGAAGAGTCAAGTGCCCTCCAGGCTCTCCTCGGTCCACGGCACAGTGTTTCCAGTATTTCCGTTACATAGGGGTGGGTGTTATGATCCTAGTGGCAAGGATCGCAAGTAGGACTAGCTAAGTAACTAAACAGACTACAAACTCTGGGGAAGTGGTAACTGAATTGACCGCAACCTGATCCTATCCGCACACAACTATAGGTAGCCGTGGAACGTTACCTGAAAATCCTAGACGTCTCTTCACGGCCTGAGAAACTGACTATTCCTAGAGGGAACGAAAGTCCTCACTTGCCTCAGTGAAATGACCCCAAAGATATAGAATAGCCCCCCACAAATATTAACGGTGAGTTAAGGGGAAGCACAAACGCAGAGATGAAATTAGATTTAGCAAATGAGGCCCGCTAACACTAGATAGCAGAAAATAGAAAGGGAACTGTGCGGTCAATTAAAAACCCTATTCAAAATATCCACGCAGAGATTGCTCGAGCCCCCGCACCAACTAACGGTGCGGGGGAAGCAACTCTGTACCCCAGAGCTAACCAGCAGCAAGAAATCACATATTAGCAAGCTGGACTAAACTCATCATACACAGAAATCATATTGCAGACTGATGAGTAAAAAATAATTAAACAGAACTTAGCTTCTCCTGAAGAGACTGAAACCGAAGATAATCAGGAGTAATCAGAATAGCACTGAATACATTGACAGCCGGCAACAAGTGGAAGTGAAACAGAGCTAAATAGGAAACTCCCAAGTGAATAACGAGGCAGCTGATCCAGCCACAGACCCTCAGGATAACAAACAAAGCCACCAGGGGGAGCGCAAATCAAAAGTCACACAATACCACCTGTGATCACAAGAGGGAGCCTGAAAACAGAGTTCACAACAGGTGGGGGCCACAAAGTCTAAGTGTGCTTTCTTTGAGGAAGCACTGGCTATCGTCACATTGACACTGTTGGGTTCTGAATGTCACTACAGGGGATGGAGGGGTGCTGTGGATGAGGCTTGCAACCATCTCACATAGTTGATTGTGGCTTTCAAGTTAAGAAAGGTTGGGGACCTCTGACCTAGAATATGAGTTTCCTACTATTATTGGCTCTTTGCATGAATTTATTGTTACGGTACTTCTCTTATATATATGTATATACTGGAAAAGTTAGAATATTTTGATGAAAAGTTAATCCAAACTTTGCTGTCACAGGCCTTGCACACTGAACAATTTGAAATGGCAGAAGAGCGAAGCAGAATATTCATGTTGCAGAAACACAGGAATAAAACCTGATACCAGACCTGATATCATTATTTTCAATGGAGTAGATTGTGGCATCTGATTCATCATTGGTAGTGCTGGACTGGGTGAGGAGCAGGATTGTAAAATGTTTTATTGAGCGTGTTTTGTCTGGCTATGGCTGCTAAACTGATGCAACAAATTGCCCATCTTGTTTATCAATTTGTGTCCAGCTTGGGCAGAAATCAATTTGCAGGACACTGTTAATATATGTATACCCAAACTTTTTCAGACCAAGACTTTTTTTCTGGGATTTAGAACTACACTGGGTGCAGAATTATTAGGCAAGTTGTATTTTAGAGGATTTTTATTATTGATCAACAACTATGTTCTCAATCAACCCAAAAGACTCATAAATATCAAAGCTTAATATTTTTTAAAGTTGGAGTGGATTTTTTTATATTTGGCTATCTTAGGAGGATATCTATTTGTGCAGGTAACTATTACTGTGCAGAATTATTAGGCAACTTAATAAAAACTAAATATATTCCCATCTCATTTGTTTATTTTCACCAGGTAATCCAATATAACTGCACAAAATTTAGAAATAAACATTTCTGACATGCAAAAACAAACCCCCAAAAAATTAGTGACCAGTATAGCCACCTTTCTTTATGATGAGACTCAGCAGCCTCCATCCATAGATCCTGTCAGTTGCTTGATCTGTTTACGATCAATATTGGGTGCAGCAGCCACCACAGCCTCCCAGACACTGTTCCGAGAGGTGGACTGTTTTCCCTCCCTGTAGATCTCACATTTTATGAGGGACCACAGGTTCTCTATCAGGTTCAGATCAGGTGAACAAGGGGGCCATGTCATTATTTTTTCTTCTTTGAGACCTTTACTGGCCAGCCACGCTGTGGAGTAGTTGGAGGCATGTGATGGAGCATTGTCCTGCATGAAAATCATGTTTTTCTTGAACGATACCGACTTCTTCCTGTACCACTGCTTGAAGAAGTTGTCTTCCAGAAAGTGGCAGTAGGTCTGGGAGTTGAGCTTCACTCCATCCTCAACCTGAAAAGGTCCCACAAGTTCATCTTTGATGATGCCAGTCCATTCCAGTACCACACCTCCACCTTGCTGGCGTCTGAGTCGGAGTGGAGCTCTCTGCCCTTTACTGATCCAGCCTCTGGCCCATCCATCTGGCCCATCAAGAGTCACTTTCATTTCATCAGTCCATAAAACCTTTGAAATGTCAGTCTTAAGATATTTCTTGGCCCAGTCTTGACATTTTATCTTATGTTTCTTGTTCAGAGATGGTCGTTTTTCAGCCTTCCTTACCTTGGCCATGTCCCTGAGTATCGCACACCATGTGCTTTTTGTTACTCCAGTAACGTTGCAGCTCTGAAATATGGCAAAACTGGTGGCAAATGGCATCTCGGCAGTTTCATGCTTGATTTTCCTCCATTCATGGGTAGTTATTTTGCACCTTTTTTACCCAACACGCTTCTTGTGACCCTGTTGGCTATTTGCCATGAAACGCTTGATTGTTCGGTGACCACGCTTCAAAAGTTTGGCAATTTCAAGACTGCTGCATCCATCTGCAAGACATCTCACAATTTTGGACTTTTCAGAGCCCGTCAAATCTCTCTTCTGACCCATTTTGCCAAAAGAAAAGTAGTTGCCTAATAATTAAGCACACCTTATATAGGGTGTCATTAGACAACACTCCTCCTCATTACAGAGATGCACATCACCTGATTTACTTAATTGGTAGTTGGCTCTCAAGTCTGAACAGCTGAGAGTAGGACAACATGTATAAAAAGTATCATGTGATCAAAATACAACTTGCCTAATACGTAATTCTGCACACAGTGTAATAGGTAGTAGAGTAAGGGGATGCTAATTGCATTTATGAGGGTAGTATGTTCCTGGCTTACTGGGTTATAGTGCAACTGCCCATGACATAAGATACTGAGATGGAGGTCACCAACAAGGCATCTTGAAGACTTATAATTTTAAGTGAAACCATATGCACATTCTAAGATGGAATTCGCAGGATTTTGACTTACGACATAAAGCTTCAAATCAATACAAGTTACCGTAAGTACAAATGGAGCGCCCCCAGTAGGGCTATGGGGTACTCGGTACCGGGTCCTTCGGTTCTCGGTGGGGATGTCACGGTGGCTGACCCGGTCTGTGGCCCTAGGGACGTCCGTTAAATGTTGGGGAAAGGTCTTTAAAGGGATAGTGTTCGTGACGCCACCTGTGGTATTCGGTCAGGGTGACCAACGCTGCTGTGAGGGGTCCACTGGGGTGATGTTATGGCAGCTAGATGGTATACCTTCCCACAGGTGAAGTGTATCCCCAGGGCTTCCCAGAGGTGTAGATGATGGATGATGGATGATGTAAGGTGGAGTGAATAACGAGGACACAGGGTTGCAGTCTCTTTACCTTTACTGAAGGCTTCAGCATCCACAGTCCAGGGTACAGACCACAGGGTAGGCAGAGTCCGGCCGGTCTGAAGGCAAATCCAGAGTCCCCCTTATCCAGGTGGAATTCAATAGCCTTCCCCAAGCACCTGAGTGTTGTAGTCCCTTGCTGCTGAGCTTCTCGGTAAGGTCCTCACAACTGATGTTGGTGTTCTATATGTTATGTCTCTTTCTCTCTGTCCCCCTGATGGATAGGATAGGACAAACCTGTATGACTGATGGCCTGAGGCTTTTTACAGGGACTCTATCACACCCCGGCCCCCACAGTTGCCACCGTGCCTCCTGGGTATAAGGTCGGGCAACTAATATGGAACTAGCTGTCATGCCGGTCTCTGGAGCCAGGCTTGGAGACGATGACTCCCTCGGTGTTCTGGCTACCGGATCCTGTGCCTCAGAAAGGAGGCAGTCTATTACAGGGCAGAACTCCTTCTGGTTTCCTCTCCTTTTGCTATGACTCCGTTTCTCACTCTCTGCAACGCCAATCCTTTCAATGTCTCTTCCTTAGGATGCTGCTGCACGTGGGGCAGGCGCAGCTCCGTGGCCTTCTGTCTAGGCCTCTGACAGGATCCCACCCCTGTCAGGGACCCGCTACCTGAGCGGAGCCCAGATAGCAGCTCACTGGGTGAAGCCCAGCTCGCTTCTGCCTAACTTCCTGTCCAGACTACCAGTTTTAGCTAATTGTGAGGAGTGCCCTAATAAATAGGAGCATGGCTCCCCCTGGCGGCCTGGAGTGTGAAGTGTGTTGTGTGGTTTGTGATACCTGGTAAAGAGATCTCCTTTATTGCCTTCAGATGTAATATCACTCCCCCTGGTGGAAGAATGACATTACTGCAACGACCAGGACCCTAGGGCGCTGCAAAAATATCTTTAGTTAGTGAAATTCTGATGTAGATTTTAAGTATTATGTTTTTAGCTGAAAGCAAGACACAATTGAATAAATCTGAAAATCCCACATTTTGCACTAAATTCCACTTTTGCTTTAATTATACTTACAGATAGATTTATTATTTTTATGGTTATAGATAAAGATTTATGTTTTTTTTAATTTAAAACCATGCGTTCCATTTCAGGGAACTTGTCTCAGCTAGTTACCTTCATCATAGACGTGGGTAAAGGCGTTAGTCAACTAGAGCAACATCTTTTCAAAGTAAGATTTCATGGTGATCATGTGAATACTTTGGATATAACAGCTAAACCCCCCGTTAATCAGTCATGGTTATCAGAATAAGGCAGTTTATGTGAGTGTGTTTCATGATCTGTTATACAGACCTCAATGCCCGGACTACAATGCCTGATGTAAGTTCGGGTTGTGAGACCTGTGGGAAGTCCAGGCATTGCGGTCTGTATAAGTGAAGTTTGCTGATCTGAACCTGACCTGAGCTGCAGGCAGTCACACATATCTCCTCACGGATCACACGAAATCAGGTCCAGTATATTTCGTCTTAATAAAGTGGCACCTATCTCCGTCAGTCACATAGACTTTTAATGAACTGGCAAGATCTGCTCTCCAAAGAAGGGCATGAGACCACTATTCTTATGAGCGTTGGGGGTCGCAATGATCTGACATGCTTCACCTGTAGAGGATAAGCTGTGTTTATGTTAAACCCTCTTTAATCTGTCCCCATGAACATCATATAGTACAGTAGATAGATCCCACAGAAATTGGTGAAAGAAATACTTCTCGGAAGGAGTATCTGTCATATGACATTAGCTCTGTTGTCTCCAGAATTTACTATGGCTGAAAATCGATATCTGGTTAAAAGGTTACAGTTCTGCCGAGAGCCATGAAAATTGCTGTGAAAGTAAGTATAGTATTAAAGAGGTTGTCCACTACTTTAACATTGATGGCTTATCCTTAGGTCATCAATGTCTGATCGGTGGGGGTTTGACACTCGGCACTCCCAACAATCAGCTACCGGAAGTGCTCAGCTGCAGAACTGTTCCGTCTACTGTATAGTGGCCGCAGCTGGGTACTGCAAATAAGGGGTGGATGTGCCGTACCGGGCCGCAGCCACTATCAGTAGACGGAGCAGCTCTATAACTGAGCCCTTCCGAGAACAGCTAATCAGTGGGGGTGTCCTGTGTCGCTCCCCCACTGACCAGACATTGATGACCTATCATAGGAACAGGATATAACCCAAAATGTAAAAGGTCACTTCTTACACACAACTCTTCTGCTTTTACTTCTACAATGCACCTTCTATCTCCATTTAATTTTTTTTTTTCGTTACCCACTATACATGTTGGTATCCACTGCTATATGCTTTAGTTACCTCTCTTAAAACAGGCACCTCTTGTTACCTTTATGTCAATCCGATTTTTTTTTCTTTATTTTATGATTACTTTTGTCCTTTTTGTTAGATATAATATTTTTATGTTCCAGTTTAAACCTTTTAAGCACAACCTATACAATAACAGGAATTTCAAAGACACGTTATTCGTATTTTTCATAACTTCGTGACAAAAGTACATGAAGTTTCAAGTATCCTAATGTGTATCGCGGCATGGGCCATCAATAAATGCATTCATATTTATTTATTTTTTTAAACAAAAACTTAATTCATTGTGGAGTAACTTGCAGTTTCCAGTAGATGGTAATTTATGGTGAGTCACACTATATGACTATAATAACCATTGTATATTATAATTGACTGATTAAGCTAAAGCAGACAGATCTTAAAAGAATTCAAAATATAGACATAAATGGAAACTGAGCCCTTACTATCACAAATAAATGCATTTTCCTTGAACTGCCCTGATTCACTCAGATGGGAAGGATGTTTCATCCAACAGAGCATTTAAGGCAAAGCCAAACATTTATCAGGTTTTTGTCCTCAGTCAATAGAGAGGTACTTCCATGCTTTTGGTGCACCCAGCACCAGAGGCGTAGCTAGGCTTTTGGTTCGGGGGGGCGAAGCTTCTGAGTGGGCCCCTAACCAGGTAACCTTGATTACCACTCGGTGACGCGCCCAAATACTGGAGGAGAACCTCAGCAGATGACCGCGCTGTTACTGAAGATAATCTCCATATAAAGACCAACAAGGATATTACCGCCATATGGTCAGTGGTAGATACCAGTCCTACAGAACATATAACAGATAACAGCACAGTTACAGATGGTGACTTACTGCTGACGTTCTTTCTGATGGAATCGTTCATTTTTCCCGTCTTTTCCATCTGGCACAGACCGACATGACAACTTCTTCCAGCTACAACTCGCCTGCAGAGAATACAACAAAGACCCGTTTAACTTCTCATATTCCAGCCATCACCATCTTTTCCCAACCTGCACAAACTCCTCATCCTGCTGATACCCCAATACTGAGCCACTGCTGCCGTATTTGTCCCTATTACTGCACCTGATACCCCAATACTGAGCCGCTGCTGCCGTATGTGTCCCTATTACTGCACCTGATACCCCAATACTGAGCCGCTGCTGCCGTATGTGTCCCTATTACTGCACCTGATACCCCAATACTGAGCCGCTGCTGCCGTATGTGAACCTATTACTGCACCTGATACCCCAATACTGAGCCGCTGCTGCCGTATGTGAACCTATTACTGCACCTGATACCCCAATACTGAGCCTCTGCTGCCGTATGTGTCCCTATTACTCCACCTGATACCCCAATACTGAGCCGCTGCTGCCGTATTTGTCCCTATTACTACACCTGATACCCCAATACTGAGCCGCTGCTGCCGTATGTGTCCCTATTACTGCCCCTGATACCCCAATACTGAGCCGCTGCTGCCATATGTGAACCCATTACTGCACCTGATACCCCAATACTGAGCCGCTGCTGCCGTATGTGAACCTATTACTGCACCTGATACCCCAATACTGAGCCTCTGCTGCCGTATGTGAACCTATTACTGCACCTGATACCCCAATACTGAGCCTCTGCTGCCGTATGTCCCTATTACTGCACCTGATACCTTAATACTGAGCCGCTGCTGCCGTATGTGACCCTATTACTGCACCTGATACCCCAATACTGAGCCGCTGCCGCCATATTTGTCCCTATTACTGCACCTGATACCCCAATACTGAGCCGCTGCTGCCGTATGTGTCCCTATTACTCCACCTGATACCCCAATACTGAGCCGCTGCTGCCGTATGTGTCCCTATTACTACACCTGATACCCCAATACTGAGCCGCTGCTGCCGTATGTGTCCCTATTACTGCACCTGATACCCCAATACTGAGCCACTGCTGCCATATGCGTCCCTATTACTGCACCTGATACCCCAATACTGAGCCACTGCTGCCTTATGTGACCCTATTACTCCACCTGATACCCCAATACTGAGCCACTGCTGCCATATGTGTCCCTATTACTGCCCCTGATACCCCAATACTCAGCCGCTGTAGCTGTATGTGTCCCTATTACTGCACCTGATACCCCAATACTGAGCCGCTGCTGCCGTATGTGACCCTATTACTGCACCTGATACCCCAATACTGAGCCACTGCTGCCTTATGTGACCCTATTACTCCACCTGATACCCCAATACTGAGCCACTGCTGCCATATGTGTCCCTATTACTCCACCTGATACCCCAATACTGTGCCGCTGCTGCCATATGTGTCCCTATTACTCCACCTGATACCCCTATACTGGGCCGCTGCTGCCTTATGTGACCCTATTACTCCACCTGATACCCCAATACTGTGCCGCTGCTGCCATATGTGTCCCTATTACTCCACCTGATACCCCAATACTGAGCCGCTGCTGCGGTATGTGTCCCTATTACTCCACCTGATACCCCAATACTGAGCCGCTGCTGCCGTATGTGGCCCTATTACTCCACCCGATACCCCAATACTAAGCCACTGCTGCCACATGTGTCCCTATTACTGCACCTGATACCCCAATACTGTGCCACTGCTGCCATATGTGTCCCTATTACTGCACCTGATACCCCAATACTCAGCCGCTGCAGCTGTATGTGTCCCTATTACTGCACCTGATACCCCAATAGGCAGACTCTGTAGTATAAGGCAGCACCCCCATAGACAGACCCTGTAATAAGGCAGCACCCCCATAGTCAGACCCTGTAATAAGGCATTCCCCATAGTCAGACCCTGTAATAAGGCAGCACCCCCATAGTCAGACGATGTAATAAGGAAGCCCCCATAGTCAGACCCTGTAATAAGGCAGCACCCCCATAGGCAGACCCTGTAATAAGGCAGCACCCCCATAGTCAGACCCTGTAATAAGGCATTCCCCATAGTCAGACCCTGTAATAAGGCAGCACCCCCATAGTCAGACGATGTAATAAGGCAGCCCCCATAGTCAGACCCTGTAATAAGGCAGCACCCCCATAGGCAGACCCTGTAATAAGGCAGCACCCCCATAGGCAGACCCTGTAATAAGGCAGCACCCCCAATAGGCAGACCCTGTAATAAGGCGGCAGACCTTGTAATAAGGCAGCACCCCCATAGTCAGACCCAGTAATAAGGCAGCCCCCTTAGTCAGACCCTGTAATAAGGCAGCCCCCTTAGTCAGACCCTGTAATAAGGCAGCACCCCCATAGTAAGACCCTGTAATAAGGCAGCACCCCTATAGTCAGACCCTGTAATAAGGCAGCCCCCATAGTCAGACCCTGTAATAAGGCAGCCCCCATAGTCAGACCCTGTAATAAGGCAGCCCCCATAGTCAGACCCTGTAATAAGGCAGCCCCCATAGTCAGACCCTGTAATAAGGTAGCCCCCATAGGCAGACCCTGTAATAAGGTGGCAGATCCCCATAGGCAGACTCTGTAATAAGGCAGCACCCATAAATAAATAAATAAATAAATACTCACCTCTCTTATTCCTGGTTCCTGCGCTGCTCCCACTGATCTCAGACGTTATCAGACGCCGACACTGACAGAGGAATGATGGGAGAAGGAGCATAGCGCTTCTTCTCCCATCAATGTGATCAGCTGTATCAGATAAATGCCGGTACAGCTGATTGTAAAAATTATAGGGGATAACTCAGGAGACTCTTTGCATGGAACAAGACAACTACAGGACACAGTTTTATAAGTGGTAAAGTCTATATTATCACACGGTGATTCAAACAGGTGCAGGGAGAAACTCAAGTCCACAACACTTGGTGCAAATATCAAATGCAGCTCAGCAGTCTATAGGAAGCTTTAGAGGAAAATGTAATCACGCAGAAAGTCTATGAAGCACAATCATTCTTGAGGAAACTTGACACGAATAAGTCCTTGCTTAGTCCAATACACAGATAGATATGCTTATAAGGCAGTTCAAATAATATCTTAGCTCAACCAGGGAGGTCTGGATAATAGTCTCAGGTTCTTGCAGAGCAGAAACAGCTTACATATCCAGCAAATGCAGAAGGAAGCAAACACGAGCAGCAGATGAAGGAGGATTACTGGAACTGGTGTATGCAGCAGGAACTCAGAGCAGAGTAGCAGGATAACCCCACAGGTTCACAGGAGCAGGTATATAGCCAGGGAGTCACCAGAGGTTAGGAGCTGGATGCAAGGCAGAATACTCTAGCACAGACTGAAGGCTGGGGTGGAGTTTTATAGCAGGAAGACACAGTGCACATGAGACCAAAGACGCCATCTTGGAAAAGGGCAGTAATGCACAAAAAGGTAATAAAAAATGTTCAGAGTCCTGACACTGATTTTCCGATGATGGCGAGGGGCCAACTGCTGGCACCGGGCCCCCCCCCGCCTGCTCAGGGGCCCCTGAGAGCGCCGATACACTTACAGTAGCATAGCTCCAGGTGGGCCCTCTAAGAGCTCCAGGCCCGGGGCGCCCACACCCTCTGCCCCCCCGATAGCTACGCTACTGCCAGCACCCAAACTCATAATGTCACCAAAAAGGTGTAGATGTACTTATCCATGGACTAATGGTGCATGTGGAGAAGTTTTAATCATTTACAAATAAAGTTGAAGATTTTATACCTTTGAGCTGGAATTCTTCTACTACCACATTCTGATCTTCATTGTCAGTGGAAGCGATGTTCATTCCATTCTTCGAAAGACTAGAAAACGGCAGTCAACTGTCTTTTTTCCTTTTTCAACTGAGTGATAACCCATTGAACTTGCTCACCCCAGTTGCCAACTGGAAATTCAGGAGTTGCGTGAACAGGAACATTTATGAGGACATGTAAGCCTGGGTGTTCATGCATTAGTTGTGTGAAAAAGTTATCCAAACATGTCATGGTGGACCTTTTAATATAGATGGTTCCTAACCACTGTATGTCCTACCTCTCCATGTGTCAAACCAACTTCATGTTTTTGGGGATTGAAAAGGAAACCAGGTGTAGTTCGTAATTAAAATCTAGGGAGGTGAGGTAGGACCACTGCCGTCTCCAGGTTTTCGTGGGCCCCGGGCGAAAGAGTCTCAGTGAGTCCCTTTTAACACATACCAAGATACAAGATGCACAGATATGACAGAGAAATACAGGTATAGTACAATGCCAAAGATTTCACTAACCTCTTACATTACATGAGTGATATGTCCCCGACGGCAAGAGCCCCCCGCTTGCTCAGGGCCCTGGCACTTGCCCGGGTGTGCCAGGTGGTGATGTCAGCCCTGGGTAGGACATATAGTGGTTAAGCGAATATACTCGTTACTCGAGAATTCCCGAACACGCTCTGGTGACCTCCGAGTATTTTTTAGTGCTCGGAGATTTAGTTTTTGTCACCTCAGCTGAATGATTTACATCTCTTAGACAGCTTGATTACATTTGGGGATTCCCTAGCAACCAGGCAACTCCCACATGTACTTATGCTGGCTAACAGATGTAAATCATTCAGCTGCGGCGATGAAAACTAAATCTCCGAGCACTAAAAAATACTCGGAGGACACCTGAGCATGCTCGGGAAATCTCGAGTAACGAGTTTATTCGCTCATCACTAGTTAAGGACCATCCATATTAAAAGCTACACCTTGATGTAGTTGGATGGTTTTTACGCTCTTTGATCAAAAACCACTAACTAAGCACCTTACCTTTTTAAAGTTTACAGCAGTATTGGAGTTTATGTATTCATTAGTCACACTGTGTATTTATTTGTTCGTATATAGGCCACATAGCATATTTGTTCACCTGTGCATTCATTTAATACTAAGATTGTGCGAGCCCTATTTTTTATTTTTTGTAAAACTTGAAGGAGCTGTCAGGGACTTCTACTTTTTTTTCCTACAATGGGGCTAAGCACATACTTGCAGGTAATGGCTAACTACCTGCCTTTTCTGCCGTGAGCAGATCTATCTTGGCTCAGACATCCAGTCAACAGAGCAGCTCCTTTTCTTCTCTGTTGATACAACATCACTGCCGGCATCATGTTGATTGACATTCGACGCACATCTGGGAACTGGCTGTCAATCAACATGATGTCAGCAGTGACGCCCCGTTAGTAGAGCAGGAAGAGAAGGAACTGCTCTGTTGTCATGACATCACAGGAAGTAGTAGAATCACCGCCAGGAATGGTATGTGACTGCGCTGAGCCAGGAGAGATCATCGCAGGCAGCTTAGTCCGCCCCCCACAAAAAAAAGGTCCTGGATAACCCTCTTAATAATCATAATTTTTCTAAGATTCTTGTTTAATTTTTACTTTTGATTGTCATTTTTATGAAAATGGCCATTTTCCTTTATTATCAGGATCAATAGAATCATTTAATGTCAAAAAACTTGAAAATTTGCTAATTTTTGTTTCTTTGCGATGCTTACAAAGGGGCTAGACATTCACTCATGGAAACCATGTCAATTGTGGTATATGTTTTATATTCATCGGCTAAGTGCATAATGCAAATTATAGTTATTAAATTTGTCTGCTGCCAAATGATCGTATCTTGGCTGTACAGTAAGAAAGAGCAAGATGAAACAGGTCCAAATTCATATCAAACATCAGAGCAGAATGCAGAAAACTAAGATGTTTCTTTCAGATATTCACATGACAAGATATTTTTTGTAGGACGTGTAATAAAAAAAATATCTTTAGGACACTTGATTTGCTTATTTGAAACAAAATAGAGCAGTACTCTCATAAATATCAAAAATACAAGTCCACAGATTGTAGAACTAATTGTCAGTTGACTCTGAGCTAGTGAATGGAGATTAACTACTATGATTTATCACAGAGAAAAGAGGAGATCCTGCCTCTGTAGCATGCGCTCAAAAGTAGTGAAAGTGTGAGGAAATTCTATGATAGTACTGAGCAATGTAGCTGTGAACCTAGCAATAGGGTGAGATATGGGGCTTACTAGCACCTTAAGCAGCAGTGTTTTTGTGTGACATAATCGGCCCAAATAAATTTTGGATGCCATGGATCCCATGACTTCCATTACCCGCCAGTTGGATGCTCTGTCCTGACAGGTCACTGAGTTGAAAGGGGCAGTTCAGCAACAGGGTCTTGTAGTATCTAATGTGCAAGCTGAAACTTCAGGTAGAGTTGCAGAGCCAAAGATTCCTTTACCTGAGAGGTTTGCTGGGGAACGCAGTAAATTTGCTGTTTTTCGGGAAGCTTGCAAATTATATTTTCGTATGCGCCCGGTTTCCTCAGATAATAAGGCTCAGTGTGTGGGCCTGGTATTATCCTTACTGAACGGAGACCCCCAAGCATGGACATTTTCATTACCATCTGATTGAGCTGCTTTTAACTCAGTGGAGATTTTTTTTTCTGCTCTTGGGCTCATATATGATGATCCTGACAGATTGGCTCTAGCAGAATCTAAAATATGCGCTCTCCACCAGGGGGAGCGAATGGCGGAAGATTGCTGTTCTGAATTTCGCCGCTGGGTGGTGGACACACAATGGAATGACCCGGCGCTGCGGAGTCAGTTTGTACATGGGGTTTCGAGAAGAGTTAAACAAGCCCTCCTGATGTATGAGACTCCTGCTTCTCTAGAGTCTGCCATGAGTCTTGTTGTCCGCATTGATCGCCGTTTGCGTCAGGGGGTGCAAGAGACGCCGCTTATGGGGGAGGGCGTAGGTGCACGTGAGGTTGCTGCAGGTGAGCCCACGGAGCCTATGCAAATCGCAGGGGTGTAACATCATCGAGCCCCCTCACTCAGGAAGCAGGGAGCCTGTTTTTGCTGTGGTAAAAAAGGGCATTATGTAAATGCTTGTCCTCTGTTTTCTAAGAAAAGCGCAACGGCGGAAAACTACTAAGCTCAGAGGGTGTGGAGGAGGCCAATCTGAGCTTATGCATATCCTCCATGGTGGTCTCTCAATGTATGCTTCCTGCCAGAGTTATGGTCGCTGGCAGAGAGCTGCCAATCACTGTTTTTGTGGATAGTGTGTCGGCCACTAATCTCATTGATGAGGAGTTTGCGCCCACGGCCGGGTTCACGATCGAAAAACTGCCTCATCCTATCTGGGTGGTCACCATCAATGCTACTCCACTCCCACAGGGGGAGATTACTGAGTTTGTGGATGAGGTTAAACTCCGCATTGGGTTCCTACATTCTGAGCAAGTTACATGTAGGGTGCTGTTGTGAATTCCGTTCTTGGGCTCCCTCCTGCGGTTGTGAATGGTACTTTTGGGAGTTCTGCCCTTGGGCTCCCTCTGGTGGTTTCGAGTGGAACTGCTGCTCCTGGAGTCTGGCCTGGCAGCTGCTTTCACTAATCGGCTCCCTTGGCCTTCCTATTTAACTGGGCTCTGGTCTGTAATTCATGCCAGCTGTCAATGTTTTCTGGGGATAGATCTAAATTTTTGAACTTCAAAAATAATTGCAGATTGTTTTTTGCTCTGAGACCCCGTTCCTCTGGTGCAGCAGGTGAAGATTGTTATTTCTTTGCTGCGTGGCGACCCGCAGGACTGGGCATTCTCCCTTGAGCCAGGGAATACTGCATTGCTCAATGTAGATGCATTTTTTCAAGCACTCGGACTGCTTTATGATGAACCTAATTCTGTGGATCAGGCAGAAAAAATCTTGCTGGCTCTGTGTCAGGGTCAGGAAGCAGCAGAAATTTACTGCCAGAAATTTAGAAAGTGGTCTGTGCTTACAAAATGGAATGAAGATGCCCTGGCAGCTATTTTCAGAAAGGGTCTTTCTGAAGCCCTTAAAGATGTTATGGTGGGGTTCCCCACACCTGCTGGTTTGAACGAATCAATGTCTCTGGCCATTCAGATTGATCGGCGCCTGCGTGAGCGTAAGGTGGTGCACCATATGGCGGTGTCCTCTGGGCAGAGTCCTGAGCCTATGCAATGTGATAGGACTTTGACTAGAGCAGAACGGCAGGAATTCAGACGTCAGAATGGGCTGTGTTTTTACTGTGGTGACACTACTCATGCTATTTCTGATTGCCCGAAGCGTACTAAGAATGTCGCTAGGTCTGTTACCATTAGTACTATACAGCCTAAATTTCTCTTGTCTGTTACTCTGATTTGCTCATTGTCGTCCTTTTCTGTAATGGCATTTGTGGATTCTGGCGCTGCCCTGAACTTAATGGACTTAGACTTTGCCAGGCGCTGTGGTTTTTCCTTGGAGCCTTTGCAGAGCCCTATTCCCTTGAGGGGGATTGATGCTACGCCATTGGCCAAGAATAAACCTCAGTACTGGACACATTTGACCATGTACATGGCTCCAGCACATCAGGAAAATATTCGCATATTTGCCCGTCTTCGTCACCGTTGGGAGCGGGGTTCTTTTTTGTTGCCAAGAAGGATGGCTCCTTGAGGCCCTGTATAGATTATCGCCTTCTCAATAAGATCACGGTCAAATTCCAGTACCCTTTGCCTTTGCTTTCCGATTTGTTTGCTCGGATTAAAGGGGCTAGCTGGTTTACCAAGATCGACCTTCGAGGGGAGTATAATCTTGTTCGTATTAAACAGGGTGATGAATGGAAAACAGCATTTAATACGCCCGAAGGCCATTTTGAATATCTGGTGATGCCTTTCGGGCTCTCTAATGCTCCATCTGTGTTTCAGTCCTTTATGTATGATATTTTCCAGGAGTATCTGGATAAATTTATGATTGTATATTTGGATGATATTTTGGTTTTCTCCGATGATTGGGAGTCTCATGTGAAGCAGGTTAGGATGGTATTTCAGATCCTTCGTGCTAATGCACTGTTTGTGAAGGGGTCTAAGTGCCTTTTTGGAGTTCAGAAGGTTTCTTTTTTGGGTTTCATTTTTTCGCCCTTGGCTATTGAAATGGACCCTGTTAAGGGCCAGGCCATTCATGATTGGACTCAACCCACTTCTGTGAAGAGCCTTCAGAAATTTTTGGGCTTTGCTAATTTTTATCGCCGCTTCATCGCTAATTTTTCTACTGTGGTTAAACCTCTGACCGATTTGACAAAGAAAGGTGCTGATGTGGTGAATTGGTCCTCTGCGGCTGTGGAGGCCTTTCAGGAGCTTAAGCGTCGTTTTACTTCTGCCCCTGTGTTGCGTCAGCCAGATGTTTCTCTCCCTTTTCAGGTTGAGGTTGACGCTTCTGAGATTGGGGCAGGAGCCGTTTTGTCTCAGAGAAGTTCTGATGGCTCTTTGATGAAACCGTGTGCTTTCTTTTCCAGAAAGTTTTCGCCTGCTGAGCGTAATTATGATGTCGGCAATCGAGAGTTGTTGGCTATGAAGTGGGCATTTGAGGAGTGGCGACATTGGCTTGAGGGAGCTAAGCATCGCGTTGTGGTCTTGACCGATCATAAGAATCTGATTTACCTCGAGTCTGCCAAGCGGTTGAATCCTAGACAGGCTCGATGGACTTTGTTTTTCTCCCGTTTTGATTTTGTGGTCTCGTATCTTCCGGGATCTAAGAATGTGAAGGCGGATGCCCTTTCTAGGAGTTTTTTGCCTGATTCTCCGGGAGTCCTTGAGCCGGCTGGTATTCTCAAGGAGGGGGTGATTCTTTCTGCCATCTCCCCTGATTTGCGGCGGGTGCTTCAGGAGTTTCAGGCTGATAGACCTGACCGCTGTCCTGTGGGGAAACTGTTTGTTCCTGATAGATGGACTAGTAAGGTAATTTCTGAGATTCATTGTTCTGTATTGGCTGGTCATCCTGGGATTTTTGATACCAGAGATTTGGTTGCCAGGTCCTTTTGGTGGCCTTCCTTGTCGCGGGATGTGCGTTCTTTTGTGCAGTCCTGTGGGACCTGTGCCCGGGCCAAGCCCTGCTGTTCCCGTGCTAGTGGGTTGCTTTTGCCTTTGCCGGTCCCTAGGAGGCCCTGGACGCATATTTCCATGGATTTTATTTCTGATCTTCCTGTCTCTCAGAAGATGTCTGTCATCTGGGTGGTTTGTGACCGGTTTTCTAAGATGGTCCATTTGGTACCTTTGCCTAAGTTGCCTTCCTCCTCTGATTTGGTTCCATTGTTTTTTCAGCATGTGGTTCGTTTGCATGGCATTCCGGAGAATATTGTGTCTGACAGAGGTTCCCAGTTTGTTTCTAGGTTTTGGCGGTCCTTTTGTGCTAGAATGGGCATTGATTTGTCTTTTTCTTCGGCATTTCATCCTCAGACAAATGGCCAAACGGAGCGAACCAATCAGACCTTGGAGACCTATTTGAGATGCTTTGTGTCTGCTGATCAGGATGATTGGGTGGCCTTCTTGCCGTTGGCCGAGTTTGCCCTTAATAATCGGGCCAGCTCGGCAACCTTGGTTTCGCCTTTTTTTTGTAACTTCGGTTTTCATCCTCGTTTTTCTTCGGGGCAGGTTGAGCCTTCGGGCTGTCCTGGTGTGGATTCTGTGGTGGACAGGTTGCAGTGGATTTGGACTCGTGGTGGACAATTTAACGTTGTCTTAGGAAAAGGCTCAACGTTTTGCTAACCGCCGTCGGTGCATTGGTCCCCGGCTTCGTGTTGGGGATTTGGTCTGGTTGTCTTCTCGTCATGTTCCTATGAAGGTTTCTTCCCCTAAGTTCAAGCCTCGCTTTATTGGTCCTTATAAGATTTCTGAAATTATTAATCCGGTGTCTTTTCATTTGGCCCTTCCAGCTTCTTTTTCCATTCATAATGTGTTCCATAGATCTTTGTTGCGGAGATATGTGGTGCCCATGGTCCCCTCCGTTGACCCTCCTGCTCCGGTGTTGGTTGACGGGGAGTTGGAATATGTGGTGGAGAAGATTTTGGATTCTCGTCTTTCGAGGCGGAAACTTCAGTATCTGGTCAAGTGGAAGGGTTATGGCCAGGAGGATAATTCTTGGGTTTTTGCCTCCGATGTCCATGCTGCCGATTTGGTTCATGCTTTTCATCTGGCTTGTCCTGATCGGCCTGGGGCTCTGGTGAGGGTTCGGTGACCCCTCCTCAAGGGGGGGGGGTACTGTTGTGAATTCCGTTCTTGGGCTCCCTCCTGTGGTTGTGAATGGTACTTTTGGGAGTTCTGCCCTTGGGCTCCCTCTGGTGGTTTTGAGTGGAACTGCTGTTCCTGGAGTCTGGCCTGGCAGCTGCTTTCACTAATCGGCTCCCTTGGCCTTGCTATTTAACTGGGCTCTGGTCTGTAATTCATGCCAGCTGTCAATGTTTTCTGGGTTAGACTCAGTCCTCTCCTTGGAATTCTCTGATGGCCAGACCATGTCAGCATAAGATAAGTTCTTGCTAGTTTTTGTACTTACTGTTCAGTTTAAAGTTACTGTATGTCTCTTTTTGTCCAGCTTGTCATTATGAAATATTCAGGCTAGCTGGAAGCTCTGGGGAAGCAGATTTGCCCCTCCACACCGTGAGTCGGTGTGGAGGCTATTTTTTGTAAACTCTGCGTGGATTATTAGTTTTTTAATACTGACCGCACAGTATCCTTTTCTATTTCTGTCTATTTAGTCAGAATTGGTCTCCTTTGCTAAAATCTGTTTTCATCTCTGTGTGTGTCATTTTCCCTCTCCACTCACAGTCAATATTTGTGGGGGGCTATCTTTCCTTTTGGGAATTTCTCTGAGGCGAGATAGTTTTCTATTTCCATCTTTAGGAGTAGTTAGTTCTTAGGCTGTGACGAGGCGTCTAGGGAGTGACAGGAACGTCCAACGGCTATTTCTAGTGTTTGTGTTAGGATTAGGGATTGCGGTCAGTAAAGCTACCACCTTCTCAGAGCTTGTCCATGATCTATTTTACCCACCAGGTCATATCAGTGTTGCTCCGTTACCACCAGGTCATAACAGGGTGCTCAGAAATCTTCCTGCACAAATGGTTCTGGGTTTTCCATGGTTGTCTATACACAACCTGGTGATTGACTGGAAAACTCAGGACATAATTCAGCGGAGCGGATTCTGCCAGGAGAATTGCCTGGCCACATGTGTTTCTGCTGTGACTCCTAGCATTCCTGAGTCAATGCTGGATTTCGCAGATGTGTTCTCTGAGAAGGGTTGCTCAGAATTGCCACCACATTGACCCTATGACTGTACTATTAGGTTTAAACCAGGGGCCAAATTGCCGAAAGCTAGGATGTTTAACATCTCTGGTCCTGAGAGGCAAGCTTTAAAGGACTACATTGCTGAGAGTTTGAGCAAAGGTCACATCAGGCCGTCGTCCTCGCCGGTGGCAGCGGGGTTCTTCTTCGTTAAGAAGAAAGATGGCGGACTACGCCCGTGTCTGGATTTCAGGGAGTTAAACCAGATTACGGTCCGTGATCCATACCCTATGCCACTGATGCCTGATTTGTTCAACCAGGTGGCTGGTGCTAAGTGGTTTTCCAAGCTTGACCTCAGGGGGGCGTACAACCTCATAAGAGTCCGTCAAGGTGATGAGTGGAAGACGGCTTTTAATACTCCTGAGGGTCATTTTGAAAATTTGGTGATGCCATTTGGGTTGACAAACGCGCCTGCTGTATTTCAACATTTCATAAATGATGTGTTCTCGCATGTACTGGGGAAATTCATTATTGTGTACTTAGATGACATTCTCATTTGTTCATGCGACCGTGATACTCATTTAGAGCATGTGAGGCAGGTGTTACAGCTACTCAGAGAAAACAAGCTCTATGCAAAACTGGAGAAATGTGTTTTTTCGGTTCAGGAGTTGCCTTTCTTGGGTTATATTGTGTCTGCTTCAGGGTTTAAAATGGACGCCGCTAAGGTGCAAGCGGTGCTGCATTGGGAACGGCCTGATAACCTAAAAGCACTCCAGCGGTTCCTTGGATTTTCTAATTATTATAGAACATTTATCAAAGATTTTTCTACCATTGCTAAACCGCTTACTGACATGACGAAAAAGGGTACCAATTTCTCCGCCTGGCCTGAGGCTGCTGTGCGCGCATTCGAATTTCTGAAGAATAGTTTTGCTTCGGCCTCCATTCTGGTGCAACCGGACGTATCAAAACCGTTTACCGTGGAAGTCGATGCGTCTGAGGTTGGAGTGGGGGCGGTGCTGTCACAAGGCTCATCCTTGGGCGAGTTGCGTTCATGCGCCTACTTTTCCAAGAAGCTGTCGCCCGCCGAACGTAAGCACGATATCGGCAACAGGGAGTTTTTGGCTATCAAGTTGGCTTTTGAGGAATGGCGACACTTCTTGGAGGGGTCGGTCCACCAGGTTACAGTTATCACTGACCATAAAAATCTGCTTTATTTGGAGTCAGCCAAGCGTCTGTCCCCCAGGCAGGCTCGCTGGGCATTGTTTTTCACGCGATTCAACTTTTTTGTTACGTACCGACCGGGGTCTAAGAACACTAAGGCAGATGCTTTGTCTAGGTGTTTTCCGGGGGGAGAACCTCGGGAAGATCCGGTGCCTATCCTCCAAAAGGGTGTAGTGGTCTCGGCTCTTACTACAGAGGTTGAGGCTGAGATTGCCGAGGCTCAGGAGGAAGTACCACCAGAGTCTCCCATTAACAAATCATTTGTACCGCTTCATCTTCACCTAAAGGTGTTGGGTGAGCACCATGATGCTGTTCTGGCTGGCCATCCAGGGTTTAGGGGTACCTTGGAGTTGGTGTCGCTTCGGTTTTGGTTGCCCAAAATCCAACAGGATGTGGTCTCGTACGTATCAGCATGTACCACGTGTGCTAGGGCTAAGACGCCTCGCTCCTGTCCTGCTGGCTCATTTCATCCACTAGGGGTACCAAGTAGGCCATGGACGGAGATCTCCATGGATTTTATTACTGACCTGCCCTCCTCAGCTGGGAACACGGTCATCTTGGTGGTTGTTGATCGGTTCTCAAAGATGTCGCACTTTGTGTCTTTGCCTTCGTTGCCTAACGCGAATACTCTGGCTCAGGTTTTTGTGCAGGAGGTGGTCAGACTTCACGGAGTCCCATCTGACATAGTGTCGGATAGGGCTACTCAGTTTGTGGCAAAGTTTTGGAAAGCATTTTGCTCACGGCTGGGGATCAAGTTGTCGCATTCTTCTGCGTTTCATCCTCAGTCAAATGGTCAGGCCAAGCATATGAACCAGAATCTGGAGCAGTACTTACGCTGCTTTGTTTCTGACAACCAGGAGGAGTGGTCGACGTTCCTTCCTTTGGCTGAGTTT